>NC_092808.1:141570775-141937025 GCF_040954645.1 Diabrotica undecimpunctata | reverse complement strand
TTGTGGGGTAAAACAATCTCCAAAGAAAACAAAAACAAAATCTATAACAGCATTATAAAAAACATTGTTACATATGGAAGTGAGGTATGGTCACTGAAAGGAAAAAACTTAAAAGCATTAGAAACAACAGAAATGGACTTCTGTAGAAGAGCAGCTGAAAAATCAAGATTAGACAGAGTTAGAAACGAAAGAACACGAGAAGTTATGGGTGTTAAGAACAATATAACAGAGGACAACAGAATAAATAAATTAAGATAGTATGAACACGTCCAAAGAATGGATGAACACATAATACCAAAGAAAGTATTGAACTAGACACCCCATGGAAGAAGAAAGCAAGGTAGACCGAGATTAAGTTGGAGAGAAGGAATCGATAAAGACTTAAGGGAGAGGAGAGTTGAAGAAAACCTTTAGAACGACCGAGATAAATGGAGACTGGAAATCAGAAGACGGCGTAGAACATTATAAACTGATTGATTGATTGACCCAACACTTTATTATAATCATTAAGATAGTTACACTAATATTATAGAGGGGAAGTTTTAGTTACTTGAAAATTTTGTATCTTATATTTAATATAATTCTAACTGATAATTGACTCCCATTGACTAAAAGTTTTTCGTGTGTTTTCCATATTTACTGTTGGTTTATAGAGAAATAGTAATCCAAAACCAGTGGCGGCTTTTGGGGGTAGGCAGGATAGGCCGGGCCTACCCAATAATTTTAAGAGCTTTAAAATTGAAAAAAATATATTTAAAAATTATGTTAACGCATGTAAATAACTTTTAAATGTACTAAATCACTCAATACATTAGCGTCCGTTAAAACAACTAAGTTATTATATTACCACAGAAAGCATCGAATCGTATTCAGGCATTTTAAATATCATTAATAGGCCCGATCGGAACTAGCTGTTCCAGCTCACATAAGATCCCCGTACAAAAAGCGTTTGAAGTTAAGCAGCTTGCCGGACAACGATTTATATTGTCGTGTTTATGCTTGCTGTTTAGGCACCAGACGATCGGGCCTACGATGACTATCGTTGTCACTTGTAATGTAATTATCGAATTGTAATATAAATTTTCTTTTAAATTATAATAAAAAAATATGTAACATAATCTATAATTGTAACATATTTTTAAACAAACAACACAATTGCAAACAAGTGCACGGTTGCCCAAATAAATTTAAAAAAATTCGTAAAATTCGAAGAAAAAAAATCACATTTGCGTGATTTCTATATCGCCTGATTGTATGCAACTTATATATGTGAGATTGTTTTATAACTGATACATAAAAATGAGTTTTTATGACGCTTTACCAGGTTGCAGTAATAGTAATGTTGATAGTGAGTGTTTGGGCATTGTTGTTTCACTATTGGAATCGCCATTATCTAGAAGAACTGAAAGTGATAGAAAAAAAAAATTATTATGGATGAAAGGCCTACTCCAACATTGCGAATTGACCAAAAAGATGGGAAAAAGGTGCGTACTTTTAATTGCTCTTGGTATGATATCTACAAATGGTTGTCTAGAAGTATTACGAAGAACAGACTATATTGTTGGCCGTGTTTGTTATTTTCTAATAAGAAATATGTATAGAATTGTGAAGGATACTTTGATTTAAAAAATATGTCTGCCTCCTTAAAAAAACATTCCAGTTGCAAGGAACATTTAAGTAATTTGCTGTCCGTTAAGGATATACAGAAGAGGGCGTTTTCTGTTCGCGATTTGCTAGATGAAAAATAAAAAATCGTAAAAATTAGATACAACGCAGAAGTTAAAATGAACAGAGAAATCATTAAAAAATTAGTTGGGGGGGGGGGTCATGACCCCATGACCATAGCTATGTAATTTGCTGGCTTGGCCTACCCAAAATTTTACCACACCAGCCGCCACTGTCCAAAACAGTTCATTTTAGAAAAAGTTAACTATTCTAACAATACGATTTGTTACACAATCTAATAAGAATTGTATAAATACTCGTTTGGCCACTCAAAAGATTCCAGCTGATATTCGAAATCGTTCTCAAAATCCGAAATGGAAATCAAAACGTCAAAAATAAACTTTTTTTAAAATAAATTGTGACTTATTCCTAGTAAAAATATTAAATTGTATTAAACATGCCACAAGAAAATAGCTTGAGAACAATCTACAATCAATTTTCGATCTGATAAATGAGTCCGCTCTTGAGTAATAGTTTATCTGGCACTCTACTGTCAGATGGCGCCGGGCTCAGAAAAAATTTAACTGTTTTGTCATTAATTAGTTGACCCTACAAACAACTAATTAGTTTTATAATAATCTACAAACGATTTCCTCTCTGTTACATTAGTTTTTATCTAAAAAATAAGTAATTCGAATTTTGTGTCAGCTAGCATCATCATCATCATCAATGGCGCTACAACTCTTCGTGAGTCTTTGCCGCGTTTACTATTGCCTTCCATGTTTGTCGTTCCTGTGCCAGTAATTCCCATTGTCGCACTCCCATTTTCTCTAGATCTTCTTTGACTGCATATTTCCACCTTTTTCTAGCTAGCATCATGCCTAAAAATAATTAAGTAATTGTGAACTAATTATTTGGCCTACAAAAAAACTGGACCTAATAAAATCACCTACTTATCAACTATAATCGATTACATATTCTCATCATTCTTACTATCTACGACTAGCTATAATATCCAACGTGAATTTGACAGGTAATTAATTATTTTCCGATATTTTAATGTTAAACAGAATTTTTAATCAACAATAAAAACACAATAACTTGTATTACAGCAGTCCAAAATGTCGAAGTAAATAACAAACAAGTTCTCCATTTTACTTGAATTTTATTATGAACCAACTCGTTTTATATTCACCCATAAATGTAAACATTGCTGAATTCCTCAACATTCAGAATGACAGGTATCTAGACAAAAATAACAAAGTCTATTTTGATGCAATAAAAACAAGAACTTGTTCATCTAAATATAATTACTGTTTGCTGATAATCAGAATATCTAGTTCTACCTATTCCTAGTTGATTTTTAACCATAAATAAAAACACAATAACTTGTATTACAGCTACAGCAATCCAGAATGTCGAAGTAAATAACAAACAAGTTTTTTTACATAAATTTTATTGTCAACCAACTCGTTTTATATTCACCGATAAAAATAAACATTTCTGAATTCCTAGACCAACATTCAGTACAACAGGTACCTAGACAAAAATAAAGTCTATTTTGATGCAATAAAAACAAAAACTTGTTCATCTAAATATAATTACTGTTTGCTGATAAACAAAATATCTAGTTCTACTTAGGGGAGAGTTGCCCAAAATGGGGACCCCATCACATTTTGTGACATAAAATGAAAATTTGTAATAAATAAAATATTTTACATAATTATGTAGTTAAAGTGGGTCTTCAAAATTACGTAAGGACAGAAATAGACATTTTTGAAAATGTGCAAATACCTCGTTTTTCAAGAGAGGGTGGCTAAAATGGGTTACATGGAAATATAAGGTTATTTTTTAATTAAACATGTAATGAAGTATTGAACATTATTATACAGTAGGTTCAGTATGACAGAATGATCAGTATTAAAAAATAAAAATCAAACTATAAACAAAAATCGCATATAAGTGTCAACATTATCTTCACAGCTTGAACAAGCTTCATGTGCCCAGCCACCACATTTGCAGCAACGAATCCAACCTTCCCGATCGATTGTATATCTCCTTTGTACATCTCGTTGCAAAAAATGCAAGCTTCTTCTTCCTCGTCTTCATTAGAGGACATATCAGAATCTTCAGCCTGACAGTTTTTATTTTTACACTTATTTTGTATAGACAAACCATTGTTTTGTTTCATTTTCTTGGGCAGCAGCAGGACTGGTTCTCTAGTCTTTCTTTCCTTTAATAGATTATCACTGGAAGTAGCAGATTTTTTATTTTTGTTGAAAAGGTCTTTTTTTGTTTAACCTCTTGTTTCTCTTGGCACTCCTGTTCTTCGGCCTCTAGTTCAGCCTTGTATGGTGACGATGTTAATATGACAGTTTTACCTTTTTTCTTGTTACTATTGCTTTTTACACGCTCCTTTTCTTGAGTTGGGGGCATCAAAATTTTTCGTGAAAGCAGAAAAGCTGATTTGGATGACGTAGACTCACCTGTTGAAGTAGAGGGCTCAGGAGAAGTTTCTTTATAAGGCTCAGGAGAAGCGTCGTTAGAAGGAAAAGTTCCACTTGAAAAAGTAGAATATTCTGTTCTATTGTTTGTGGTGTTGGTAGTAGTGGCGCATGATATCTGCTGCTCAGAATTGTGATTTGGTTGTTCTGTGGTATCTGACGGGGCAAACAGGTAATCAGGGAATACATATCTTTTGAAAGAATATATTCCTGTTTTTTCAAATCCCTTCACTGCGGTTTGAACATTAGCTGCTCTTGAAAAAGCAGCATTGACTAGTTGTCTAATTTGATAAATTGTAACACCCCTGCCAGGGTGATTAAGCAACCATTTTTTAACCTCTTGTGCGTAAAATGAACTAAGTTTTGCCATAAATGAGACATCGAGCGGTTGTAATCGGTGTGTGGTGTGTGATGGAAAACATAATATTATAACGTTATTTTCCCGAGCAAGATGAAGGAGTTCTAAACTTTTGGTATGGGAACTGTGACTATCAAGAATAAGCAGCACTGGTTTTTGAGGTCCAGGATTAGAAAACTCAATAAACTTTTTAAACCATACAATAAAGTTTGCTTTGGTAATCCAACTAGTCTCATAATACACTTCAGATGACCCTGGTGGGGCACCATCCAGTAAGAGCGAATTTGTTTTATTACGGTGAAATACAAACATCCCTGGCATAAAATTCCCTGCAGCATTCATACAGGTTTCTAAAGTCACCAGTACACCTCAACAACCCGCTTGCTTTTTACCACGCAGATCAAGGATTCTGGAAGGCCTGTTAGGTACAGTCATAATGCCGGTTTCATCTACGTTTGCTACTACTGCTGCTCGATTAAAACCTTTTTGCTCTTGCCAGTGAAGTTTTTTCAGGATTACGTAATGCTAATTGGGGGTGCCGCCTTGGAAAGCCATAAAGCCCATGTTTAAACAAACAAACATAAGCTCACACCTCGACTACTTACTGCAAACTGGTTAGTAGGCAACTAAGAACACCCACGCGTCGTTCGGTGGTCAATTCCCCACTCTATTACTGAAATTTTGAATGTCCCCATATTACCATGCATCCCTGTTTTAGGGACTCTCCCCTATTCCTAGTTGATTTTTAACCAAAAATAAAAACACAATAACTTGTATTACAGCTACAGCAGTCCAGAAAGTCGAAGAAAATAATAAACAAGTTCTCCACTTTACACGAATCTTACTGTTAACCACCATCAACATCATTCTGGCTTTACAACCTTACGTGGGTCCTAGCCTCCTCAAGAATTTCTCTCCAGTCGTCCTTATCCATCGCCTTTCTCCGACAAGCGCGTATTCCCATATTTCTCATGTCTTCATCGATGTTATCAAGGAACCTTGTTCTAGGTCTTCTGATCAATGGGTCTATCAACGAGCGTTTTTCTAGCTGGGTCATTTTGTTCCATCCGCATTACATGCCCTATCCACCTCAGACGTCTTATCTTAATATGTTTTACGATATCAGGTTCCTGGTATATTCATTCTATAAAGTTCGAAGTTGTATCGTCTTCTCCACACTCCATAGTCATTCACTGCTCCATAAATTCGCCTTAGTACTTTTCTTTCGGAACATCCTAACATGTTTTCATTATTTTTTGTTAGAGTCCAGGTCTCTTAACCATATATTAGCACTGGGCGTATTATTGTTTTGTAGAGTTTTATTTTTGTATTTCTCGATATAATTGTGGATTTAAGGAGGAGGTTGAGCCCAAAATAGCATTTGTTATCCGTGCAAATTCTGCGGTAGTATTATTTTCAGTGTTAAGGGGCGCTCCCAGGTATACTAATTCGTTCACTGCTTCGATGACGTCGTTTTCTATAACCAGTGCTCGTAGTATTTGTGGTTGCGTGTTTATTTTCATATACTTCTTTTTGTTGGTGTTTATTATTAAACCCAATTTTGTAGCTGATTCTTTTAGAGCCATATACGTCTCTTCTAGAGCGTTTTCCGTTCTCCCAACAATATTGATATCATCAGCATAGGCCAGGATTTGCACTGATTTATTATAAACTGAACCAGTGGTTGTGATTTATGACATACGTATTACTTTTTTCAGAGCCATATTGAACAGTATACAGGAGATAGGGTCTCTATGGCGCAGCTCGTTATTTGTTTTAAAAGGTTCAGACAGTTCCCCCTGGACTGTCTAATTCGTACTCTACATTCAACTTTTTCAAAAGTTAGTTTTGTTAAATTTACCAACTGATTTGGTATTCCTAGCTGTTTCATTGCTTTAAACATTTCTCTGAATTCTGTCTCTCTCTGTTGAGGTTTTCTATATATTTAAGTTGTTTCGTTGTTTTCTTTTATCTCTTCTCTTTGTCTGGTAATGCTCTACAGTTGTTCTAGTTCGTCGGGTAAGCATCTTTCTGTAGGCTTTATTTTTTTCTTTTCTTGCATTTTTGCATTCATCTCGTCAAACCAATGATTTTTACGGGCACAAATTTCTGTTCCTATTTCATCTTTCGCTGCTGCTTCAATGTCTTCCTTTATTTTGGTCCAGTAGGAGTATATATCTGTCACGCCTTCTTCATTTACATTTTGATTCCTTAACCTGTTGATAATGTTTTCCGAGTACAGTTCTGCAATTTCGCAGATTTGCATATTCCATTTTTTTCTATTCATTTTATTTTCTTTACTGGAGTTTGAAGTTCTAACCCTCAATGTTGAGATCACTAGGCAATGATCTGAGTCTATGCTTGCGCCTCTATAACTTCTGCAGTTTATTACGTCTGTTCCATGCCTTGAATCTATTAAGATGTGATCAATCTGACTTCCATCAGGAGAGGTCCAGGTTACATTGTGTATATTCTTGTGTTCAAAATAGGTACTAGCGACTGTCATATTTAGTGCTACTGCTAAGTTTATCAGTCGTAATCCATTATCGCTACTGATGTTGAGTAGGCAATGCTTTCCTATCGTGGGCATGAACACTCGCTCTCGTCCTATTATTGCATTCATGTCACCTAATACAATCTTAATGTCATTTCTGGGATATCTCCTGTAGGCTTGCTCTAGGTCTTCAAAGAACTGTTCTTTCTTCTGGTTTTTTATCAGTTGGGACATGTGCATTGATAAAACTGTAGTAACCCAGGAGTACTTTGTTTAAAAAGACGGTTGGCACATAGAGGCATTAGAAAATAGGTATGCTTGGCAGAGAACGTGTTATGGAATAGGAATATTTTGTTCTTCAATCCCGAATGTTATTGTATGATCAAATAACTTCAAAAAAGTCGGAATAACCTCACACAAATATGAAAAGTAGGATAATATCCAGGATCCCAAAATGTGGCCATAAATAAAACAACGATGTAATAAAAATGAATTTACATCTAAACAAAATCACAACCAATAATACTATATAGGATATTTAGTCTAAAGTTGAATTAGGGCTAGGAGAACGTCTCTCCCTTTTATTGGACTTTTTGTTTTTCGATTTTTCTTTTTTCTTCGACGATCCAGAACTAGAAGCTGAATCAGCTGGAGAGGTACTGTTTGAGTGATCTTGAAGTCTTAAGATATCCCTAAGATTGGTCAGTTCTTCATCTTCTCCTTCGATATCAACGTTTAATGAGTCGATTGAATCAGATTGGTCGTAGTTCTTTTTAGGTGTACCTAAAAAATAAATTGTAACACTTTTTTATAAAGAAACGGAAATTTAAATTTGTTTATTATAACGTTATGGAATAAGAAAAACATGAAATATAAATTCACATACAAAATATAAATTCCCCTATGTCTTCAATATAAATTTCTCTATTAATGTATTATATCAGCGTATTATATCATATTATATACACTCGCGATCATAAAATCCGGATCATCTTGAAAATTTCAAGTTTCTTAAATATTTTTACCTCTGGTGCAGTAATTACCTTTTTTTTGGCTAATGTATTTTTTATTTGTCATCAATGTTTGTTTTGAAAGAAAAAAAATGGTTTTTCATTGTCTTTATTGAAAAAAACAGAAAACAAGTCAAATTGTTGATAAAACAGACATACGAAAAAAAAAAATGGAAAATACAGAACGTGGTAAAATGTAAGTGAAATTTTAATGACTAATGTCGTGTATTGCCTCCACTTGCTCTAATAACCTCTTGCAGACGACGAAGCATACTCTCAATTTTTCTCCGGATTACATGTTGTGGTATGTTATTCCACTTTCTCACTAAAAGATCCTTAAACTCCTGTGCGTTGTTAGGAGGAAGTGTATGGGTTTGAATACGTTTTTTCAAATCGTCCCAGAGATGTTCGATGGGATTCAGGTCCGGAGACCTAGCTGGCCAGGGTACCCTCGTAATTCCAACTTCGTCCAAGTATTACATACTAATCCTGGCAACGTGCAGTGGCACGTTGTCCTGCATAAAAACGGCGTTTTCTCCAAGCCCTGCCATGTTGGGCATAACATGTTCTTCCGGAATCTCCGTAATGTACCTTCGTGCAGTTAGGGACCCATTTTCAATGAAGGGTAATTCTGTGTGGAAGTCGGAAGATATACCTCCCCAAGCCATGACCGAGCCTCCACCAAATGGCATTCTTGGAGCAATGCAAGCTTGTGAAAATCGTTCACCGGTTCTCCTCCAAACTCTTACACGTCCATCAGATCCAGTTAGGCAGAAACGGGATTCATCTGAGAATAACACTTTGCTACAATCGTTAATTCCCCAATGCGCGTATTATCGAGCAAAAGCTAGTCGTGCAACTCGAGGCACCCGGCGAAGTGGCGGTCCTCTAGCCATTACCCGAGAAGATAGTGAAGAAGAACGAAGTCTTCTTCTGACTGTTGCAACACTAAAATTGCGATTTCGTACTTCCTCTAGACGATTTTGATGCATAACCGCAGTTGAGGTCCGGTTTCGTAAAGCCTGAAACACAAGGAAACGGTCATCTAGTGCCTTGGTCGTTCTTCTTCGTCCAGAGCCAGGTCGCCTGGTTAGCAAACTTGCCTCCTGAAAGCGTTGAAGCACCCGTTGAACCGTAGAAAGGCTTACGCCAACAGTTCTTGCGACTTGCCGTTGAGTGTGACCGTCTTCCACAAGTGCAACAATTTGTGCCGTTTCAACAACAGTCAAAGACATTTTTGTCAAAAAATAAACACTAATAATGGCACTAATATACACTAATGGTGGCAATAATAAACGTTTGTCCGTTGCATTTGAACAGAAAGTCGAAGTACAAACGAGACATTTAAAACAAGCGGAGTTACAGGTAGCGTTCATTTTGGGAAGTGTGCACTTTACCGCGAAATCGGCACTATTGGAATTCTTTGTTACAAAGGAAACCGCAACAATTCTCAGAAACATGCATTAGTTTGTATTTGTGTTATTATTATGTACGATAAAGCTCGTTAAAAATGAAATATCGGTGATTTTCAAGGTGACCCGGATTTTATGATCGCGAGTGTATATATATATATATATATATATATATATATATATATATATATATATATATATATATATATATATATATAAAATAAATTTAGCGTTTCCAAAATCTATAAGTTGCACCGCTGCTATAGCAGCAGTCAACCTAAGGGTGCTAAGAATATCACGATCAGCTGGAAGCGTGAATACATTTTCTGAAGAGAGGAAAATAGTTACATGTAATTTAAAAAGCATGAACATCACTATTAAAGAAATTAAGTGGCCAGGTAGAAGTATCCTTGGAATAAGTGAAATGAGATGGCCACGATTTGGCAAAGTAACTATAGATGAAATCATTGTATAATATTCAAGAGAAGTTAGTTCAAAACACAAAAATGTCACAAAAATGTTACAAATACAAACAACAACAATAAATGTAAATGTATTATAAGTGTATACACCCACACAAGACTATGACGAAGAAGATATCATCGTTCATGTGACAATACCTCATATGTGCTGTAACATGAGTTTTGTATGATAGGCGAAAAACCTTTTTTAGGATTTTGACTTGTTTTGTAGTAAATACATGTAAAAATGTATGTAAGTTCAGATAAAATCAACTGAAAGTTTTGAAATTAATTTATTGTCGGCACATTTTCTATAAATAGGAGATATAGCATGGATATTTTGGTTCAAGACTGATAAATAAGATTGGATAAAAGAATTTGTTTAATTGAAATTAAGAATATTAGGAAAAGAATATTAGTCAAGCAAAAAAACATTTTTCAAAACAAATGCAAAAAATTACATAAGATTCTTAATTGTCCTCAAAGAAAAGTGAGTCATAATAGGAATGGTAATCTTTAGGAACAACACTTTTTAGTTCTTGTAAGTGCAACTATTTTTTCTTTGTTAATTTCAACTTTTCACTATACATCTTTGGATAATGAATTACTAAAATATTGTGGAGCAGCAATGACAGAACAATTAACAACATTGATTATTAAAATTATAAATCACAATAAAATACCGGAAGAATGCAGAACGAGCGAACTAATTCTATTGTTCAAAAAAAGGAGATAAAAAACAGCCAGAAAACTACAGAGGTATAAACTTGTTAAATACAGTGCTAATAAATCAGACAATAAGTTTAGCACATAAACAACAGGGTTTTCGTAGTGGAAGATCGTGTAGAGATGCAATATTCGTTATAAAGCAAATGACTGAGAAATCACTAGAGTATAATAGACCAGCATTTCTGTGTCTGATTGACCTAAAGAAAGCGTTTGACAGAGTAAGACTCAAAGATGTAATCCATCTTCTGTATAATAGAGAAGTTCCCCTAAATATTATAAAAACTATCGAAAACATCTACCAAAACAACAAAACGGAAGTCAGAATAGATGGATAGATGTTCTATGAGGGCCATTGTCTTTAATCTACAAGGTAGATTGACCCAAGGATTATCTGTATCAAACTTCACCTGAATGATTCCCTCAGAACTATAATTCATGACTGCCATTCATCTACCAGATCTTATAGATTTGTAACGGTTATGCTCATCCAAAGAATAATTGTCAAGAAAAGTATATTCTAATTGTATATATTTATATGGTGTTGGTTTTATTCTTGCTTCTTCAGTGGCTCTTAGAAAATCACTTGGTAAATAAATTTTTCTATTTTTGAGCTTATGCTCAATACAACTGTGGACTGAATCTACTTCCATTTGGGAATGACCTTTTTCAAAAAATTTTTGATTGGTACATTGTATAGAATTGATAAATTGAGTAAAGCATTTGCTAATACTGCATTCCGATTTTGGAAGGTGCAATTATCACTGTATGTTATAAGTGGTATTTTCAATTTTCCTTTAAGTAGTCCACAATGCATGATACAAAAGTTGATCCACATAGATCAGCATCAACTTCTGCGAACCAAATAAAAGGTACAGTCATGGCAGGCAACATTATAAAGGGTGAGGTTAGGACAGCTTAATTTGGTTTTGAAATAAATGGCGGTTGCGTTCAAATGCGGAGCTGTTTTTACAGCTTGTAAATCCATTGTTATCATAATCACCTCATTTCGTTTACTCATAATCACTCCATATAGTAGCACCTCAGTGCTACTATATGGAGTGGACGTGGACTCTAAGTGAGGCCATGCTTAAATGTTTCGAAGCCTTTGAGATGTGGTCATCGAATTAGAAAAAGAAAGAAGATAAGCTGCAATCGGCCACAAAAAACACTGCTTCAATTCTTATACTGCAGACAATGGTTCTAGGTTAATAGTCAGTATGTTTTGAACATGTTAAAAAAAGCCAGAGTAGATTTTGTGATTAGTGAAACCCGAAAAATAGTAAAAACTATAGATATCTTAGCAAAGTTTTAAACAGAAAAAATATCGCAATTAACCCAACTTCTACTGACTAGTAAACCTTTTATAATTCGTGACATATTACTAATGAAGAGGCAGATGGATACTGTCACTTTTAATATACTGACCTCTACTCTTTTTAGTTCCGTTTTTGTCCTTTTTCTTTTTCCGTTGTTTAACTGAACCCCAATTGACATCATCGTCATCATCACTTGGTAATCCGCTATATGTTGTATTATCCTTACTGTTGCAAACAGCTCGTCGCGAAGCATTTCTCGATGTCCGGCCCAGACCCATGCAGGTTTCTAGATGTGAGGCGAATCTCGTGGCAGCTACAGCTCGATCACAATTGGGACAGACGCAGTCTTGGTTCTTTTTTGTATTATGCTGAGAAAATACCTCTATTAAAAACTGTTTATACATATAATCAATGAATTTATATGATTAATAACATTAAAAAAATTATAAGTTAGTAAAAAAAATCTAATTGTAAAAATAATGAGAATTATGCCACTGGCTTGGATTTTAGTAAATTAAACTCAATGTGATCACTCTGCTCTAATAGGTGGTTTGCAAGGAAGGACCTTTACAAAATACAAAGAGATATAAAAATACAGATATATCAAATTTGTAGATAATATAAAGCTGTCAACATTATGTAACAACACCAATGAACCCTTTAAAGATAAATGGAGATAAAAAACACTGGTCAACAGTCAAGACATTTCAAATCCTTAAGAATAAAAGACATCTTACAGAAAGCCGAAAAAACTAGTCTAACAAACCTCAAAAAAATATCGAAAATATATATAAAAATATATAGAAAACGGAGGTGAGAGACTGGTAAATCACCACAATGTATGCAAGGAAATTGATACACATGCTACATACATAAATTGATACTCTTAAGACAATTAGCATTAGTGAAAAAATGGTCAGAAGATTAAAACAGGCCAATAAAAAGTGTAGTGCTGGAAAAATATACAGAAGTTTGGTGAAATAATATGCCAATTTGAACTCATTCATAGTTTTAGTGAAGTTTTGGAGAGATATTAGTTGAGAAGAATGTTATATATTCATGGAAATGATTGGAAGAATACTTGTAGATAGGTATGTTGCCAACACACTCCAAGATCATGTTTTACTATATGTTCATGTTGGTGTAATTGATACAGATACAGAATAATATGACTTGCTATTGCTCAACCACACATGTCATAGTAGCTTAGTGACTTATTATCTAAATTCAGGTTTTATTCAAACTTTAAATTAGCCACCCTATAGACCAGACTTAAATTTGATAGAGCACATATATGAAGGTCTAAAATGGTGCAAAAGGAGAATAAATCCTGGTCCAAGTACAATAGAAGAACTTCACATTCATTCAAATTCTTAATTAGTAGCATATTAAGAAGGATGCAAGTAGTAATTAGAGCACAAGGAAGAAATATTTTATCTAAACAATATTTATTTTTGTAACATTTAACATACATTTTTTCCACAATTATATTTTCATAAAATTTTGATGTTTGATACTCTGAAAATGTTTGATATTAAAGTGTTTATGACATCTGAAAATCTCCAAGGTAATGTCATAAACTCTCTTGGTAGAAAAAAGTAATACTTTACAAAGCAATGACACTTATGAGTTTAATTTGTTGGGATGATTTAGCAAAATAATGGTTTTAACATTACATATTGCTTCAGTATACTGTGAAAAAACAACAGTAAATGGTTGAAAAATGGTTTCTGGGACAAAGAAGCATCCTCGTTAAATAACAAACAGCTTGTTACAAGGCATAATAATTCTAAGATATTAAATACAACATGAAGATATGATCTAAGAGAAGAATAAGATTTATAAATTTCAGTGTAGTAGAACATCACTTAGTGATAATTAAATATAATTCAAACTGGCATCACTGACATTGAGTATAGACTTATGGATCTTTAATTTTTTTTATAATTGATTCTTAGATTCATTTCACTAATTTCACTTATTCATGAATAAAGGTTTTAAATATTATGTTATATGTAATTACCGACAGATATTCAAAGTCTACTGCATCAACATCTTCACTATTTTCATCTACATCTAAATCAAAAGCATTTATTTTGTGTTTCCTATGTACATCAAATATTATTCCTAAAGTTAATTCGTCTATTAAATTGTTCAAGAACGTTTCCGTTGCAGCTCTCATCGCTTGTTTGTTATTGACTAACTCATGAAAATCTTTTGACAAATAATTAAACAGTTGTTTCTGACCAAATTTACTTTTCCTTTCTGACATTTCAAATTTACCGCCGAATACCTTTCAAGGTAAGTGAAAGTTAACCTAAAAATGTAACAGATTTTTATATAAAAATTTTTTGTTCTTATTTTATTTTGTACTTTACCAATTTTATAGCTGTGGTCGTATTAATATCATTATTTCGTATTTCGTGAAAGGATTTCCTCAAAAATATGTTATTATATTCTGACCTTGATAAAATTGTATTGACATGTTGAGTTGACAGCTGGATGGATTAAATTTTTGTTGACTAGATTTTGCTTCTTGAGAGTGATTCCTTTATATAAAAATAGATGTCGCAAGCTGTAAAATCAATTGGGGTTCATCTTAGACAAGGGTTAATAATGAAGTCACAGGAGCGCTTGTTTTCAAATGCAATTTTTGCAATTTTGCAATAATTTATTTTTGGGCAATTATTATCTGTAAGAAATATACCTATATCACTCGTTTAAGTGTGACTGGCATTTTAAGTTTAATCAAGTCAGTTCTTTTTTATATTTAACTCTGAATTATACAGTTAAATATATCATAAATATTGTTAAATATATCATTTAATGCGTCTTAACTATAGACGTTAAGATAGCAAAATGAAATTATTTATTAGAAAATAAAAGGTCGATGCTCATTGTAGAAAACAACATCCATCTCGAATCATTGACACTCGTTGCTTGTCTTTCTTTTATTGTCAAGAATAGCTGAGTATTTCACTACAACTAATAAACTGATTTAGCCTTATACAATAATCTTAATATTACAATTTATTTACAAAAAAGTGATAATCTGCTTACTATTGAGTAATAATTTAAGTTAAAGTAGGAAGTTTCTATCATTTTATTTTTTAAATATGTATACCATAAAAAAGTTGAGTTTCCTTTGTTTCCTAAACATGACACTAATTTTTTAATTGAAATTTTGACGAAGTAAAATATTTTAGAAATTTTTGACCTCTGAAACTTCAATCTTAGACCTGAATTTAGAGACCTATTAGAATGTTTAATAGTTTGGAAATAATAATGAAATTAATATTTTCTGATTTTTTATGTTATGCAAAATAGAAAAATTATATTCGTAAACTAATTTTAGAAAAGTGCTTTTGCATTTAAAACTATCGCGTATAATCACCCCTTAAGATCTGTTAAGATCAATTTGCAGGCGACTGGTCTACCATTTGACATTTTATTTTGATTGGACGTTGTTATTCCGCGATTTTATTTAAATGTCAAACTGTAAGATCGACCAATCCTGACTATCGAATTAATAGAAAATCGCATGCGTAAATCTACTTTTTTCGACTGCACTGCAAAACGGGAGGAGCTTTTGTAGCTTATCAATTGATATCAGGTCTGTCAGTCCGAGTTCGTACCGTGTCAGTCGATCATTAATCATTGATTGTGGTGTATGAGGAAATTAGCGGGTGCTCTTTGCTAGTTTTAAACGAAATGATAAAATGCAGTACCACAATTGAATATATTTGTAAAAATATCCAACCGGATTTTTAGGAATTATTAAAATAACATATTTTAACAACCTCCATTTTAGTGAAGTGCTGGCTGGGGTTAATTTTTGTACTGGCGTATCGATATTAACTGCGGGCTTAAACAACTGAATGGTGCTAATAAATTTGACATTAAACTCGTTAAGTGATATGTTAAAAATGAAGAATTGCGTTTAGATTATTCTTCAAACTAGACTATTCGATTAGGAATTGCGGTATTGTGCGTAAGCTGTAATTAATATAATTCGATAGATATCTTCAAATTTTTGTACATATTTATATAAACGGTGCTAAAAACGAGCTTGCCGTTTCGTAAATAAATTTCGAGTGTTTACATATTTACTGTATTGAATTACCGGCAGTAAAAGTAGATCGAAAATGAGTCGCGGACACGCAGGACCCCGTATTCACGTTCCAGACGAATTAAGAGAAGTACTCCTCGAATTTACAATTAGTTATTTATTGGAACAACCTGGAGATGTTATTAGTTACGCCGCCGAATACTTTACGAGGTTGAGGGAAACCAGGGTAACATCCAGAGTGTATGATGAAGCTGCTGCCTCGCAGGAGGAACTTGTATCACCTGACGAATCTGTAATGTCCAAAGATGAAGGTAAATACAAAATTATGACCACTTTTATTCATTTAATTTTTAGAATCATACTCCTTACTATTTTGGGGAAAATATATTATCCCAGATTAAATCCACACCCAAATACAATCTTTAGGAGTTGTTGCTTCAATTTTAACTATTTATAATCATTATTTTATGGTATTAAAATAAAAATTGTAATACTTATGTAAATAATCATGTGACCTACATTTATATAAATGCTCAACAGGCCTTTTGCAGTTTGCACAAGCTAGGTGAATAAAGTTATATTTTTCTATACTTCAAATTAAAACAATTTTTTTTACAAAATCTTGTAGATTCTAGCTTATTCATTCATATACTTTATATTATCCATTCTTACATTTCTTCAACTGTCATGTTCTTCCTTACATAGGTACTAATTAAATTTTTTCAGTTACCTTTATCATATCCAACACTTCTGAATTTCCAAGAGTCCCTCAAATGTACAAAAGAATTTACCTACATTTTTATGTTATATTATATTGCCCTTGTTATCTGTTTTCTTTTGTTACTCAGTATTTGTTCTTGTTCTTTATGTATAGTCTCATGTGTATTCACTATTAGATATTAAATATACATGTAGCTACCACAGTATATTTTAGCAATATGTACTGTGCCTGTACTATCTGTATTGTAATTTACCATCCTGTATGAATATCCTTGTTATATTCTTATACATTCAGTAATTATACTCCCATTCTTCCCTTAACTGATGATCTCCATGTGTTTTGATTTATTTCAAAATCAATTTATTTTGATAATTGGGGGTAAGTTTTTAATTTTTTTTATATTAATTATTGATTTATAGCTACATATTTAATTTATATCATATTTGTCTGTTACTTATTTCCAATCTGAGAAGAATTGCTTTCAGTTCATTCTGCCTAGTTTCTACTTTTCATAAAATTCCTGTAATATAGTAGTATAAGTAAATGGCCTTTTTCTGGAAGTTTTTATACTTTGATTTTTCTCCAAAGTTCATTTTTTAAGTAATTACTATTTGTATAAGTTTTTAACAACTCCTTTTCTTATTACCTACAAAAAAAGTTGTAAGGCATATAGATTACTCTACATAAACGGAATAATTCAACTAAATGGAAAGAACAAATTTTTCCAAATGTATAATACATTTTATCTGTAGCTTTCAATAGGGTATCTAACAAATAAGCATTAACTTATCTCTCTTAAAAGTGCTGTAGGGTTTGATGGCATTTAAAAAATCCTAATGGATGGATGATAACCAAAATTGTTTTCCTATGAATTTGAATTTCATTACACTTTGGATATAATACAGAAACACTGCAACATCTAGGAATATTTCATAAAATTTATTGATATAAATACTTACAGAGTACCTAATATGTACTTATTAAAATATAAATTCTTTGTTTTGCTTTCCATAGGTATATTATCTAATAGGATTTATGTCATAAATCCTCTAAGACTAATGTGTTGGGTATAAAGTAGTCTTTTTCAAATTTCATGTACAAACTTCCCCCATGTCTTCTTGTTCCTTGCTAATTTCTTGGCTTGTTCTACTAACTCCTCTTTTTCCTAGGATGGACCTAGAATATCTCATGTCTTCATGGACCTACCCTTTAGTCTTTTGATGTAGTGTAGTTGTTTCTTCTTCAATTGGAAGTCTCCTTGGCCAATTAAATCAATTTCCTCTATCTAGTCTTCATCTTGATCACCAATTGGCAGTTATAGAAAATGATGGGATTATTTATTTAACATTTGATTGTAACTAATTATAAGACCCTACTTATATTTATAGATGGTTATTCTAGGTTTGAATTGCTTTTTTACTGCTATTAATCCGTTTTCATGGGTGTTTTGTATTATGATGGTTGACTATTTTGTTTAAGGCATACCTATACTTCTCTTTCTATTTTTTAGTAGTCCCTTTTATACTCGCCTAAGGTTTACCATATTGCAATGTTAACTGTGATCCACAGGGAAGTCTCTTGTATGCTCCGTTTTTCAGAATAATATGACTTGCTATTGCTCTACCTGGAAGTCTCTTATATGCTCTGTTTTTCTGCTGATTAATCTGTACACTCTTCATTGACCCAGCCCTCATTTCTTCAAAACATCTTTAGCCATGTGTGCATTGCTTTTTTTTTTCATTTGCACCAGTGTACCTCTTTGCTTAGGTTCTCATCTATCCTCAGTATATTTTTGTATAAATTTTTTTTGAAAAGATATGATATTTAGGTACATAGCAATTTTGTGCCATGTCCATTATTATTTAAATCTTACATTAAAATGGAATTATTTTAATAAAAAACATAATTTATGATTATTAGACACTTCCTGTAGAAATTAAAATGTTTATGTTGTTTTTATTGGTCATTAGAATATATACATAAATTGTTTCTTAAAAAAATATGTTGGTAATTAGTTTCTCTTAGCACTATTTTAATAAAGAATACTCTTAATGGTTCTATAAGGTCTTTTAAAGTTAAGTAATACATTAAATACTGCTTAAGAAAGGAACAGTCCAATGTAATATTAATTTTTTTCATTGGTGGAAGGTATTGTTTTGTATTGAAAATCTTAATATTCTACAATTTCTTGGGCTTGTTTTGTGTTTTTCTCTCTATTATTTCTTTGGCATGCATTTTTAAATTCTTAATGATTATGTATGATTTCCCACGCTCCTCTAAGGAGATTTTGAATATGCTTGTAAGAAAAGTTCCTTTTTTCTGGAAATCTTTTCACTGCCACCTCAGCTCTTTAATCCGACCATCAGAGGGTCCTGACCCACACTTTGTGAACCACAGGTTTAATCTATTTAACTTGTACTTAAACTTTTTTATATCATTTGCACTTGAAAGTTTTAAGGAAGTACTCAAGTAGAATAATAAAGTTCATTGATAGATAACACTTATTTGTTATTGCAAGTCAAGTGTCTTGTTTCTAGTGATTTTTGTTATAAAAGGAAACCTGATTAATTAACTGACACATCAAGTACTTATGAGATTATATTGATGTCTAGTTACCTGGACCATTTCTGTAAACAGAATATTATATTGCATTACAAAGAATAACTTACTAGAAATATTAAGTTTGAAGTGTCAATGAACATTGAAACATTGTCTGAGGGGGTTAAGTATCATTCAATTTCCTTCGAATTTCCACTGTAACCATTGATTTTATCAGACCATCTAAGCTGGAAATAACTTTCATCGACATAAAATCATTACTAAAATTATCTTCCGATATCATTGGCAAAAATTTATTCTTGGATTCTTTGGAGATGTCATTACATGGATGTTTTTGGTTTTCTTGATATGTAGCCTTGGCTTTTTAGTGACATGCCAATAGTTTTTTGACACTTTTTATCTGGGTTATTCTTTTTCCTAATCCATATTTTCTTAATGTGTCTTCATATCTTACTTTGCCTCCTTTGGCATTAAGAAAATCTATGAGAGATAAGAGATTAGTGTTTTTAGATCTGAATAAAATACTTTGATTTCAATATCGGGTTTATCAGGTGTTGGTATACAGTAAGTACTTGATTATATTATATTTTTTGGATCAGCATTCAATCATCAGAGTGTTAATCAGTCTGTGTATGGTATGAAGTTTATGAATGCACCTTGAACTTTCAGACTCACGATAAAGTCTACTCCATTTGGATGGTCAGATTTTCAATAATACATTTGATCATGGCATTGATTTTGGCAATTGTATGTGGCTGGCACATAGGAGAGGCAGGAACCAGTTGTTTAACAGGTTTGTTAATAGAATTATGGAAGTGGGGTAAATGCCTGATGAATAGAGAATCAGTATATCATAGATAAGGTGAAAAGCTCAGTTTTGACGGCAGAAACATTCTCATGAAATATTTTTACATAATCATATTTGTGAGACACCCCTGAATAAGGTTAAAGAAGTCGCCCGTGCGAAAAGTGGTCCCAATTTTATTTAAACAATTTTTTTAACAAATTGTAAAAATTAATTTTTTTAGCTCAGACATTTTTTATGTTTTTTGGATCCTTCTGAACAAAAAGGCATCAGTAACAAATCACTCGGAATAGATAATCTCCCAGCTGAACTATATAAAGAAGGTGGCCATGATACCATAATGGAATTACAGCAACATAAAAGAAATATGGACACATAATCCCTCCCCAGTGATTTTAATATTGGAATACTTTGCACCATACACAAAAAAGGAGATATCTTTGAATGCTCTAACCACAGAGGAATTACACTTCTAAATACAGCGTAAAAATATTTTCCACAGTACTATGTCACTGTATGGCACCAAATGCAGATCGAATAGTAGGAAAATACAGGCTGGTTTCAGAGGTGGTAAACCGACAATTCATTGGATTGCAACCCTGAAACAAATTTTGGAAAAAATACTGGAATATGGCATTGATACTCAACACATATACAACTATACAACTTCGAACTTTATAGAATAAATATACCAGGAACCTGATATCGTAAAACATATCAAAATAAGACGTCTGAGGTGGATAGGGAATGTAATGCGGATGGAATTGTCCCAGCTAGAAAAACGCTCTTTGATAGACCCATTGGTCAGAGAAGAAGAGGAAGACCCAGAACAAGGTTCCTTGATAACATCGATGAAGATATGAGAAATATGGGAGTACATGCTTGGCGGAGAAAAGCGATGGATAGGGACGACTGGAGAGAAATTCTTGAGGAGCCTAGGACCTATGCAGGGTTGTAAAGCCAGAATTATGGTGATGAACAAAAAAGCTCTGCTGCAATTTTTTTCTATATTTGATCATTTTTGAGATGTAAACAATTCAGAATTGAAAAAATAAACGAAAAATGACGATTTTCAAGGCTCAAAAACACAAGTACTTAAAAAATATTGGTTTTTAAATTATCAATTGCCTACATTCAAGTTCAAACCTTCTTCTATCGAGTATTTTGTGCTTCTTTTATTTTAAAACATTTTTTTTAATTGTTAATGAAGGATATTAATGTTATTAGATACAGTGAAAAGCCCTGGTTCATTCGAAAATGTATTTCCATGAGATATTTTTGCATAATGTTGGTATTATTATTTTGGACCATCCAGTAATCTGTCATCGATAAAATGGAAACATGTATGTTCAACCTTCTGTAAGGTCATTTTAACATTTTTTTTTTGACCATGAAGGACCCTTGCTTATAGAGTTTACAAAATCTGGAGAGCATATCAACGCAAACCTGTTTAATGAAAATTGAACAGGCTTCATCGAACAATAAGACGAAAACGTCCAGGAAATTTTTCTCGTGTTGTCATTTTCAACACGACAATGCTCGGCCTCATATTGCCAAAATATAACTGCAACGAAGATTTATCACCTTGCGATTTTAACATCTTTGGGCCATTGAAAAAGACGTTCAAAGATAATGGTTTTCGGTCGACCGAAGAAATACAAAATTCAGTAAAAAAATTCTTCGTGCAACAGCCACGAGGATTCTTTAAGCCGGATATACATCGGTTAGTGAAACAATGGGATATGTGCCTTAATTTTAGTGGTAGTTTTATTTGCCAATAAATTTTTTCTGGACCAAAGATGGACCAAAAAAAGAAAAATCAGGTTGATTTCCAGATTAAAAAGCGAAAACTGCCAAGACCAGGCCTATTATTTTAATTAATATGAAAATAGCTGCATAAATAATTTTTATCAAAAGGGATATTTATGTTTTTTTCGTAATTTGGCGTCAATCCAAACGTTTCCCAACGAATCTTCGTAAAAGATTTGCCAAAATCCTGGTTAACGGTTTATTTTGTAAAAATTGTGTTTATGTTAAATCAGTATCTATTAAAAGTGAGTTGATAAAGGATCTGCAGAAAATGTCCAAAAAATTGTTAGGTAAGAGTGTGTGTCAATATTTTCGTCTCGTTTTTTTTTTGTTTGTCTTAAAGTTTTTGGCTTTGTGTCGTGAGTATTACAGTTTATATGCTAATGTACGATGCTATTGAACGAATTTATTTATCACGCTACAATCGTTTTGTCATTATTTCTAGGTTTGTGTATAAATAGCTTGCAGTTTATAAATAAATATGGTTCGAAATTCATGAATCAGCATACTTTGAACTGTGAAGTAAGGTTACGCGTAACAATATTATGTAAATTTGTTATTATTAATTACTGCAGTATTACATAAGAGTGGCTATTAATACAGTAATATGAATATTATAGGAGGCTTATTGATTAGCATTTACAAATTTTTACCAACATTTATCTCACTGTAGTACTTAGTATGGCAAACATGCAAAACTTGATATGCCTTTATTTTTAAATGGTTTCCTCT
Organism: Diabrotica undecimpunctata; assembly: GCF_040954645.1. Classification (NCBI taxonomy): domain Eukaryota; kingdom Metazoa; phylum Arthropoda; class Insecta; order Coleoptera; family Chrysomelidae; genus Diabrotica; species Diabrotica undecimpunctata. Next base: position 141,914,381 of record NC_092808.1, on the reverse strand, counting down.
TCTAAATATTTTTATATTTTGTAGTCTTCTTCTGGTTTTTCATAAGGCATATCGTTATAGAATAGAATAGAATAGCTTTATTGTCACTGAAACTTGTACAATTTTATGGACAAAGCTTACAAAAAATTAGAAAAATAACAATTTAAAATTTACGAAAATTACATAAATCGTCAATATCACAAAGTAAAAGATAATAAAATACACCATTTTTTTGCAAAATTTAAATACTTAAATTGCATAATAAAACTTACGAACTAATAAGTTTAAGTTGCTGCGTGTGATACCCAAATATATAAAAATACTTTGTTGCTTGTACCTAAACGTACTGTAATTTCTTAGTTATTCGGTAAGAAACTCCTCCACTGAATAATATGGTCTGTCAGATAGATAGGTTTTTGTAATTTTTCGGAACTTAAGGAAATAAGTTGTAGATTTAAGTTGCAAGGGGAGATGGTTGTATCATTTTTTGGCCGAATATAATATAGATTTCTTTACTAACTCAGTGGACGGGATCGATAAATACACATCAAAGGTTGAATTTTTGGTGGAGTAGTCAAGATTTCGCAGCTGGAAAGAATATGATTATCAGTTCGACATGCTTCCCACATCGGGACATACATAAGGGCACCTGGATATCACCTGACGGAAATACGATCAATCAAATAGACCATATACTGGCTGAAAAAAGAATGGCGACGAGTATATTAGATGTAAAAAGCAGACGTGGTGCAAGCTGTGACTCAGACCATCTGCTAGTACAGGCACGGTTTAGAAGAAAACAGAGCAGACTCCACAATAGAAAACCAATGGAACACAATAAGCAGTATCATACTCAACACAGCGAAAGAAGTCTTAGGAACAAAGACACAACGGAGAGAAGAAACATGGTTCGATGAAGAATGCAAACAAGCTATACAGGAAAGAAATGAAGCGCATAAGAATTACATACTCAGACGTACTAGAGAGAGAAAAACAGAACATGAGAACAAAAGACGAAGAGCAGATAAACTGTGCAGGCAGAAAAAGAGAAAGTATGAAAACCAACGGATACTAAACATAGAGAGGGAGTTTAAGGAAAACGAAACACGTAGCGCATACCAATTTATCAAACATCTAAGACAAGGATACAAACCGAGGACTAGCCTCTGCAAAAATAAGAAAGGTGAAATCATTAGCGATATGGACGAAATTAAGAGAAACATATTTTAAGGAATTACTAAACAAAGGGACACAACCACCATTACAACAACAGTGGCAGCAGCAGGCACGACAGGAGGTACAACAACAAGAACTGGGGAAAGATGGAGAAGAAAATGAATTAACTAGACCCCCAACGCTAGAGGAGGTCCAAACGGCAATCCACATACAAAAAAGCCATAAAGCACCGGGAATAGATAAAATACCGGCAGAACTACACAAGCAAGGAGGAAGGAATTTGACACAACAGATGTACCAGCTAATACGAGAGATATGGATAGAAGAAGAAATTCCCCAACAATGGAAGAAAAGTATAATCTGCCCTATTCATAAAAAAGGAGACAAACTGTTGTGTCAGAATTATAGAGGCATCTCTTTACTTTGTTCGGGATACAAAATACTCACAAACATCATTAATCGAAGACTACAACCTCTCACGGAAAAAATCATCGGGGAATATCAAGCAGGGTTTAGGCAAAATAGATCTACCATTGACCAACTATTTACAGTTAAACAAATACTAGCCAAAGCATGGGAATATGACATGGACGTTTACAATCTCTTTGTAGATTTTAAACAAGCCTATGATTCAATAGATAGAACAATTCTACCTAATATACTGAAAGAATTTGGCATACCATCAAAATTAATACGACTAGTGCAAATGACAATGACAGAAACAGAAGCACAGGTATGTATTCAGGGACAGATCACTGATGCGTTTACGATAACGCAAGGACTGAAACAAGGCGACGGACTAGCTCCAACGCTCTTTAATCTTGTTCTGGAATATGTAATTAGACGGTTGACGGTGAGCGGAAATAACATACTTACAAACAAGTCTACCCAATTAGCAGCATACGCAGATGACATAAACATAATGAGCAGAACAATGAATGCAGCGGAAGAAACCTACGTTGAGTTGAAACAGAGTGCAGAAGCAGTAGGGCTAGCAATAAATACAAATAAAACAAAACTACTCATACAAACCAGATCAAATAGACCGGTGCAACAACACTTTATTGACGATATAGAACATGTAAATAGATTCACATACCTAGGAATGGATCTGGTCGCAAGCAATGAAGAAGAACCGGAAATAAATAGAAGGCTTGTGCTGGCAAATAAAGCCTATTTCGCGATGGGCCACATATTCAAATTGCGAGACGTACACCGGAAAACAAAACTCCGGGTCTATAAAACAATAATCAGGCCCATAGTAAGTTATGGTTGCGAAACATGGGTGGTGACACAGAAATCTGCCAATGCATTAGATGTGTTTGAAAGAAAAATATTACGTAGGATCCTGGGCCCAATAAGTGAAAACAACAACTGGCGAATTAGGTACAATAGAGAAATATACGAGCAATATAACGAACCAACTCTAGCACAACATACTAAACTGCAGAGATTACGATGGGCAGGGCACGTGGTCCGCATGCATGAGAATAGAATCCCCAGAAAATTATTAAATGCAAGAATGCAGGGAAAAAGACCTGTTGGAAGACCTAAAAAGAGATGGGAAGATGAAGTCGATGAGGATGCCAGGAACTGCATGGGAACGCGTTCATGGAAAAGAACAGCGGTAAATAGAGATGGTTGGAGAAGCCTGTTGAAGGAGGCCAAGGCCCGATTTGGGCTGTAGCGCCATTGGATGGATGGATGGAGTCATGATTAGGTCTTGCTGGAAAAAATGTAGGTGTTTACGAATTAATCAAACAGTTTCTAGAATTTATAAAGAGGGTTAAAATCACGTGATTTTTGAAGTAGCTTCTGCAATGTGTTATTCTACTGAGGCCAAAAGATACCGTATTGCTCTTTTTTGTAATTTAAAAATAACATCAGATTGGGCAGCTGTACTAGAACCCCAAAAAGGAAGCCATATCGAAGATGAGACTCGAACAAAGAAAAATATGTTATTTTGGAAGATGCTAAATTGATTTCTTTCGAAACAGATCTTATTGCATAGCAGGCTGAGGCTAGTTTCTTACTTAACAAATCGGTATGGAGGGACCATTTAAGGTTTCTATCTATAAAAATACCAAGAAATTTTACAGAATCAACGATACTGATCTGGCTGTTATTAAGAAGCAAGGATTGAAGAGCTCGTTTATGGGATAATGCTACTGTCTTATCCACGTTAAAAGAGAGTAAATTAGAGTCGGACTAGGTTTTCGTTTTAAGTAGATCAGAAGTTATAGTTGCTTGAAGAGTTGCAATATTAGAGTTCCTCCAGGTGATACTGGTATCATCAGCAAAAATCGATATAATCGATTTTTAAGTTAATGATGTCATTTATAATAATATAATTATTTAAGGGGCCTGCGTAGCGCAAGCGGTAGGATGCTTGCCTCGCACGCCGGAGGTTCGGGGTTCGAATCCTACCGCCGGCAAGAACAACTAGACATTTTTAAAATTGTCTATAGGCCCCAGGTCGACTCAGCCTGAATAAAATGAGTACCTTGGGTAAAACCAGGGGTAATAATAGGCGGTTGAAGCGTAGCACTGGCCATGTTACCTTCCTTGTATACCGTAGGCCCTAGTTATAGCAGACTACCCTGCTATACTCCCAAAGCCGCGAAGCGGTATAAAACGGGAGACTATTATATATTGTGTCATTTATAAAGAAGGAAAATAGAGGACTCAATACTGAACCTTGTGGTACTCCACATACAATGTTTTGTGACCTGAGCAGTAAGGTAGACTTTTGTCAGTATCATTTGCTCTAACTAGTTGTTTCCTATTCCTCAAGTAAGATTGAAACCAATTCAAGGAAATACCTCGAATTCTTCTCGAAGTTTTTTTATTAAAATAGTGTAAAGTGTAAAGATTATTGCTTAGTGCTTGATAGACCTCATGTAGTACAGAAAACATAGCATCACTGGTACATTTATTCGATAAAAAGCCGAACTGACGGTGATAAAATGTTTTCAATGAGAAAGGACATAAGTCGGGCTTTTATAAATCTCTCAATAATTTTGGATAGGACCGGTAGTAAAGCAATAGGTCTATAGTTGCAGACATTCGATTTTTCACCACACTTATAAAGAGGAATAATAATGGCTGTTTTTAGGCACTCTGGAAATATACATTTTTCAAAGGAATCATTAATTAGTGAGACCAGGACTTCCAACACACTTTTTGGGAGATTTAAGAAAATTTTTATGGATAGTCCATCAGTACTACAGGAAGATTTGCTTTTGATACTACTGATTGTTTGGATCAGTTCAGATTTATCAACTGGTCTTATAAAGAATGAATTCAAGACCTTTTTTGAATTAGGGAGATAGGAAATAGGATCTTGTGGCCAAATAGTTGATGACTTTTTTTTATATATTTTTATATATTTTTGTTATATTTTAACTCACTAACACAGTTCAAAATGTTTGAACTGTGTTATTTTTATTTCGAAGATCGTTAATTATGAACCAAGTTTCTCTTGCAACATTTTTGGAGCTTCGCAGACGACATTTTTTTAGCTGTTTTGATAAGTTTTAGATAGGATCCTCTGTACTTCGAGATATACACTTCTCAACAATTGAAGTGGATATTATGAAAATGTGTATTTTATTTTTTGTTCATAAGGTCAAATAGAAAAATTTAGTGATATAAATGAAGATTTATTTTTACTTCGTATTTTCATACCGATAAACCAAAAGAAAGAAATTCTTTAAGAAAAAAAAATTGAAAATAAACAAAAATTGTAAAATTAACAACCTAAAATTTCTATTCCTGCTTAATTTCTATTATCCCGAAAAGAAAAATTAATAGTGTGTGGGTTTACCCCTGTGTCGTCTTATTGCTCTAACTCTATTCGGAAGACCTCTTATTAAATTATTGATGAACTGCTGCGGTATAGGTTTCCAAATCGCGCGTAATGTATTGGCCAACTGATCTAAGGTTTGGGGCGGTTGAAGGAGCCTGTTTTGTTGCCTAGACATTTCGGCCCAAACATGTTTAATGCAATCCATATCAGATGAACACGGTGGCCACTCCATTCTTGTAATGCCATGAGCTTCTATACACTCGTTGACAATTCTCGCACGGTGAGGGCGAGCATTATCATCAATCAGAACAAATTGTTCGCCTATTGAACCAAAAAATGGAACAACTATTGGTACTATAACTCTGTCTCGATATCGTGTAGCAGTCATTGTCTCATTAATTAAGACGACTTAGTCCGTGCGACCGTCAAAACATATGCCTCCCCACACGCAAACGGATCCACCTGCAAAAAGAGTGGTTGGGACTCTCAGATTTTCATTGTAACGCTGTCCTCTTTCCCTCCACACCAATATTCGGCCATCATTCGTATACAAATGAAATCTGGACTCGTCAGTAAAGAGACAATTCCTCCAATTTTCGAAATTCCACTGATAGTGTTCCATCGCCCAGCGATATGTGCATGCACGCTGCTCCCTAGTTAGTCGTGGATGGGTAGCGCGCCGTCTAGCCTTTAAATTGAATGGATGTAACCGTCTTCTGACAGTTTGACTGGAAATCGCTCGTCCAGTAGCATGCCTGAAGATACTGTTAATTCTGGAAGCCGTGAATGTTGGGTTTCTTCTTGCCGTCAGAACTACAAAACGGTCTTGCCGACGAGTTGTAGATCGTTCTCTTCCTCCTCCATGCCTGTATGTTGCAGATCCAGTTGCTACATACCGATTCCATGCACGACTTATCACACTTTGCGGCACATTTAGCCTCATAGCAACCTGTTGTTCAGTTATGCCTTGTTGGATCCAACGAACTAATTGCTCGAGCTGCACTAGTTCTAAATGTCTTTGCGGCATAATGTTTTTGTGATAAATAGATTTCTTGACTTATTGACAACTGGTAAAGCCAATACAAGCACTTTTACACGAATGATATATTTATGTTTGCAACAACATGTCTCTCTTTGTACGAGATAAGGGCCGATAAAAATAGGGAGAAAAAAACCACATGCAAAAAATATTAGCAATAAAGATAGCGTATAGAGTATAGTACAGGCAATTATTTTAAAAATAGTTTTTTATGTTAATTTTAGGAATTTTAAAATTATCCACTTCAATTGTTGAGTAGTGTATTCAGTGACAAAGACGTTGGTAAAAAATGTCTAGATGTATAAGTAGTGAACGCAGATTCTTGGCTGATATGCGGATACCTTTGGTAGTCCAGGGTTTGTGATGTTTTGACTTAATTCTAATTAAAGGAAATGCTTTATTGAAAATACAGCTAAGCCTATCTGAAAAAATCACTGAAATTATAGTCCACGTCCACAGAGGGAAAGTGCCACCCAGAAGTCAAGCACAAATTTTGGAATCGTTTTGGTGCTTATTCATTTCGATTACGATTTCTGGGTCCCTTTTGTTTTACGATCTAATGTTCTAATATGCTTTAGTAGATGTTTTAGATTTAGTAGTATGCTTTAGTAAATTTTATCACGTCCTTAGTCGTTTCCTTTTGTGTGTCATGGTAGTTTGTCCGTGAATTCGCCCGATTTTCAATATTTTTGTTCCAGTTTTGTGAGCTAGTATCATTTTGACTTTTTCAGGGAGCGAAATCATATCTGGAACCCTCCTTGTTTCGCGTGCTTGGTACCAGTAATAGAAACGTTAAGCTACTTAATCCATCCAAACTCTGCTGGCATAGTTTAACAATATCAAAAATTTTCACCAAAATCACAGATGAAAACTTGAAAAGCATGATCCCTGTAAAGTCTAGTCCTCAGAGACAAAAATGCTACTGTACCTCTAAAAATCATACGAACAAGCTGAATTTTGTTGAGAACGTCAGTTTTGGGACTACACAAAAGTTGCCTTACCCCCGAACTTCTCACTAAAACCCCACCTAGTAGGGGGAGAGGACATCGATTTACCAAGAATCTGTACGCTATAGAAAAAATGTTTCAAACCAGAAGTGTAGCTGAGATAATTTTGAACAAAACTGTTTAGTGGCACTTTTTTATGTAGAATTAACCGTTCTCTCATAAACAACATTTGAAGTGACTGTCGATTTTGAATGTCAGTTTTTACATTTTGCTGCATATAACGTTCTAAAATAAACGTAAAGTTATATTTTCTTGGCCTTTGATGGTGGGCTGGACCTGAAAAGCGGTTATACTAAGTAAAATATAGTGACATTGATTTTAGTTTTATCATTGCAGCTGATCAATGCAGTTGTTGCCAAACTTTAATAAATTTATCTATTTGCGGTAATTTTCATGTTTTGTTTTTAAATATTTTAATGTAGCTTTGTTGTAGCAATATAACCAAATAGAAACTTAAAATTACAATGCTATTGTAAAAATTGTTGTATAGGGGGGAAGAATTGTGGCGAAAGTTTAATCCCAAATTTTAAAAGGTTTAGAAAAGCTGATATAAAGAATACAGTTCCTGCTGACACGTAGTTTCAACTAGAACAAAACTATACAGTGCTTTACACTGACCTAGGTTAGTTTACTTGAGAAACAGGCCTTAGCATCCATGTACCGTATCTATAAAGGGATACATTTTATGAAACTTTTATGAAAAAAAACTAATTACAATAATTTTCGATTTATGAAATAAAGTTTCATCGGGTATCGGTCATCTCATCAACCATATAATTAAATTTACATTGGAGAAAGCAGTTACGATATAATAACTTTTGGAAGTTTCATTTAATTCTATTTTTGAATCATACACCTAATCCTTCACGTACAAAATAAATTAAAGTTTGCGACATTAACGTTGACCTACAAGTAAAATAAATTTTAGTGGAGTATCTGTGTCGTTGTCGAATCTTTGTTTAAGGTTATAGAAAAAGATTTAAATTCTATCCTATCTAAAGTTCTTTCTATCACAAGTCTTTTTAAAAATCTATCATCAGTGGTTCTCAATCTTTTTGAATCATGTACCACAAAATGCTTTTTATTATTTTTGGTACCACCTAACTAGGTAATCTACTTAACTATAGTCTGGAATCTAATAATGGAATTTTAAAGAATGGATAAAATAAAATTCAACAAGAGGAACATTTTTTTAGGTTATATTTTTAGATTTTATATATGGGTAGTTACAATAACACACTAATTATTGAGAAGGTTGTGCTTGAGTATTTCCACGTAACTAATTAATATCTGGTTCGGTGTTTCTCAGATATAGTCGAAGATCAGGTTCTACGTTAAGTTTGTTTCTGTATAAGTTCATCCATTCTCGCACAGGTATTTTGTCGAAAAGAATATCAAGTATTTGAAATAAAAATTCCTGTTTGCCCAAAATTCACCAAGGTAGCATTGCTTAAAGTCTAATTTTAGTTCACCATCACACGACAAATTAATCAGTTCTTTGTGTTCATTTGCACTTAAATCCTAGTATTGTTCTGAAGCTATTTTCTTGTGGCATTTTAAATTAAACTTGAAACGTCAATAAACGTATTTTAACCTTTAATTGTGGCTTATTCCCATTTAAATATAAATTAACTTAAATCCTAGGTCGATGACTCAACAGGAGATTGCGTATCCATTCAAATTCAGTATAATTTTCTGTGAAGTACTCATTAAATTGCTTGATTAATTTATCACAGTGAATTTTATCAATCACAGAAAAGGCCATCGAGTACAATAAACCAGCATATCTATGTTTTATAGACCTGATAAAGGCTTTCGATCGCATCCAAGTCGAAGACGTCTTACACCTACTTCTTCTTCTCCTTCTCGTAGCACTACAACCCGGGGTGGGTTTTGGCTGACTGCACAACTTGCTTCCATCTTAAACGGTCGTCCATAATAGTTGGGTCAGCGGGTAGCCCCATTGTTCTTAGATCTGACCATATATTGTCTCTCCATCGCATTCGTGGACGTCCTAAGGGTCCTGTGGGGGCTTCCTCCCATATTAGCTTGGCAAGGCGGTTATTAGGGAGTCTATGGACATGGCCAGCCCATCTTAGACGTTGTGATTTATAATCTCTTGGACTATATCGCTCGCTCTATATATCTGCTTGACCTCAGCATTTGTTCTCATTCGGTATTGGTTGCTATTAATGTCGTGATAAGGCCCAAAGATTCTTCTGAGGATTTGCCTCTCAAAACATCTAAGTTTTCTTTCAGTTTCTTTGGTCAGGGTCCACGTCTCACACCCATACATGAGCACCGGTCTAATCATCGTTTTATACGAGTATATTCTAATTTTTTATGTTTCGTGTTAGGCTTTTAGATTTAATAGTATTGTGGAGGCTGTACATACATCTGTTTGCTGCTGAATTCTTCCTTTAATCTCTTCCGCGAAATCGTTATCTGCAGTGATTGTTGCTCCAAGATATATAAAACTCTCCACTCTTTCAAAGTTATATGGGTCTATTGTAACATTTTGCCCTATTCTATATCGTCCCTTTTGTCTGTTGATGCAAATGTATTTGGTTTTCTTATCGTTTACCATTAGACCAGTTTTCTTTGCCTCTACCTCCAATTTATTAAAAGTCTCCTTCACATTGGTGACTGTGTTTCCCACAATGTCAATGTCATCTGCGTATGCTAGTAGTAATTTTGGTCCATTTACTGTCAGTATTTCTGTTCTAAGTTGTGCTGCTCTTACTACTTTCTCCAGGATGATACATATTAAAGAGGAGACGTGACAGCGCATCTCCTTGTTTCAGGCCACTGCTTATTTCGTCTTACACCTACTGTATAAAAGAAACATGCCAATCAATATTATACAAATCATCGAAAATATCTACTTCCATAATCCAATACAGGCAAAGATAAATGGAAAACTAACACAGTGTATACCAATGCAAAGCGGAGTTAGACAGGGTGACTCGTTAAGCCCACTTCTCTGTAATATAATAATGGACGAAATAATACAAGCAGTACGTAAAGGTAAATGGTTACAGAATGAAGAACAAAAAAATCCAAATATTATGTTATGCAGACGACAACAAACACCTAAGACAAGACACAAAAACAAGAATCCATAAAGCAGCAATTAGACCTATATAACATACACTGCGGAGACAAGACCTGGCACAGCTAAAACACGACGACTACTAGAAACAACAGAGATGAAAATACTTCGTCGAATATCAGGGAAAAGTCTGTTGGATAGGGAGAGAAGCGAAAAAAGAAGAGCATGCAATATAGAAAACATAAATCGATGGGTGACAAAACGGAAACAGGAGTCGAGCGAACACATTAGTAGAATGGCAGAGGATAGGATAGTACGAATAGCACGAGATAAGTTACCAAATCGACGAAGAAGTATTGGCAGACCAAGAAAAATATGGTGCGATGATTTATACAATTTAGGAGGCTAATATTGAAGAAGAAACAGGCTTTAAAGCATACATACAAGAAGAAAGAAAAAGAAGAAGAATCTTACAACGTAACAATACCTCAAAATTAATATTAATTTCATTATCCGTAACGAGGCTTTCAAATGTTGGAAAATGGTTGAGTAAGTTATTTGCAAGACTTGCTTTTACAAGTTCAAGCTTCTGGTCCAACCTTATCAATAGTAACAAACCGAGTTGCATGTTTGTTTTTTTATGTAAACCCAAACTCAAATCATTTAGTCTGGTAAATATATCACTGAGATATGCTAATTAGCACAACCAAATTTCCGGTACACAACTGAAAGACAAGTTTACTGGCACAACCAGTAAACTTGTCTTTCAGTTTATGATTTTGTTTAGCTAGTAATATTTGAACTTCGGAACGAAGATCAAATAATCTAGATAGCACTTTTCCTCTTGAAAGCCACTAAATCTCTGTATATAGGAGCAAACAAAAGCCGAAATAGTCTTGAATTCAAAGCTCTTTAGTTAATAAAATTTACTGCTTTAACAGTGTCGTTCAGGATCTGCCTTAATTCGTTTACATCACTTCGGCGGCCAAGGCTTTATGTGTATTCTACAGTCAATAAAGACACATTCCGGTGCGACTGCTTTAATTCTTGTTACAACGCCACTGTTTTCCTGTCATTGCACGTGCATCACCTGAACATCCCCACACACTTCAGCCAATCCAAACCGTATTTTTTAATAAAATCATTCACTTTATTAAATATTTCGACTGATGTTGTCGTACAAGGAAGGGACTCGCAAAATAAGAATTCTTCTTTGTCCATTTGCAACCCGAAAAAATACTGGACTTTGTTTATTCTATGAAGCTTTCCGTAAAATCATTGGCCATTACAAGTACTCTACGGCCAACTGTACCATCAGAAAGTGGAACAGAATTTAATTGTTTGGCTTCCTTTTTCCCCAAAACACAATTTAAGATGTCTTTGGCAGCTGATAAAATAAGTCTTTCCCCAATTGTGTGGGGTTTTCATTACTTAACTGCTCTTAAACTCCCCAAAAAAAGCTTTCACAGCATGTTGCTTGAAGAAAAGGTAGCTATTTTTTTCTGTCCACCTTTAAAAATAATCTAGCGGTTTTCCTGATAGGTTATTTTGCTTCCAATTAAAATGTCGCTGCAGCAAAGACTACTTTATTAAATTATTTGAAAATACCTCAAAACATATTACAGAACAGTTTTCTACAGCTTCTACATGTCTCTTTAACCATTTATCCAGTGGCGGCTTTTGGGGGTAGGCAGGATAGGCCTGGCCTACCCAATAATTTTAAGAGCTTTAAAATTGAAAAACATGTATTTAAAAATTATGTTAATGCATATAAATAACTTTTAAATATACTAAATCACTCAATACATTAGCGTCCGTTAAAACAACTAAGTTATTATAATTACCACAGAAAGCATCGAATCGTATTCAGGCATTTTAAATATCATTAATAGGCCCGATCGGAACTGGCCGACCCAGCTCACATAAGATCCCTGTACAAAAAGCGTTTGAAGTTAAGCAGCTTGCCGGACAACGATTTATATTGTCGTGTTTATGCTTGCTGTTTAGGCACCAGACGATCGGGCCTACGATGACCATCGTTGTCACTTGTAACGTAATTATCGAATTGTAATATAAATTTTCTTTTAAATTATGATAAAAAAATATGTAACATAATCTATAATTGTAACATATTTTTAAACAAACAACACAATTGCAAACAAGTACACGGTTGACCAAATAAATTTAAAAAAATTCGTAAAATTCGAAGAAAAAAAATCACATTTACGTGATTTCTATATCGCCTGATTGTATGCAACTTATATATGTGAGATTGTTTTATAACTGATACATAAAAATAAGTTTTTATGACGCTTTACCAGGTTGCAGTAATAGTAATGTTGATAGTGTTTGGACATTGTTGTTTCACTATTGGAATCGCCATTATCTAGAAGAACTGAAAGTGATAGAAAAAAAAATATTATGAATGAAAGACCTACTCCAACATTGCAAATTGACCAAAAAGATGCGAAAAAGGTGCGTACTTTTAATTGCTCTTGGTATGATATCTACAAATGGTTGTCTGGAAGTATTACGAAAAACAAACTATATTGTTGGCCGTGTTTGTTATTTTCTAATAAGAAATGTGCATAGAATTGTGAAGGATACTTTGATTTAAAAAATATGTCTGCCGTTCCAAGGAACATTTAAGTAATTTGCTGTCCATTAAGGATGTACAGAAGATGGCGTTTTCTGTTCGCGATTTGCTAGATGAAAAATAAAACATCGCAAAAATTAGATACAACGCAGAAGTTAAAATGAACAGAGAAATCATTAAAAAATTAGTTGGGAGGGGGGGATCATGACCCCGTGACCATAGCTATGTAATTTGCTATGGTCACATATATATATATATATATATATATATATATATATATATATATATATATATATTATGGTATGATATGGCTTGGCCTACCCAAAATTTTACCATACCAGCCGCCACTGCATTTATCCATTACTTTATAATTAAAATAATAAGATACGCGGCTAACATAAAACTTATAAGTCAAGTCGAATACTTATCTACTAAACAAATGCGATTGACGACGACTACTCCGCGATTTCACAATCAGTATTGCCGGCGTGATCTGCTTTTCGACAATGCTCCCATATTTTAGTTTTATAATTACCTACTGAACTTGCAACGTAAAATACTATTTTAATTATTTTTGTGTTATTTTATTCCGTGTTGATTTTGGCTGTATTTTTATGTTTTTGAATTTTGGGTACCACCGCAAATAATTATTTGAGAACCGCTGATCTATATGATTCCGTTAGATCATTTTTTAAAATACCTGTTATTTTAGCGGATCTGTGAATAAAACCTAAAAACATTCGTGGAAACTAATTCAGTCTTGAAGTTAACGGGTTAATGTTTATTTTTTAGTTTCAGAAAGTTCCCCTTCGACAACGACACGTTCAGATTCAGCTATAGCCGGTTAAAACGACAGACTTACGTTGCTTTTAAATTGTAGTCATGTGACTAAATTTATGTAATGAAAAAAATAAATATTTAACACCTCGCATGTACTGTTTTTGGTGTTAATTAGAATAAAGTGAAATCAGGTATGTTCGACCCGATTTACAGTGAAGTAGTGGACACGCCACAGATTTGTAACTATAGACGAATGCAGTAATGTCCTTCGTTCACATATTTTATAATTTATTGAAGAAAAATATGTAATTATAGAAGAATATTTAGCAATCTTTTTTGATTGTGGTTTTTCCATTAGAATATCAAAGAAACTTCTAATGCGTTACATCTTTGTTGGTTCATAGTTTGTTATTTTCAATATTAAGTAATACCTGTCTATCTGGGAAAAAAAATCATTGATTTCACGTAAAAATCTTATACAGAGATTTGAACGTTTTAAAAGGTATATGAGGGGTAGCTAATGAAAAATCCGTGAAGAATTACAGCTGAAAAAGTCATTTTTGTCTATAAAACTTTTTTTATACAGTTTACAGTTTTTTTTATACAGTTTGGCGCTGAAGGCGACGATCCAGTCGACCGTTTCAATTGATAAATGGTCTCTCTTGAAACACCAATATCACGTGTTACGTTAGTTGAGTCCCCATTCTCAAGTAACATTAAAGCACGAACTTTCTCCTGTTTGAGTTTCTTTCGACCCATATTTTTAACTTCAATTTAGAATTTAACAACTCAAAACTTTACTGAGTAAATAAAAAGAAGTTTAACACTGACTACTCGCACAAAGCCAACTGTGTACAGTATAAACACGCAGAATAAACTAAAGAAACTAAGGGGTCTTTAAACTACAGACAGCTGCCGTCGCAACTACGTTATCCCTTTCCCCTCAAATGCTAAACAAGCGCAGACAGAACACATGCAATTTTTCTTCGAATTTAGTTATTTATTTGGCAATGTAAAGATATTTTTTTGCCGGCACTGTAGTCCCGACCTAGGCAGGATTTAATATCAAAAGAAAAGAGCCGTTTCATTCTGTGATGCCATTTCCTAGCCGTATTTTCTTTTCCAGGCGGAAATTTTGATTAGAACATTAAATAAAGTTGTGTATCGTCTTTCTGCCTTTGACGTTTCGTATTTATCTCTTTGTTTCAAAATATGTGCTAAACAACCTCTACTACTAACTCAAATATTCCAGTCTTGTGAATCTAGAAAATGCTATGTTTTATTTTCTTGCAAAACTCCGTATTTAGGTTCTGCAATGATATTTGTTTCCCATTCTGTAAAATGTTTTATACAATCTTGAAAGAGTGGCTAGCCATTAAAAATTTATGTCGTATTGTTTTATTCAGCCAATGTTTTTCAGTTTAGTGTTTATAAATGTTTTATAATAGTACTATTTAATGCCAAGTAAGCATGCATTTTTATTACGTTTCTAAAATGAATCAGTTAATATTAAAATTCAAAAAATTAAGTGTAATATAGGAGAAACAGTTTTCCACCAAATAATTATGAATTGCATCCTTGTTTTTTTATATACAGTCAGATTCAAATCAAATTCAAAGTACTTATTTCAGTTTACTGTATTTAAATAATGATTAAAAGCAACGACATGCTCTTGATTTTGATGAACAATGATAACAATAACAAAACACTACTAGAGAATAACTTAATACTTTGTATTGCCTGCGCTAGCCTCTATAACTGCCTGTACATGTCGGCTCATGCTGTCCATGAGGTTGCGAATATCATCTTGCTGGATGTTTTGCCATTCCTCGTCTAGAGCCAAGCGAAGTGCGTTAATTGAGGCTGGTGCAACTTCGCGACCTCTAATATTTCTACCAAGCATGTCCCAAACGTGCTCTATGATTGGGTCCAGATCTGGCGAACACGCTGGTGAGTTCATTTTATTAATACAAACTTCCTCTAAATATTGCGTGACACACATTGCAGAGTGGGGTCGCGTATTATCTTGCATTAATAGAAAATCATCGCCGATATATTGAGAAAGGGGTACTACGTGATTCGCTAAAATTTCCTCAATGTACGGGTGTTCAGTCAACGAACCCTCAATAAACACCAATTCAGTGTGCACCTCTCGGGATATTCCTGCCCAATTGCCCATACCATCACCGAACCCCCTCCATGGCAAACGCGGGGACTGACTGAAAGCGAACTCCGCAAAGAGTTGCCAGATTGGGGTATTTCCCCCCATTTTTGGGGTAATTTGAAAGTGTCTGAGGAAATTTTTGTAAGCTGAAATGGCTGGGGGATTTTTTGGGGGAAAAATTGTGGAAGATTTTAGGGTGTGATGGTCAATTACATTTGCGAATGTACATAGAACTGCATATTATTCTGTTCTCATATAATCGAAGATGATGGGATCTATAAATTATTTCAGCGCCCTGTGTTGATATTATTTTTGTTCCTATATCACGTTGAAGCCTATGAAAGATCGAGCAGCTCCGTATGGATGTCGTATTTTGGGCTGTGTTAGGGAAATTTCAACTCTTAAGGTCGATGTTATGGAATTTTTAAATATTAGTGACATCACATCAGTTTTTATAAATCGTGAAGTAACATTGTTGTCATTGTTTTAGTATGAAAAATTATTCTAATTCATTGCTTTGGTATAAATAGTATAAAAAATTATAGTACAGTGTGTTCCAGTCTACATTCTTGTCAAATTTATAAATTATGTGACAAAATTTTAAGTTTGGGGGATTTGAGCTTAAATTTGGGGGAATTTTAGTTTCTAAGTGGGGGATTTAGAAAATCGCATCTGGCAACTCTCTCTCCAGTTCAACGTCATACTCGTTCTTTCCCATCTGATGAGTGAAGACAGTATCTCGACTCATCCGTAAAAAGAACATTACTCTATTGTCCTAAATTCCAATGTAAATGTTCCCTGAAAAATTGTAGTCTAGCCATAATTAAGGCAATTTTTATCTGAAAGACGCAATCTACAGCGATTTGTTCATAAGTAGTGACAGTTTCGCGCATTGTGAACGTGAAGATCAGACTGCTTTATTAAATGGGCACGATGTGAATTTCAGTTAGAAGTTGAAATATCAACACAGTAGGTAGATGCATAATTTTGAATTTGATAAAGGTCGGCAGTGTTCTATATAATTCTTCTTCTTCTTTGAGTGCCATATCCCTACGGAACGTCGGCGACTACCATGCTTATAATATTTTTATATTCATCTCGGTCTTGCGCTACGTGTAGCAATTGGTCCGCTGTCAAACCTGTCCACTGCCGCAAATTCCTCAACCAAGATAGTTTCTTCCGTCCTATCCATTTCTTTCCTTCGATTTTACCGTTGAGAATTAGCCGAAGGAACTCATATCTTGGTCCTCTGATTATATGTCCAAGATATTCTAGTTTACGCCTCTTAATAATATTTAATAGAGTTCGTTGATGTCCCATTCTTCGAAGAACTTCTTCGTTTCTGGTTCTGCTAGTCCATGGAATTTTTAGTATCCTTCGATATAACCACATCTCAAACGCCTCGATTTTATTCATGATATTGGCGTTTAAAGTCCAAGTTTCACATCCATACAAAAGTACAGACCACACGTAACATCTTGTAAACTTTTCACGGATTTCCAAATTTAATGAGTTATTGGATAATAGAGGCTTGAATTTTTGAAATGAGTTTCTTGCCTGTTCAATTCTACATCGAATTTCGAAGGATGGATCTAGATTTTGGGTAATCCAACATCCAAGGTATTTGAATCTCTGAACTCTCTGCAGCGGTTGTTGGTTTAATATCAGTTGGGTTGCGCCGATATCCACTTTACTGGTCACCATGTATTTAGTTTTATCGATATTTATCGACAGTCCCCAATTTGTGCATTCCATGTCAACTCTATTGATTAGCTCCTGCAGATCGTCGATGTTTTCAGCTAGAATCACAGTATCGTCGGCGTACCGTATATTGTTAATTATTTCTCCTCCTATGATAATTCCTTTTTGATCTTTTAAAGCTTCCCTAAATAGATTCTCAGAATACACGTTAAAGAGGGTGGGAGATAGTATACAGCCTTGTCTTACGCCTCGTTCAATACTGATTGGCTTTGATTCTCTGTTGTTGGTATTAATAATGGCTGTTTGGTTCCAGTAAAGTTTGGCAATAAGTTTGATGTCTTTCTCATCTAGTTGGATGCTCTGCAAGGCGGTAATTAGTCTGGTATGCTGAACGCGATCAAATGCCTTTTCAAAATCAATGAAGCACATATATACGGGTTTTCTTACCTCCCAACATCGTTGAAGGAGTGTTTGCATAGAAAATAGTGCTTCTCTAGTTCCAAGGCATCTCCGGAACCCGAACTGCTCTTGACTAATTATTTCTTCGCACTTGTTGTTAATTCGATTTAGAAGAATATGCAACAGTATTTTAACGGCATGGCTCATTAAACTAATGACTCTACAGTCGCTACATTTCTTAACGTTTGGATTCTTAGGTAGAGGAATAAAGATCGATTTTAACCAGTCCGATGGAATTTCACTGGTATCATATATTTGATTGAAAAGTACAGTGAGTTCTTTTATATTGTCATTTGAGAGTAATTTTAGCCATTCGCTGTATATTTGATCTGGTCCACTGGCTTTGTTGTTTTTGGCTTGGTGTATGGCTTTTTCCACTTCAGCTTTTAAGATTGATGGTCCTGTATTTGCACTTAAGTTAGGTAGTGATCCTCGATCATCCTTAAATAATGCTTTAATGTAGTTTTCCCATTCCTCTATTACTTCGTCTTCTAGGGATAGTGCATGACCTTCATTATTCGTTAATGTTATGGGTGTATTTCTTTTGTGTACTGTAACTTCTTTTATTTTCTTATGTGTGTTAAATTCGTCATGTTTTCGTTGCAATTCTTCTAGTTCCTCACATTTTGCTTGCATCCATAACTCTTTGGCTTCCCTGATTTTTCTTCGAATCAGATTATGCTTTCGTTTATACTCTGAGTTATTTCTATTTTTAAGCTGTCTTCTTTCGTCCATCATTTCGATTATTTCATCTGTCATGCATGCTTGCTTTTTATAATGCTTGCTTTATATAATTAACCCCTCCTAAAATCATGATAGCTTTCTTTTGCATTCTAAAAATTTGAAGTGTATTTGTTGAGTTGCCCCATATCATTAATCCATAGTTAAGGTAAGAGTGGAGTAAAGAAAAATATGTCATTTTTAATGTTTCAAAGTTGACTACCCTTGTTGGCCAATTAACAAATAATGAACTTGAAAGCTTTTTCTTTAGTTGTGAGATAAGACTCAACCAGTTCAGTCGATTATCTATGGTTATTCCCAATAGTTTAACAGTCTCGTTGTTATCTGGATCATTATGTAAATTACTTGCAGATATAACCCAACTGTTGCGTTTTATTGGAGTTGTTTCAGTTTGTTTGCAGCAAACCATGTGCTAGATTTAGTAGAAACTTCCTCATAAAACATTTTTAAATAATCATTGTTTTTTCCTGATATAACGTATGTCGTATCATCTGCGAATTGTACGGATTTGTACAGAGATATGAATTTAGTCAAATCGTTGACATACATAATAAACAAAAGAGGTCCTAAGATCAAACCTTGTGGGACTCCATGTTTTACGGATAGAAAATCGAAGAGATGACCTTAAGACACTAACGCCTGGTGTCTGCCACATAGGTAAGAAGCTATGAGCTTAAGAGGGATACCTCTGATTCCATAGTAATTTAGTAATTTAATTTGTGTAGCAAAATGTCGTGTGAAACGCAGTCAAAAGCCTTCGACAAGTCGCAAAGAGAAATTGCTATGCGATTGCCGCCTTCAAGCCCCTCAATCACTTCGCTTACAACATTATATACCGCGTTCGTAGTAGAACGAGCACTTCTGAATCCATATTGTGAGTTGCTAAAGTAATTAGCAAATTAATGAGCAGAATAGATGAAAATTGTGTATCAGTATAGAGATAAGGAACGTGATTGGTCTGGCAAGTTTTGAATGGAAACAAAATGCATACGAGTATAATATTAAATGTATTATATTTTATATTAGCCCTAGGCCTAAAATCTCTGTAGAGCATTATAAGAACGAAAAAATGGTTGGTCAACAACATTATGCAATATATGAAGCATATTAGCCGCCTAGAGATCCTTTTAATGATAGGTATTCCCGTAAGAATTGTAGAGCGTGAAGTCCATTATAATCCGGGATTTTATTTTTATCAGATCTTGAATATCTTTGTGATGCATGGCTCCTGGGAGAATATACGTTGTTAAAAACTTTTAATAAATGGATCCGATTCAGCGAGTATCGCTAATGCATGCGTTGAAACAAATCTGTATGTGAAGACGTATATTTGATAAGCTAATTAACGTAGCAATTTGATTCGTTACAGTAAACGTTTTTAAATTGTCTAAACTATTGTCTACGTTTCTACATGACTTAATAGGTACGTTGCAAAACGACTAAATTGAAATGTTTGTCTTATCAAAAATTCAGCTTAATTCTAGTTTGATTTTGTGTTTTGTAACATTTTTCGAAAGGAATTTACTCACGGGATTTGAATTGGCGCCTTTCCTTTAAAAATAATACAATTCTAATGCAAAATAACTTTTATTTACGTTCTAATTTAAATATTTTCCAAAGAATTTCACGTTTCGCAGGCAATATGATAAATGAAAAAGAGCATAAAGGAACTTCAAGACGGTCAATTATTTTGATCAAACGTTTACGCCAGTCGATTGACGTGCGCCTCAATCAACTCATCATTCTATGCCAATCAATCTATCAATAGGATAGTAAACTCACGTTCCAGATGCGTTACGGGAATAGTGAAGGCAGACTCTTAAAGAAACTTAGTCAGACAAAAACAGAATGTTTAAAATCATTTTTATAGATAGAGCTACTGCTACAAATAGCTGGCAACTTTGGTCGGTCAAATAATTTAAAAAAGTAATTGATTTTAGATATCCATAAATCTATTTGTTCGTTAGAATTGAAAGGGCGGGAGTCACTTTCACTTTCTTTTGCAGTAGATCAAATTTAGTGCTCTTAATTTGTATACCATAATTTAAAATGCCTTTAAAATCATCAAATGATGTTGCAGCTTTATGTTTTTAAAGAAAGTGGTAAAGCAAGCGTTGTATTTTATTTTACAGTAACATAATCGACGTTAAGTTGTTTTATATTGAAATAATAAATAATTTAGGACTACAACCTTTTGTGTTCTGTGGTACTACACTCATGGACAAAAATATCGAATATTTTGGAATTTTCCAATTTTTTTTGTAGTCAATATTATTTCAAAATAATTTTAGATTACTGATAATACTCATATAGTAGACTGATGTACTCAACTGGTTTGAAATATTTTGATGTTTATTTTGACGTTTATTCAGTGGTTAGTGTCATTCGTACATTTTATCGTAAAAATCCTTCTTCACGCAAAGGAAAAATCATACTAATTCGGTTATTTTTAGTTTAATTTATTAAGTTTTATTAAATATTGTTTTGATTTAACTAAGTTTAAAACAAGTATCCCACCAATTCGGCACTGCGATGAAGTCCAAGTACCACATATTGTAATTTTGTAGGAGGAAGGATATGCACAAAAAGGTATCGCACGACGTCTCACCAGAACTGAATCTATAGTTTCAAATAGTTTTCAAATTTGTACGAAGGCCTGGTCAAGGACGCCCAAGGTGCACAACCGCAATTGATGACCGTTTTTTGGTTCTTAATTCTACACGAAATCGTTCATTGACATCGATGCACCTCAGAAATGAGCTATTAAATGTTAGACAAGTTAATATGAGTTCACAAACAGTTAGACGAAGATCAAATAAAGCAAACTTAAAGCCCAGACGCCCCGCCAAAGTTCCACGTCTTCTCCAAAATCATAAAGTTCGTCGTTTGGAATTTGCAAGAACACATATTTAGTGAAATATCGACAACTGCAAAAACGTTCTTTTCACTGATGAGACCAGAATCCTATTATGAAACCCAGATGGTCAAAACTATGTCTACAGAAGAGTTGGAGAATGATTCGCCAGCTGCAGTCTCGCCCAGACCGTTAGTTTTGGAGTTGATGGCATAATTCTTTGGGAAGGTATTAGTTGGGAGGTACGTACCGCACTTGTGGAAGTGATTGGATGGATGATTGGTACTTCTTACGTTTAAAACATCCTGCAAGATAATGTTTTGTCATATGTTGCTTACATTGGATATGAAAGATTCACGTTAATGCACGATAATGCTTGTCCACATGCCGCTGCCATAGTAAGTAATTATCTTGATGAGGTCCAAATTCGAAGTTTGGATTGGCCACCCTCTAGCCCGGATTTAAATCCAATAGAGCACATGTGGGATCACCTAAAATGCAGCATACGACAAAGAAATCCCGTTCCAAATACGATAGAGCAGCTTCGGCTTGCTGCACAGGATGAATGGAATGCAATTTCCCAAGAATATGTCCAAAATTTACTTACAAGCATGCTGAGAAAGATGCAAGCAGTAATAAGAGCTAGAGGGGGGAATACTCGTTACTGATCATGTACTTCTTTCAGTTTAAACCAGTTGTTTAAGCAATTTAAATTATCATTTCAGTTTAGAGTAAAATATCCTTACTTACCTAATATTAAACATTTATTTTTTTCACAATTTTCTCGCATAAAAACTTAAAATTGTTCATTTAACATTGTTAAAATAAACTCTATTTTACAATAAACGACTTGCTTGACCAGAATTTATTTTGAAAAAACAAAAATTTTAAAATTCCAAAATATTCTATATTTTTGTCCATGAGTGTATATTAATAAAAAACAGGACAACTATTTTTTTTTTAAAATTTCAAGTATTTTATTTTTTTTTGTTGGCTCTGCATAATTTTAACATTTTTTCAAAAATTTAGACTGCAAAACTATTTTGCGAAAACTACCTAATCGATTGTGCTGAAATTTTGTGTGGTGTTTTTTAGATTTAAAAATTTTCTGGGTAAATTTTAAGATTCTATATGGTTTTTAAATACCTGAAAAAGATTATTGGAAAAATTGATTTTTGATTCTTTTTTTAATGGTTTTCAATACAATTCAATTCATTTTCAATTTCATTACGATTCAATTGGAATCAATTCTATATTTGCAATTAAAAAAGTTGAATTTTTCCAATTGTTGAATTTTCCAAGAATCCAGATAAAAAATTTAAAAAAATCTCACGTTTTGAAGTTTCCACATAGTAAAATTATCACTTCTAATAATATTTTGAGGCGATTAAAGCAAATAAATAGGATCATATACGACTTACTCAACCCAAAACAGCTACCACCTGGTCTAATGTTTAAAACACTGGTTGGGAACCAAGGTGGTCATGTGAAAGCCACCTAACGTGCAACATAATAATAGTCCCAGATTTTAAAACCAAAATACTCACACGATGTAACATTTTCAACAGTAATTAGTCCTTTTACATAAAATTGCCACAGAATTTACTTTAATTATTATTCCTAAATTCGTAATTAATTCTGCTTGTTATTTAACTCAAAATTGCATTTAGTTGAAATACTGGTATTGCAGCTAATTCGGTTTTCCGAATTTGTTTCAAAAAAGTATCTAAATTATTTTCAATACAACCAGACACAATGTAGTTCAATAATGCATTGTTTTGTAATGCAAATAACATATTCTGCTATTTCCTGCGAATGAAGAATGAATATTGAAATTAAATCTATTTTAATATATGAAAATTTGTGTCCCATATAAAATTGGATATTACTTAAACACAATTACATATTGTGCTTGATTTATGAAGAAGGTGCTAAATATTTTATCTAAGGCTCCCTCAAAAATCAAACCACGCACATCCTTCTAGAATAATTTCTACTAGCAGTCGAAACAACATTAAAGTCAACCTATTTATTTCCTATATAAAAACAAAATCTTCCAACAAACAGATGGATGTGCTATGGGTGCTAGCATATCCAGTGCCACCACTCAATTAGTTTAGAGCATCTAGAGGAAATTGTTTTAAATAAAATAGATTTTTATATACCTTTTTTCAATCGCTATATAGATGACACATATAGATATCAAAGGGTTCATACCGATAACGGATAGAATGGCACTATTGAAATTAAACGCTATACCGTGCACCATAAACATCATTGTAGTGTATGCATCAACATCTGATAGCACAGAAGAAGAAGTAAACAGCTTCTACAATGACTTAAACCAAACAATGACATAAACTAAAAAAGAAGAAGTAAATTTGATTTTAGGTGACTTCAACTCGAAGGTAGGGAAAGGAAGAGATGGAGAAGTAGTAGGAGAACACGGACTGGGAACACGTAATGAAATAGGTGAAAGTGACCACAATCTAGTTCTAGCAAACATGAAACTCAAGTTGAAAAAGTTTAAAACAACTGCCAAAACACCGAGAATCAATCTGAGAAAACTAAAAGAAACTGATATATACCAACAAATCAAAGAACAAGTGCATAAAGAAGTTCAGGAAGTAGAAAGGCAAAAGCAATTGACAGCAACAGATAAATGGAGGAAAGTAAAGGAGATCTTGAGAAATATCACAAAACAAAAACTTCAAGAAGACACATCATCTAAAAATAAACAATGGATCCTACAAAAGATAAACGAACTGATGACGGAAAGAAGGGCACACAAGAATAAAAACGAACAACAGTACAAAAAAATTAATAAAACAATCAAACAGAAAATCAAAGAAGCTAAGGAACCGTGGCTATCAGAAAAGTGTGAAGAAATAGAAAGGTTAGATAAACAACATGACAGTTTTAACATACACAGGAAAATCAAAGAGACAACTGGCATATACAAGAAGAAGGGTATCGGAAATATCATCGATAAAAATAACAAGATAATAACGGAATGTACAGATAAAATAAACAGATGGGAAGAATACATAAAAGAGCTATTCGAAGACGACGAGAAAATTGAGGTCATTGAACCAAGAGGAAGAAATGGGCCACCAATCACCAAAGACAAAATTGAGAAATTTCTAAAACGTATAAAAAATAAGAAGGCCATGGGACCAGATGAAATACCTACAGAAATCTTAAGAATATTAACAAAAAATCATATAGGCATACTAATAGAATTATTTAATCACATTTATTATACGGGAGATATTCCGAAAGAATGGTTAATATCAATATTTATTCCAATACCTAAAAAATCAAACGCAATGAAGTGTGAAGAGCACAGGACAACTAGCTTGATGAACCATATTCTAAAAGTGTTTTTACGAGTGATACACGAACGTATCTATAAAAAGCTAGATGATAGAATAGCTGAAAACCAATTGTGATTCAGAAAAGGCTTTGGCACCAGAGAAGCAATATTTACTGTACAAACACTAATCGAACGATCTCGAGATGTCAATTGCGACGTATTCATATGTCTAGTCGACTTCGAAAAAGCTTTCGACAAAGTACAACACCGAAGAATGGCAAAAATACTGCAGAACACAGAATTAGTTGACGAAGACGTGAGAATCATTGCCAATCTATACCGATATCAGAAAGCCATAATACGAATAGACCAACAAAAATCGAAAGAAATACCTGTAAATCGTGGAGTAAGACAAGGATGTGTCCTTTCCCCTTTACTTTTTAATATGTATTCAGAATTGTTGAAAGAGGCATTAGAAGACGTAAATAAAGGCATATTTATTAACGGAGCACTTCTGAATAATCTTAGATACGCAGATGACACAATACTCTTTGCGGACAGCACAGAAGGACTATAGATCTTGGTTGATCGCATTACCCAATACTGCGAAAGATATGGAATGGCACTGAATAAAAATAAAACAAAAATCATGGTGGTAAGCAAGAACAAGATTGAGGAAGACAGTGTTTATGCTAAAGGAAAACTTTTAGGCAGGGTGCACAGATATCAGTACTTAGGTTGCGAACTAAATAAAGAATGGGATAGAAGTACGGAAATAAAACGGCGTATTGAGATAGCTAGAAGTGCTTTTAATAAGATGAAAGCAATTTTTATGCAATGGAAAACTCAACATCGAAATTAGATAGAACTAGAGTATTGAGATGCTACGTGTTCTGTGTCCTGTTGTATGGAGTTGAGGCCTGGACAATTACAGAGGCGACAGAGAAAAGACTTATTAACTTTGAAATGTGTTGTTATCAAATAAATGATATACCAACATCAATAAACAATATATTAAATTTTATATATATATATATATATATATATATATATATATATATATATATATATATAGATCCTTTCACAGATTGTATTAAGTTGAAAGTATGACGACTAACTAAACACGTTTTATTACCATGAAAATTGTTTGGTGTTGCAATTAACAATGGAAATGTGCTCACATTGCGATCTATCTGTTTGTAGGAACTGAAATATTTTAAGACAATTGAGAATTTCCACCAGCTTTAGAAGTTTTATCACCACACCGTATACTGCAACTGATAATAGTTTCAATTGCTTTTGAGGTCAACGAAGTTTAAAAGCATTTACGAGTAGATAACTGCCTACTACTACCTATTAGAGGGACAGAAGTAGTTGACGTAAATTAAGTCTGAACTATAAACAAGACAATTTACATCTTTGCATAAATAACGGAACCGAGTACAGGAAGGCTGGCATTTAAATTGGTATTAGTACGGAATAATACGGGATAAGTGTTCCGGAATCTTTACATACAAACGAGAGTGTCTGATTTTCAACATAATTTTGCTCTGGTGAGCATTTTTAAACAATTTATTTAAAAGATGGACAATAGAAAGATAAAAATTACACTGGGACTGCGTTTTTAATCATCTCTGTAGTTAATAATAAAAATATATTATATTTTCTATAGATAACACTTCTAACACACATGTCGGTAAAGTTAGCATATCAATTCATTGCGGTTGATTGGTACATTGACCAACCCACAAAAACTCGAAAACGGAAAATCGAGATACGGCCAAAAACGTTAAAACTAGATAAGTGTACAAGCTTATCAAAAACTAGTCCGTAATATCAAATCAAGAAACTTGGTTATGATTTTGTTTAAATAATTTTTTCAAACAAATTTCAATAAAATTTTTTACCCGGTACTAGGTATTTTGAGTCATTCTGAACAAAAAAAAGGTCCTTAGTTACTTTTCTTAAAGTTGATCGTTGTCGAGTTATAATAGCGTTTCAAATTTTGAAAAACGCGGCCATTTTCAAAGTTCTGAAACTCAGTAAAAAATCATTATTCTTAGTTAGTTATTATTTTTATTAAAACATAATGACGGCATTAGATTTTTGTTTTGATACAGGGCAGCGACAGCCGCTTATATGTATTTCGACCTCTTTAGGTCTCGTCAGAGCGGTATAGCCACTACTCTGAGCCAAAACAAAAATCTTTCCCGTCCTAAACTCTATCCACCGAGAAGCGATAGTGCCAGTAAACAACGAAATATACGCGTGTAGGGTTATAAACGTTTTAATTGGCTGGCGTTTAGATCTCTCTCCGCCTATTTCAGATCTGTATTACGAAAATTAAGTGATATTTATGAATATATATTTTTAAATAATAGAACATTTTTGATTCAATGCACATACAAAGTCGGCAATAAATGTTTTTCTCATCCCATATATCATAAACTTGGGAATAGATATTCATTATACAATTTTTTGTTTGTATTTTTAAATTAAATACTAATACTAAATCAACTGACAACACTGTACACAGCTGTACTGCTGTAACTTCCATTAAATTAGTATTTGAAATTTTGAAGAGAAGTCGAACGATAAAGATGCATCCCTAGCCACAGTTAGACGATACTTCTGTTATTGCGCTGTTGCCAATTTGTTATATTTTTATCGTGCTACATAGATTTTAAATCCATTTGTTGACAATTATGAAAAATGAGCACATACATTTTGCAATGCATATGGAATGACATTTAAAATAACTTTTTTTTTCAAGCCTTTTATATTTTTTGCACTTATTTCTATTTCCGTTAATCAGTCTGGTAAAATTATAATAAATCAAACTTGAGGAAAATGTATGTTATGCATTATTCTTATAAAAAAGATTTACAAATAATAATTGAGATTAGTGGGATAATTATGAAAATAAATACAAACAAACGAGGCTTACATGCCAAAAAAATCGTTCGCCTTCCGTTTTATAGCTAACTTGGGAAAAAAAACGTGGCTGCTAAGATGGCTTACCTTGTTGTCGTTAAAAACAATTAGGAAAAACTTGAACTATCACTATCACCATTACTACCAATTTCTATAATTAACGGTTCAACCATGACCTCAATAATATGATCAAGTTCCCAGAACTTTTTTTCTACTGTATTCTGCACATGCTTCACACAGTTTTTCCATTTCTCCTGGGTAATGTTGTTAAGGGCATCATTTAAAAGGATTTTGACATCTGCAAATTTGAAAGTCTTGTTGTTGGCAGCAACAAAATTTTTAGCATCAGCCCAAATCAGCTCAATAGGATTGAGCTCACAATGGTTGGGTGGCAAACGTAAAACGGTTTTATTTTGAGCTTTTGCGAGTTCATCGATAACATATTTGTTATATTCAGCCTTACGCGGTGCCACTAATTGTAAGAGTTCAACTTTAAGCATGTCCTCATCGAAGTCGATATTTTTTGATCGTAACCAGTCTTTTATTTTTTGCTTTATCCATGCTGTAGTCGGTACTTTCTCACTTGTTCGCGAATGGTAAGGAGCATTATCGAGAACTATGACACAGTTGTCTTCTAAAAGGGAAAAAATATTTGCAAAAACTTTTCAAAACCGTCTGAGTTCATTTCCTCGTGATAGTCGCCACTCTTTTTTGATTCAAACGTCCATAGGCCACCTTCTACAAAACCTGTTTCACTCCCAATATGTGTAAGAATCAGTCTTTTTCCTTTGCCAGATGGATTTTTGAGACCTGCTGAGAGACCTGACAAAAACGCCTGCCTGGAAGATTTCACCGTTTCGTCAACCCACACATGAGATTTTGTATGTCCTGCATTTACCCACGTTTCATCTAAATAATAAATTTTCCTGTTTTCCTCCCGAAATTTTTTAATGGATTTTAAAAAATTTCGCCTCCATAAAATAATCTCTTCTCGTTCTAATAAAGCACTGTTTCTACCCCTACGTACGTATTTAAAATCTAATGATTTTAGAAATTTATGGAAAGTACTGCGTTTAAAATTTGGCAAGCTTTCGTCGTCGTTAACAGCTGCAAGAACTTTGTCTATAGTTGGTATTTCGTTGCGAAAAAAATATTGATGTACAATTCGACGAATAGCAGTTTTATCAAAATCGTCTATTTTGTGAAGTATGGTTTTTCTGGGTTTGTTCTTTTTCGGTGAAGAAAATCCTCCTGTACTTTTCTGTTCCCTAATAATTCTGTACACAGAAGCTTCACCTACTCCGCTGGTAGAAGCAGTTTGTTTAAGTATTTCCGATATTAAAGCTTCAGGACGCGATTCCGTTGTCGATTTATAAATATTATATATAACGCTTTTTTCCGTACTACTAAATGCACGTAATTTTGAACGCTTTTTTGGAGTTAATTCCTCGGCAGAATCTGTAGAACTCGACATTGTTTGTAAAACTGAAAATTAGACAGCAAACTGTAAACAGTGTAAAAAAATAAATATAAAAGCAAACAATAGAAAGCATAAATAAACACCCACTAAGTTCGATTAAACGCGCCGAAATGTACAATTATTACCACGAAAGCTATTTTATCAACTGAACTTATAGCGAGTTTATACACGCAAGAATTTGCTGACGACAGTATTTGTTGGTTCAAACGAAATCAAACAGTAACTGATTTTTGCATAAAACCAACAAGATGAATCCAGATAAGTACAACATATTATTAATTTTGGATTTCCGATTTACCAAAAAAATATGTTTAAAAAAGTATGTATTAGTAAACGTTAAATCCGGACCTGGCAAATTTGGCAACGCCTTGTTGTTTTGGCGCACTATCTCTTCTCGTTGGATAGAGTTTAGACAATAGTTATCAAAATAACTATATACGGACGTAACTACGCCATCTAAAAACAAAAAGAGAAATCAAACGATTTGTACCTGGCGAAACCGAATTCAAATTTTTACCACTGTGCTTCCTAAAACTTAGGTTCTGTTATCACAAACAATGGTGGATGCGAAGAAGAGATACGTCGACTCCTTACAATGGCCAGATCAGCAACGGTCAAACTTACTAAAATCTGGAAAGATGCGGATATAACGCTTATCTTTCCTATCTCTACCTATGCGTCAGAAACTTGGACCACTAAAAAGTCCGACTCGCGACGTATAATGGCCTTTGACATGTGGGTATATCGTAGAATGATGCGCATACCCTGGACAACACATCGCAAAAATGTCTCAATATTGACAGAACTCGACATCAATACTAGGCTTACCAATACGGCAATGAAAGGCATGAAGAGGTTGGTGGTTGAAGGCAAGGTAGATGGTAAAAGAACCCGAGGAAGATCGCCACTCCGATGGTCAGACCAAATAAAATGCGCTACCGGTTACTCTCTGTCTGAGGCAGCACACCGCGCCCAGGAGAGAGAAGAATGGGTAGCAATCATTCGTCAAATACCATAACGTCACCACATCCTTACGAAGGATAAAGGATAGAGGAGGAGGATTGCGCGCTTGACGCGTACCACTACCACCACCATATGTGTGTCACCAGCGCGGCGTTGCCTGGTATAAACATTGTTTCACGGAAACGGTTACAGCAATAAATTGTTTCTTGGCCTAAAACTTCAGCAATTAATTCCTTACGGGTTTACATTTCTAGTTTCATCGTTTTTGGCCGATATCTCGATTTTTCCTGGGATGAGTTCTGCGTTAGGGAATGATGGAGTAGTTTTTATGAATTGGTCAACGTATCGATCAAAAGCAATTAATTATGCCACCAAGATGGGTCCTGTAGCCCTTTTCATTAACGAGATACAGATAAAGATAGCATATCCACTGTTTCTCGGAAACGGATACAGCAATCAATTTTTTCTTTCCGTAATAAATTAGCAATAAATTAGAGCCTTGGTCTGAATTCGGCCTTATAAAATGGATATATTTTACCGACATCAACACACTAGCACTACTGATTACTTAAATCTTCTGGTGGTCATAGTACAGTGGCTATGTTACTGGCTAAATTGCTGGAGGACCCGGGTTCGGGGGTCCAAAACTGAACCCGCTGATAAAATTTTCAATTAACTGAGCAGTCACCGTGCTTAGGATGGCACGTAAAGCCGTCGGTTCCTTCTACATAAGTGGTATTTCGGTAGAGGATATCTTGGTGACAGGTACAACCAGGATGATTGGCCATCCTCTAGACGTCGAACTTCACCGACTATAGTTTGCTTGTTCTTCAATTAGCTTAAGCTATCGAACTATTCGTTAAACACTGACGAGATTTCATTGGTCTATTGAGGTCTTAGGTGACACAACCAGCGATGGAGACATTTTCCGAAACAGTAAAAAGATCTTTTTGTACTTCTATGGTCACACCGAATCCGGCGTTTCTTCTGTTTGTATAATTTGACATGAACTTGTTAAAGCCAGATCGGCAATTATCTACGTTTTTATGTCGTTAAAGTGTTCTTGCTTCTTCACTATCTTTTAGGTCTACAATTTTTGGTTTCTACATTCGGCATATCAAATCATTTATTCTCTTTTTAATTTCATATGGATCTTCTTATTGTATTTGAAGCTTAGGAGACTTATCCCGACCGCGTTGTATATTATATAGCCAGACAAGATCATCCACTTAGAAGCTTTCATTCGTGGATCGAGAATTATATTGATCTTTCATCCTTTTTACGAAGGTCTGCAGTCGAACCAAAGATCACACAATAGACGGACATCACTGCCGAACATCAAATAAGCAGGGTCTGGCCAGTAGTTTCATTTCTAGCCGATCGGTAGGTCAGAATGCACAAATGAACGTATTGGTCCCAATCTCCTTGATGTTCGGGTACAACTGTGGTAAGCTGTTTACTCATCGTCTGATGAATCCTTGCCACTGAGGAGGAAAGAATGTCGTTTTGTTTTTATTGGTACCAACCAATCGGCAAACAATTTGGCAAAACAAAAATGTAAAAGGAAAACTCAAAAATTTTTTTTTTGGTCGCTGATAAGAATTTGATGTTGAAAATGCGAAATTCAAAATGGCGGATCTAATATTGCTATATCACATTCGTCGGTAATATCTTTGTCACTTTCATGGTTATCGCAATCGAGTTTTTATGTCCTGCGCCATTCGGACCTACTATACATACATTCGGTCAGTAACTTAGTCAAATGTAGAGAGTATTTGGGGAGACTTCTTCTTTTCCGCCCTCATCCTATGCTGCTGATTTATTTCTATGCTATTCTATAACAAAGATAAATATTATCACAGTAATATGAAACATATAGTGTTTTTAGGTCAAAATACTTTATTAAAAAGGTTACAAATGTGATAAACTTACCTTCTGGGGTGCTACCCATCATGTGTGATCTCAATAACTGGGTCGGTTCATATTCAAGTATAAATGCTGGTTTTTCGAGCGCGTGTTGCCGCAACAGCAACTGTTGCGTGTTGCCGCAACAGCAACTGTTGCGTGTTGCCGCAACAGCAACTGTTGCGACCCATAATAGGGATTAGTGAACAGAATGCTCCCGGAGGATTGGAGTTGTCATCGAGTACTTTAGTCTGTGGACTAGTGCTTACTTCGATGGCGGTTTATAAATCAGACAAGTCACCTAGAGTTACCTGCATTCTGGGAGCCATCTTAAGGGAGCCTTCTTTAACCTTTAAGAGTCAATGGATGTATTACTTCAACTATATATTGCTGTTTTATTTGTTATGTAAGAAATAGCTAGTCTTTTTCAAGACTAGCTACACCAAAACTTCGAATAGTCTATAGCCAACGATGGACTTAGTAGAAGATTCTTCTCCTGCGACGGTCGAAAGCCTCTGCAGGGCGTATGAGGATATAAAGGCGGTACAACCCGTTTCTCCGATGAGACGATAGAGTTGAATGTAATAGTGCCGTGTATACACGATTTCATGGAACTAAAGTTCGAATACTATCCTTTTTCCCCTTGATGTCTAGGTTTTATAGCGAGACACCCTTCTGCGCCAGACCGTGTATAGTTTTGATAAAAGTCGAATTCTAAAGATACAGTAACTCACGGAGTCATTACATGTCCCGTTTCGTTACTGTAGGTTATAATACCACAAAAAACATACTCGCAAAACATACCTAGTTATAAATATGACAAATTTAGTGCAAAATTTGTCAAATTAGATTCTGGCCTGTGTTTCTGCTGTTGCAATATATTATTTTTGTTATTACATTCTGCTGATATTTTTATAAATATTTATATTTCCCTTATATATTGGTGACAGTTAGAGTTAAAATAAAAACAATAAATTTATTCCCCTAAAAACATTTATTTTTTAAAAATTTATACTCAAACGTCCCGATAACTATCAGCTGTGTTTTATGTTTCATTAAAATATGACATTTAATAGTAGTATCTGTCTAGTATTTAGACACGAAATACATGTTTTCTATAACTCTTTTACTGTATATTTAAATTTTTAGATTACATCATTATATAATTCTTACTTTTTATGTTTTATTTAATGTTTGCCTTGACTTTAAAACAAAATCAAAGTTCGGTTTTTTTGTGAATACAATATTATTATGCATATGGTTCCCATCAAGCTAAATATAACTCGTATCATAAAATTATCTAATGAACATATGTACCAAATAACAACACAATATTTTAGATATTTATAGATTTGTAATAAGTACTTTGAAAGTCACATATCTTTATATTTTAAAACTTGTAAAAAATGTTAAGATAACAACATTATAGAATTGGATTGACGATCTTTTGGAATAAAGAGTTTTCTATTACAGACTTCAAATAAGTGCACATAATATAGTACCAATGTACAAATTATCTCCTTGCATTATTACCAACAATAATTTTGAAGGACGAGACCCGTCAGAATATCATACTAAGCATGGATGATGTGCATAAGATATATATTAAAAATTAATATTAAGGACTAGGTGTTCCGCATCTTCTGTCTCTCCTCTGGTGTTCTTCATTTAGCACCTTTGTAGAGTACTCATACCATCTTTGCTTTATTTCAAGATCAGATTTTAACACTATTCCATCCGCTTTTTTAATCTGCCGTAGTGAGTCAAGCCTTTTGATGACTTGTGTCTTGCTTTATCCAGAGCTTCTGCAAAGTCGCTCTGAGGAGACCTAATAAGGTGGAAATACGTATAAGCGGATGGCAGGAGCCCTGCATTGAAATTAAATCTCAAACGTCTTTCTACTTTATTTATTTGTGGAACAAGTTGTGGAATGCAAATTGTAGATCCCCTTGTCGGTTAATTCCTCAGTATGTCTGCTTTGTATATTGTAGAAAGCGCAGTAGATTGGTTTGGCCAAGAAATCTTCGGAATTCTACTGTGCTTTTCATTATCATCATCATTCTGGCTTTACAACCCTAGCCTCCTCAAGAATTTCTCTCCAGTCGTCCCTATCCATCGCCTTTCTCCGGCAAGCACGTATTCTCATATTTCTCATGTCTTTATCGATGTTATCAAGGAACCTTGTTCTGGGTCTTCCTCTTTTTCTCTGACCAATGGGTCTATCTATCTATTTATCTATCTATCTAAGAGCGTTTTTCTAGCTGGGTCATTTTGTTCCATCCGCATTACATGCTCTATCGACCTTAGACGTCCTATCTTAATATGTTTTACGATACCATGGTATCACGGTACCAGGTATATACCTTATATATTCTATAAAGTTCGAAGTTGTATCGTCTTCTCCACACTCTATTGTCATTCACTGCTCCATTCACTGCTCCATTTACTAGATTCGCCTTAGTACTTTTCTTTCGAAACATCCTAACATGTTTTCATTATTTTTTGTTAGAGTCCAGGTCTCTGAACCATATGTTAGGACTGGCGTATTATTGTTTTGAAGAGTTTTATTTTTGTATTTCTCGATATAATTGTGGATTTAAA
Organism: Diabrotica undecimpunctata; assembly: GCF_040954645.1. Classification (NCBI taxonomy): domain Eukaryota; kingdom Metazoa; phylum Arthropoda; class Insecta; order Coleoptera; family Chrysomelidae; genus Diabrotica; species Diabrotica undecimpunctata. The sequence continues at coordinate 141,879,826 of NC_092808.1, read as the reverse complement.
GAGGAGAAAGAGCCCAAAATAGCATCTGTTGGCCGTGGAAATTCTGCGGTTTATCTCTGCGGTAGTATTATTTTCAGTGTTTCAGTGTTAAGGAGCGCTCCCAGGTATACGTAGGATTTGTGGTTGCGTGCTTATTTTCAGATACTTCGTTTTGTTGGTGTTTATTATTAAACCCATTTTTATAGCTGATTCTTTTAATGTGTTACATACGCCTCTCGTACAGCGTTTTTCCGTTCTCCCACAATATTGATATCATCAGCATAGCCCATGATTTGCAATGATTTATTATATATTGAACCAGTGTTTGTCATTTGTGACATACGTATTATTTTTTGCAGAGCCATATTGAACAGTATCCAGGAGAGAGGGCCTCCCTGGCGCAGCCCGTTATTTGTTTTAAAGTGTTCAGACAGTTCCCCCTGAATTCGTAGTCTACATTCAACTTTTTCAAGAGTTAGTTTTGTTAAATTTACCAACTGATTTGGTATTCCTAGCTCTATCATTATTTTGACCATTTCTCTTCTATTCACAGAGTCGTATGCTGCTTTGTAGTCTATAAATATGTGATGAGTATCAATATCAATGCCATATTCCAGTGTTTTTTCAAAATTTGCTTCACGGTTGCAATCGGATGAATTGTCGATTTACCACCTCTGAAACCAGCCTGGTATTTTCCTACTATCCCTTCTGCATATGGTGCCATACGGTGACATAGTACTAACTGTGGAAAATATTTTATACGCTGCATTTAGAAGTGTAATTCCTCTGTGGTTAGAGCATTCAAAGATATCTCCTTTTTTGTGTATGGTGCAAAGTATTCCAATATTCCAATCATTGGGGAGGGATTTCTGTGTCTATATTTCTTTTATAAGCGACCAACTGTAATGCCATTATAGCATCATGGCCACCTTCTTTATATAGTTCAGCTGGGAGATTATCTATTCCGTGTGATTTATTTCTGGGTAGTTTTTTAACTGCATCTTTAACTTCAAGAATCGTTGATGGTTCCTCTTCCCTCTCGTCTGTTGTCCTTACCTCATCTCTTCCGTCTTCCAGGTTTTCTTCTTCTTCATTGTCTTGTGGTTGCCTTAAATTCTTTTCCGTTGAGGTTAACTTTCTTATCCAATGCTCTGAATTTTTTTTCTCTGTTTTCTATATAATTAAGTTGCTTATTTAAGTTGTTTAGCTATTTTCTTTTGTGTATCCTCTTTTCTTCTCTTCTCTTTGTCTAGTAATTCTTTACAGTTGTTCTAGTTCGTCGGGTAAGCATTTTTCTGTAGGCTTCATTTTTTTCATTTGTTGCATTCTTGCATTCATCGTCCAACCAGTGATTTTTACGGGCACAAATTTCTGTTCCTATTAATTTTCATTATATTCGTTAAAAAAATTGTAATCTATGACGCAGTTATCGAAAAATGTTTGCCATTCCCTATACAGTTTTCTTTTTGTTTTGTGTAATATGTTAAATGATAATGGACTTTAAAGATGATCCCTTTAGTAGATAACATGTTTCCGTAGTGTGTTTCCTGTAGTTGTCCATTATTAGATCATATTTATGATTGGAATATTGTGGTGATATTTATTGGTTTACTATTCATTTTCCTTTTTAACAACTGTCTTTTCATTGTAGGTTTCCATGTAGAAGTCTTAAAGCTAATACCTAAATCTGTGCAAGTTTTCCCTTTTCTATGATAATATTTCAATGAACCTAACATGTCACGAATCATCAATTGTTGTTGAACATGTTGTGTTGTTGTTATGAACTCGTATTCATTGTTCATTTTAATTTGGTGCAGCAGTATAATGTAAACTTACCATAATGGGTAGTGTTTGTTGGAGAATGTATTACATTTAGTACACACAAACCTGATTTCGAATTTATGATTGCATTTCGCCTTCTAATACGTTTGCTTTGAAGGCACCGATGACACGTAAATTCATTTGCACTCTAGAGACCAACTAGACGTATATCTCTTGTAATTAGTTACAATGCGCAGTGACAGAGCTACAACTGTGCATTTTGTTGATGTCACTTTCAACAAGCATTCGATACTCTCATAGTGGTAAATTGGAAACCTAATGAAGTGGCGAGAAAATTAATTTTGACCGGAATTTCATATCTGGCTGAATTTATAAATAACTTAATGGAACTAAAATCGAATTATATGTGTTGGATCTGGGATTTTAATAAAATTTAACAGATTTTTCGAATAATACTAAATTAAGTATATTTTCTCGCGATGGTTTTAATGATAAATCAATAAATGTTCATAAAGTACATTGGGGAATAAAAAATTATATGTTGCATGAAATTTTACGTGAAGTGAACTTTCGTTTATTTGTGAAAATGACTTCATCAAGTAGGCCATGGTCGATAATTTCCGAGACCAAAAAAAAAACGTAACAGGATGGGAAAGAAAGAAAATATAACAGCAATAAAAGGAAAAATAATGTACGGGCGATCTGATTGCAGTAGATTGTGAATGTCTAAGAAAATTTATTTATGATAATCGCCGCTGTCTGCCATACAAAGTAAAAAGAATACTGTGCGAAAGTTTAGTATTATCAAAATTTAACAATGGAGATGTTGTGTATGGGCCTTGTATTAGTTCAGATGACAGGAGAAGAATTCAGGTGGTTAAAAATTCGTGTCTTCTTCTGATCTTTGGTGTAAGAAGACACCAGCCTATTTCTCACAAATTAAAAAATGTAAAATGGTTGAGTATGGAAAAGAAGATTTCTACATGCTGTTTGTCTTTTCTACAAAATTATCAAAAACTCTTTACCAGCATATCTTTTTAAAAAAATTATATGCAGAACTGACATACATAATGTCAATACAAGATACAAAAATACAATTACAGCTTCGCCACATCGTACAGAACAATTCAAAAATTCATTTACATATCAAATTGATCGATTATATCTTTTAAGAAATCTTTTAAATCTAAATTGCTAACTGAGTAACACATGTGCAACTATTTGATTACCTGTTATGAAGTATGTATAAACTGTGTGATAGTTTTTGGACAATATTTAAATGATAAATGTTTCTATTGGTTATGGTTTTTAAATTATTGTTACAGAACATGCAAAAAAATATTTTATTTTTTTTTCTCTTGCTTAAGATGAAAAGATTTCTTGAAATCAGCACCAACTGATCTTCGGCATCTTTTCTTTTTTATTGTATTTTATTAATATATTTTTTATATATTTTGTGTATTGTATAAATTTGAAGGAAAAATAAGGACCTTTATTATTATTATTATTATGACACATCACTTAATAAGACAAATTAAGAATTTATACCGAGAAAGATGTAAATCCGAATCAGAGTGTTCCTATTTTACCTAAGCCTCTTAGGTGCAAAACGACAGATAGGTATATAAGTGTGAGAGAAAGGCGTGACTCTGTAGAAAAGAAACTTCATCAAGAACTAGCCAAAAATTGTATCTCTCCAAACCGACTATCTCTTTAATTATCAATATGTACCCTATACTGTGCTTAAAAATGACAATTACAAGCTATATTTGGACCGTCCTGTGCTCATAGAATATCTAGTGGCATAATAGGCCGGATCTCGTTATAGTTAATAACCCACACAATCAACGCTTATTGATGTGACTATATATTAATAATATAATCAATAATCTGCGTATTATATACAAGGAGAAAATATCTAGGTATAGTTATTTTGAAATACAAATAGGGAGACAATTGAGAATGGAAAGTGTCCAGATGATGAAATCTCCCCCCAATCTCAGTCCCTTTGATACCTTTCTTTAATACCCCAGGTATCATTTTCTCCTTAGAGGAAGGGAAAGCCTGTGGCCTATGGCTTCTTCTTCTTGATGTGCCTATCCGTTACGAATGTTGGCGATCATCATGGCAATCTTTATCTTATCTGCAGCAGCACGGAAAAGCTGCACAGATGTTGTATTGAACCAGATTCTGAGGTTCTTTAAGCGTATGGATTAAATATGGATAATATTTAAGTTTTTTTTATTTATTTTACATAGTCGCATCAACCTCTGAGGTTATTATAAATGAATTTTACCAAATGCTCAATGTTATAATTTTCTCTTAATTTCACTTGTTGTTCCGTTGATGTGGTTGGTCTGTCTTTCTAACTGGTATCTTGGACACTCTACAAGGAAATGCTTAATACTGAGTGAATCATTAGAGTTGTCACATAAAGTGGGATTATTGTGACCAATTATATGCCCGGGTATGTCCTTAACGAAGTTGACAACAGCGACTTGATGATCTCTATTATCAATTTGATATTTTCACGATTTTACAGATGTTTTCACTTCGCGAAATTTTGTCTCGAAAAGGTATCTAATGGTTTTGCCCTACATTTTCGACCTTCACTTTAACTGAAATGATTTTAATTCATTTAACACTACATTTCTCACTTCACTCGTGGTGCCACTGTTTCTTGTTCGTTGCGTTATGTGATCCGCTTCTTCATTTCCTTGAAGGCCAATATAAGAAGGAACCCATAGAAATTGTACAGTATGGTTGCTGTTTTGTATGGTAACTAGTTTTTTTTTTAATTAAGAGTTCATTTAGACTTTGTGTAAAGATGGTTAATGGTATTGATGGAACTGAGGGAATCGTTAATTGTAGGAGCATTGGATATATTACTGGAGTTATTATGAGTGATAATGTATTATAAATGACATACAACTTCCCAGCATATATACAGCTTAAGGATGGTAGTTTATACTCAAGTGTAATATTTGGAATAGCGACAGCTGCCCCAACTCTAGTAGCTGTCTTAAATGCGTCTGTTTATACGTGTTAGAAGTTTGTTAATACAGGTATTTTTATACAAGGAGGGGGAATTCTTATGAAATTGGAATAGGTCTTTGGTATCGGAATTTGTAAAGCAAATAGAGCTTACCTAACTCTCATAGAATGGTGGTTCCTATTTTCAGTAAGTATATAAGTTTTTAAATTGATCAATGAATATGTTTTCTCTAGTTGGATTGTTAGGATTAGAATTAGCGGCAAATGCATATGTGAGAGTTAAGTGCATTCTTCCGTATTGACGTGGTGGCTCTGCAGTTTCTGCTCTCAAACTTTTGATTGGTCTAGTCCGGAATGCTCCTGTGGCTATTCTAAATGCCTAGTTTGAATAATTTTAAGGTGATGTAATAAGGATTTTTTGACAGGTGCATATAGTATGGAAGCATAATCTATTTTAGATGTAATGAGGGTTTTATAAACATGAACAGGTTCAACGGCGAATAACTCGGAAAGTATTAACTTCCATGTTTATTTTGATTCAAACTTTTTACCCTCTACAAGGAGTGGCTTTCATTCCTAGGGCGGAAGCGCACTTCGGCACTGTATAAATTTTAAAAAAGGTCATAGTAAATACTACCTAAATTTAAATTCTCAAGAAAATCTACTTGGGGCAACAAAATTCCACGCAAAAACGGCCTAGGACTGGACTAAACTGAGTAATTAATATACATATACAATATTATTATTACATATTAATGTATTAATAATTAATTCCATCGGATCTTCATTCGTATATATTTCCTAAATACTACCTAAATTTAAATTCTCAAGAAAATCTACTTGGGGCAACAAAATTCCACGCAAAAACGACCTAGGACTGGACTAAACTTAGTAATTAATATACATATACAATATTATTATTACATATTAATGTATTAATAATTAATTCCATCGGATCTTCATTCGTATATATTTAAAATATTATTCAGAATATTGGGTGTTTGCAGAAGGGTGGTAGGTTTATTTGACCCTTTACAATATTATTTCATTGTTTGTAACACAATGCCTTATTTTGATTCGATCCAGTAAATATTCATTTACAGATGGGAAAATTCCATTTCAGTTAAACTCGATAATTGGAGAGTATTCAATTTGAATAAAAGTTTTTTGAAAACGGAGATAAGAGTATTTATTATTATCTAGTGTTAGCTTTCTGTATAGAGATGCTTACGAATAGAAGTAAATTTAAGTTACATTTTTCAAATAATAAGTTGCTATAACGGAAAGATAATAACTATACAGTACGTTAAGTTTTAAATTAAATTAGATATTTCCAACCTGTATAAATCTTTAAATAATCTGAAATTTCACTCTTTTGCAGATGACACACAACTGTATTTCTCTTTTGAACCTAACTCTGTAAATCAAGCGTCACAAAAAATAAATCAGGATTTGGAATCTATTTGTACTTATTCCACTAGACATAATCTTAAACTAAATGCTAAAAAATGTAATTCTTTGTTATATTGTTCAAAAAATTATAAAGCCACTGTTCTGGATAACTTAAAACTAATTATAAAAAATGAACCTCTAAAAAATGTTAATAGTTGCAGAAACTTAGGAGTCATATATGACTGTACGCTACGTTTTCAAGAGCATGTCACCCTTTTAGTAAAAAAATGCTATTTAATTATGCGTCAACTGTATAGAAGTAAAGGCATTTTACACTTTAAATTGGGTCGTAAGTTACTTTGTGAAACTATGGTAATGTCAATTCTTAATTATGGGCTCTTGGTATTTTATCCTTGCTTAGATCAAGTTACGAAATTAGGGTTGCAAAAAATTCAAAATAATTGTTGCAGATTTGTCTTTGGCATAAGAAAATATGATCGTGTATCATGCAAAATAAAAGAACTTCAATGGTTAACCATAGATAATTTATTTCGTCGTCAAATCCTATTTATTTAAGAAACAAATTAGTATTTCGTGGAGACGCTCATAATCTGAATCTGAGATATCCTCATAGTCTTATGCTGCCAAGATATAGACTAGCTATTTTCCAGCGATCGTTTACTTACAATGCTGTTTTAGTGTTTAATACTTTAACAAAAAATTTAAGAGGTAAATCTCTTGATTTCAGCGGCATTATAAGAAATTTTTACTACAATCGCAGTAACGTATTATTATTATAGTATATTGTTGTCGTTATTGTTACCATTAGAATTTTTTTTGTTTTTATTTATCATTCATATCATTTATCACATACCATCACAAATTATTTTCTTTATATTAATTTTCTAGTAGCCACATGACTATTCCTATCATTTCAATAGTATATTATTATTTATGTCAATTTATAAATCATTTTTGAAGTTATACTTCTATACGCACGGTCGGCGTTGGAAATTTGCATGAGAGTGAATCTGTGAAACGCGGGCACGAGAAAACCAGCACAGTAATGTTTCTTACCGAACTAAACGTCTTCAAAAAGTTCCAGACTAAACGTCTGGACTGGCATTTTAGGAAACCACATAATAGGACCATTTTTATTGAGAGCAATTTGAATAGTAGAGTATACCTCGATTTGTTACAGAATCATGTTCTTCCCGCTATTTTCAATCTTCCTGATAAATCTGGGGAATGTTTGGTTCCATCAAGACGGCTGTTCAGTTCACACCGCTCGAATAATTAGGGAGTATTTAAACAATACTTTTACGAATCGAGTTATCAGTGGAACAGGTGATATTAAGTGGCCGGCGTGATCTCCAGATCTTACACACATGGACTTATTTTTTTTGGGGAAATTTAAAAAGCCTCAATTACGATCATCCTGAGGCTAGAACGAAAAATTTGGATGATTTGAAAAACCGAATAAGAAAAGTCTCCAATTCTGTTACAGCAGAAACTCTTACATCTGCCCGCAGAAGTTTTTATGACAGATTGGGATACTGTTCAGCCGTAGAAGGTCAAATATTTGAATTATTTCTTTAGGACATAAAGAAATATTTCTTATTTTTTTAGGAATTATTTTTTATTTTCAATAAAAGTATATTTTTTGTTTTATCTTTTTAAAGAAATGTCCTTTTATTTTTAATTCGACCCCAAAAAATTGTTCACATTATTAAAAACTGGTACAAATACACCGCTTTATAATGGTCAGTGTATTTTTATCGAGTTTAGGTTATAAGAAATACGGTATACGTAAGTACGTAAATAAGTTATAAGAACCGGGTATGCGTAAGCAAAACAAAAATCGACGGGATACATATTTCTTGCGTTGTTATGTGTTACTAAATGGTTTTCGTTTTCTCGTTTTCTGTCTAGGAGTCTAAGGTATCGGAGGGGATCGGAGAATTACAATTACCTCGTACGAGGTTATGTTGCCGATTTTAGCGCTTTATGTAGTTTGCAATGTCTAATACAAAACTTAACGTACTGTATATTATTGAAGATAACTCCTTTATTACTAAATATATGAAACATAAAGAACTGTATAATGCGTGGAAAAAACGCTACCCAACTGAAAAACGCGTATAATAACTATAACAAAGAATTGCATTTACTTTTAAAGAAAGCGAAAAATGATTTTGAAACTGAAAAAAAAATTAATAAAGTAGTTCTAATAAAAAACGGACTGAGCTCTTACCACACATTCACATTATTGATACCACATTATTATACTAGTGATCGATGATAATAATAAGGAAGTGTAACCAAAAGGAGTGATACGCTACGATATTCAGCTTAAGATATTTATAGAGGGTACAAATGAAAAATTCATCAATATATTGTATCGAAATAAGATTAATAAAAAATATCAAATGTAAAATTCATCAATATCCCGTATCAACATGATATTAATATACCTGTTATATACACTCACCGGCGCGAAAAACGGAGCACTTGCATTTTTAAAATAAAAACTTTAATAAAAAATTTTAATTCTCTTTAAACTTTTATTATTATAATAACGCAATCGAAACAAACTGTTTTAAGTAATTTCTAATAAAACTTTAGTGCTTACGATTTTGAAATAAAAAATATGTATTAGGCATGTAGTGTTTTATAAGAGATAATGTGTCTTGGGGGATTTGATGTTTAGAGTCGCAAGATGGAAATGTTTCATCGATGGAAGGAATGTTGGTGAATAAAGAAACAAGCAGTTGTATGCACTGACGATGACTCTTAAGAGAACATTGGGTGTATGGATTTTTGGCAGTCCGTATATTCTTGGAATTCGGGACGATTTTTCCCTGCGTATAAGAGATTTTTTTGATGTCTGGAGGTAGAGTGGACTTAATTATAATGGATTTCATGTCCATTATCATAAAGATGACAATGTCAGGGTTGTTATAAAGTTCTTTGAAGGCACGTGTTTCTGAAAGACTGATATTTGATGGTGGGGGTTTGCAGGTACGGAGAATTCTGGCGACATCTTGTCTGTCAACTTCGGCTTGGTCGGAAGGAAGATGTGAAATAGCTTCTTCAGTTTGACAAATAATTTTCTCAGTTAAGATGGAAAGAGGAGTGATATAAAAATTGAAGCCTTTTGACAGAGCTTTGGTAGTTGAATCAGATATGTGAATATCTGAGAAATTGCGTACAACAGTAGAAGGTTCTTGATTTGAAAGGGACTGTGGATTTTACTGACAGATAAGTTGACTCAGTTCACGTTTCTGGGTTTGGGTTTTATTGTCAGAAATGTGTTGGGCGTTTTGGTGAGAAAGACGATTGTAAGTGTCCGATAAAAATGGGTGGATATTGTGAGAGTAGATGAGTATCTTCTTCTTCTTCTTCTTCGTCTAGCCATTCACGTCCACATCTGAACATAAGCCTCTTCAAGTCTTCCTTTCCATTGTTTTTTATTATACGCTACTTGTAGCCAATTTTTCCCGGCAGTCCTTTTCAGATCATCTGTCCATCTCATAGGAGGTCTGCCTCTGGGTCTTTTGTGTTGGTATGGTCTCCAGGTTAAAATTGATCTGTGCCATTTGTTTAAATCGCTCCTAGCTACATGTCCAGCGTATTCCCAGTTTATCCAGCGTGGGAATACGCTGGTAGATGAGTATAAACTTTTTTAATTCCTGGGTTTGTCGGTCTGTTAAACACTTAATTGCTTAAACATTTCGGCTATTTGCCATTTTCAAAAAGCACTTTAATTATTTAATATTACATAATACACAATTATATTTTATGTCTACACTATTTGGTGTATATATGTGTTTACATGGAATGCAAAAAGGGTATCTGACCCTTTAAAATACATATGGCAGGTACTTCAAAAAATACGAGTGGTTCAGGGTCGTATCTTAAATATCTGCCAATGGTACATCTAAAAAACAACTCACTTTATTAAATTGATACGTATTGGAAAGATCTTTGATATCAGTCTTACTATTGATAGAATTTTGATCTTTTATATGTGAATCATATCCAATATGCACCTTTGTTGCAGTTTAGTTTTTTTTCCAAAATCTCTACATTTTCAAAATCAAAAGAATGGTCATTTTCTAGAGAATCCTTGGGTAAGGATGTAGTGTTTAACTGGCGGACCAACTCGACATCGAGTTTTGATGTAAGTTTTGCTGATATTTAAAAGGGGCGGAGTCTAACGATCCATCGTTTCCGTCGCCTGGTGTAAATGTTCCAAAAATCCTAAAAATAAACTGTATCGACGCCAATTTTTTTAAATTGAAAATTGATACAGTAGTTTTTTAGGATTTTCAGGAAGATTTACATTAGGAAACGGAAACAATATGATTGTTAGACTCCGCCCCTCTTAAATTAAAAACGGAAGTAAAACCGGAAGTAACTTTTTTTTGCATATTTTAGATTGTAAAATGCCACGTTTAAGAAAAAGAAGTCGGTTTGAGAACTCTAACTAACTAACTAAATTTATATTTAAATATTATTTAAATTTAAAAAATACAGAAAACAGTATGATGCTCCGCGCTAGTCTACACTACCGCCTACTGTTCCACTTTTTTGAGAATACGCCACAATTTTACTTTATACTAAATTTATTTTTTATTTATTTATTTAAAATAAACCTAATTTAAAGTAAAATTGTGGCTTATTCCCAACAAAATTAATAATATATTTCTAACTAATAAATTAAAAACAAAGTAATGCTTACCTAATTATTTAATTCTTCAAGTATTAAACTCAAAACGTAGTCTAAATCTCTAAATATCAATCACAACACCTCACACACGCTGCACTTGTTAGAAACAGAATACTTTCTAACTAAACATAAAAATAAAAAAATACCAACTCATCAGATAGTGTAAAACAGACCCCATAAATTAAAATCGGAGACAGGAGGATCCCGAATTTTGAGTGGTCATTATCGTTATTCCTTAAGTGGAAACACTTGTTGGTGCATTCCAGCATTCGAGAATTGACGCGTTGTTGCATTGTGTATAATATTGAATTCCTATACTTTACTATAGGAAAAATTCATTTTATGGCCGCCATTTTTAAACCGGTTCGAATTTTTTAAATTTTAAACCTTAGGGGGAATCTACTCAACAATCTGTTTAATTATTCGAAAAAATTATTCTCCTATCTATCACCGTTTAGGAGGAGTATTGCGCACAAGAAAAGGGCTTAGCCTTTTAGTATATAAGATTTGTTGCTTTGTACGCTACATTTGTGTGCAAAAATCCTTTTTAAGTAATTTCTTATGTCCAAGAAATGGAAGACTATCTTGCTGTACTACTAAAATGCACTCGCGCTATAAAGAAAGATTATTATTAGTTTTAAGATTTTCTGTAACGTCGCATTTAGTTGCAACTTAATTTAAAATATTATCTCTTTCGTGTTTGTTCCAATTGTAGTTATGAAATGCGAAAACAAATAAAAACCTTTATATATTACTTTTGAAAGTAGAACATATTCAAGCCGGCGGAAAGCTATTTCCCCGTTGGTTTTCTGCATTATCCTTGTTTTTAATGAAATATTCGCTGACGACCTTTAAATTCCTTGAACTCTGATATATACGCCCTTGTGTACGCTATGACGACAACGGAACATAACGTCGCTAACAGCTAACTGAATAATAATATAAAATAATACAATATGTGTATACCTATATAGAATACAAAATAATATGGAGTATATTATTTTTGTTGAAAATTTTGTTTACTCGTTAACATTTGTTAAGATTTTCTTCCCCTTTGTTTTTACTTCACTCTTAGTACAGACGATTGTGTTGCAATTTTAGTTGAGCTTTTATGTCAATTAATGTATTTTAATGGTATATAGATTTTCTATAATTATTTAGCCAGAAAATAATCCGAGGGGCCTAAATCTGGCAAATAAGGTGCATGAGATAGCAATTCATGAACTTTGGGAATTGCAATAACGGAGCTGGAACTGGTGTATTGTTTTGATTAAATAACACTTTTTTCTTAGTCAAATAAAGCCATTTCTGCTCGATTTCTTCACTCAAACTTTGCAATAAGTTCGTATAATACTCGCCCTTGAGAGTTTTCTCTTTTCAACATAAACAAGATAAAAAATTTGGTTTTGGTAAAAAATGTTGATTGGTAAAATCAATCCCTAAGTCATACATGGGGAAAACTGATTAGAATTTTTGAAAAGGATAGTAAATGGTTTAAAATTATATTCAGTTACACCTCCAACAAAAACTAAAAGCTTCCATAACATCGATGACCAAAAAATGATGAGCTTCAGATAGGACCAAAAAAACGAAGCCGTAAAATATGCCCTTTTTTATCCAACTATGCATGCAAAAAGGTCATAATGTTATCTGCCTCTCACGTACTGTTTTTATGTGTCCCGTGTCTCATGTGCTGTAATAATTTAGAAGAATGAATGATTTAGTGATGGTAAAAATGATTCTCAAAAAATGTATTTCCAAATATGAAAATTAATAATTTTTTTAATCTAATTTTGTAACCCAAGGGTTTAATTCATTTAATGATTACTTCTAACTTTTTTTTTTCTTTCCGTGTTTTAAAAACTTCAAAATGTGTAATAATGGATATCATTTCTTTTTATTCAAAATAAAAATGCCGCCATGATCAAACAAATCAGTAAATCAAGAGTAGCTTCTCTGGAAACCAATAATACGCTCGACTGAGTGTTAAAAAGAACAAAAACAAATAATATACTATTAATTCATCAATCAAGCTCGCCAGAGCTCACTATACTTTTACTAAATTATCATCTATAGTCCAGTCTGGTTAAAAAAAAAGGTCGAAAAATTTTTCGCAGATATCTGAAGCTTTTAAGACATAGGTGGGGGTTACTAGATGACGAATAGATGAAAAAGTACTCGTATTTTTACCTTGCGTTTTTTTTAAACTAAATTTATGGTCACAATTTGATTTTTTGTCTAAATGTTTTTTTCATTATATTTTACATAATCAAATTATATCATTTTTTTATATCAAGAATATATTTTCCCGTTTTTAAATTAAAATTGATAAATAATTTACGGAGGTACTTGCAAAAAAGCACTTTTTTTGCACTAATTTATAAATTTTATTAATTTTTTTATTAACAAAATAAAATGTTTTGTATGGTTGTACAGTTATATTAAAAAAAAAAGGGTACAAGTATTAGAAAGAGAAGTTAACGTCATCCTATTTGTGTAAAACCGGCTGGGATTTTTGGAGGTTATCAAATGTCACAGGTTATTAAAAATATAAATCATTGGCGTTGAGCATTAATTAGACGAAACCATTTATTCAACAATTATATAAAGAATAATTTTAATGACTGTTACAAATAGAATTTAGTATTTGGTGATAGAACCGTCTGCTTCTATAACTTTATTTAGTCTATTTTGCATACTTTGAATTATATTAGATATCATATTTCCATCAAGATCTTCCCAGCACTTTAAGATTGTATCCCATAATTGATCTGAATTTTGTGGCATAAAATTTCTTTTATATATTTTTTTAACAATTATGCCCCAAATGTTTTCAATTGGATTTATATCTGGACTGTGCGCAGGCCATGGCAATACTTCCAGGTTTTGCGTTTGAAACCAATTCCTTACGGCATGGGCAGTGTGGACTGAACAATTATCTTGTTGATATATAAAAGTATTATTAGGATACAATTGATCAATAGAACCCCATACATTTACAGAAAAACGTCCAGATTTATTATGAGAGTGAATATATCGTTCTTCAAACCTAGTATTGGCTGGACGATAAACACGGATTTGACCGTTATCTAAGTCTTTTCATCAGTAAAAATGACGTTGTTCCAAAATTGTGGGTTGCGGTAAATATAGTTTAGTGCAAATATTACTCTTGCTTGCCGATGTTCAACAGTTACTAATGGTTTTTTAGCAGCTGGTCGGTTTTTTAATTCAGATTCATTGATCCTTCTGCTTACAGTAGGTTGGGCACCAGGAAATCCCGTATGAATCCTTGAATCCTTCGACGTCGCAAATGGATTATCTCTTAAGAATTGAACTAAAGCAGCATCTTGTTGAGGAGTGGATACTTTGGAACGCCCTGAACCAACTTTTCTTTTTAATGATTGTTGTTGGACCCATCGTTGCTTAATTCTGAAGATTGTTTTCAAATTTCTATTATAGAAATTTGCTAGCGCACGAATTGACCATCCTTCTTCCATTTTCGTAATTATTTGAGCCTTTTCAATCTCACTTAAATGACGAGGCATATTAATTTTTTATTGTACGTAACGTTAAACCTTCTATCAAATTAAACGTCTTTGACGTCTATGAGTTGCATTTTTGATCACTTATGACATTTGATAACCTCCAAAAATCCCAGCCGGTTTTACACAAATAGGATGACGTTAACTTCTCTTTCTAATACTTGTACCCTTTTTTTTTTTAATATAACTGTACGTACAAGTCTGTAGCTTGAGAAATATATAAGTTATTACAATTGTTTATAAGTAAAAAACATACCCCTTTTTCAAACATTTATTTTGTAAATAATTTCGATGGAAACACAATATGCATTTAGCTTCTGAGATAGTTTAAGTCTTAAAGAATCCTATGAAATTTGCTAAATGTGTCTAGCATCATTAATAGAGCCAGTTAAATAGTTTAAATATTTAGCCTTAGGGATAAATACATTAAATAACTTTTAAACTATTTGACCGATCGGGGGAAATTTCGTACACATTTAAAAGACGGTAATTCCTCGATGTTCAAATGTATTAATAACATTTTATTTTGTTAATAAAAAAATGTAGTAATTTAGTGCAAAAAAACTGTTTTTTGCAAATATCTCCGTAAACTATTTATCAATTTTAATTTAAAAAACGGGAAAATAAGGATATTCTTGATATAAAAAAATGATAAACGCAAGGTAAAAATACGAGTACTTTTTCTATCTATTCTTCATCTAGTAACCCCCGCCTATGTCTTAAAAGCTTCAGATGTCTGCGAAAAATTTTGCCGTGAAATCGATGATTTTTGCATAACCAGACTGGGCTACTTTCGTAACAGCCAACATTACCTCCCGTACTACTGTCGAATAAGGTAAACACGGTTTTGTTTACTAACGTGATCATTAAAAATATTGCTCTTCAATATAGACATTTTAGGATACTCTTGGGTGTTTTTGTATATTATATTTGTACGTACGTAATATATTAGTAATTATTCTTTTTGTTTTCAGGTAAGACTTGCAAGATAATAATTACAATTACCCGATCACCAAATATTTACAGGTAATGTAATTAGAATATCAAACGCATTTTGATATATATATATATATATATATATATATATATATATATATATATATTATATATATATATATATATATATATATATATATTATATATATGTATATATATATATATATATATATATATATATATATATATATATATATATATATATATATATATATATATATATATATAATACATAATGTTCGGAAAGATTTCCGCGGTTAGTACAATTAAACCTAGAGCTAAGATTAATACTATTATAAAATAGTTATTTAACCAACAAGTGTATTAATAAGGGCGATTAACAATTGAGATATTTTAACGCGTGAGCGAAGCGAGCGCGTTAATGTTCGAGATTGTTAATCGCCATTTTAATTCACGAGTTCGTTACAGAACTTTTCCGTCGACCGTACTTTTCAGAAATAAAGATATCTTAGTTTAAATATTTATTTACTTAACGATAAACAACAATTTTTTTAAGCTTTCATTGACTGTATTCAAAGTTTCCCTAGTGGTAGTTTTATTATAGTAAACAATAATATTCGAAATGGTGCAATTACTGAAATTAAAGAAAGATATCGATAAATGATTATCTGCTGTATAGCATTTTGACAAATTTATATTTAAGTCTTCTTGGACCTCTGTAAATTCTGTGATAGAAGAAGTTAAATTCTGGTGGAGTTAAATTAAACTCTTCGTCAATATCCATCCTTTGATTTTTCAAATACACAGAATTTTAAACAATAAAGTAAATAATAACATACAATGACAGATAGTACTAACAGCGGCTACTTCATTTTAAATTAATTTTTTAGTGGGAATATAAATAGTTATGTTTGGTTGCCTACACCACAGGTCACTGCCAATCTCAGAGCGTTTAATTAATTTATGCAAGCAATGTATGTTGTGTTGTCTATAATAAAATCGTTCATTAATAGAAAATCATTCATTAATAGGGGTCATTAATCAATGATTTTGAGGGTGTTAAAATTGATCATAAATGGACGGTCGACGGAAAAATAATATTAAACCCAACAATCTTCCGGATTGAACCGCGTTGATTTCCATTACGCCGAGCTTTCGACATTCTCTCTGATGTCTTCTTTAGGGTTTAAGAGGTCTAAGTCTCCCGAGCCCCCAGACACTACTACACTCTTCAGTAGGTTATACCTTTTAATGCGAAACTCGCAATTATGTAATAGGGACATTATGTAACAAGTGAATCCCCGAATTACAAAGGCTACTTTACTGGCATCTGGATAGGAATAGTTAATATTTAATTATAATAGTTAATAATAGAAATTTTTGGATGAAATACAAACTGCACAACTTTAAAATCACATAAAAATAATCCCCATAAACAGAATTCTTACTGTATATAGTAAACCTATAAATATTATGGAAATCTGCAGTCAAAAAATGTGTATCAATTGTGCGGTTTTCTTCGTGAATGTTTATTCACTTCTTCAGGGATGAAATAAAGAAAATATCAATTAGCCATAATATATCACATGGAAAATGACAATTGACTGTTTCGTTTTTAGAGATAAAATCTCTGACGACTGGACTATAAGTACGTATATAAGAGGAAGAAACAGAGTGAACAGCACATTTCGGTAAATCAAAGAAGAGGTAAAATTCGCAGTATAGTACTACCATATGTCTAAAAGACTCATTAATGTTCAGCTCAGAGCGGTGTACTTGCTCGTGGTATCAAATTCCATAAACCTGATTTATGAACTGATCCGTTGTTTATATAATTTCACACCTCGAACAATAGCACTTCGCTGATCTGAATATTAATGAGTCTCTTAGAAATATGGTAGTACTATAGAATGTATTTTGCACACTTGTACCATTAAAACGGCAGACTTTACGATGCTGATGCCAGATTTGACCTTTCTACATCGGTATCGTCCTATTGCAAATTATTTAAAATTTATACAACTAAATATTGGCCTAATTTTTAAGGTGTATTTTATTTAAGTTAAGTACCTATGTAGTAAATTTCAATTATTAATATATTGATAACCTACCGAGCGAAACGTGTTTCGGTTTCCGTATCGTTGGTAGAACCGTGTAAGTGAAATTTATTAAAATGTAGCAAATTGAAAAATAAGATCCAATTTGACATAAAATATCTCGTAGTTTGCTCACCTACCTCTTTTCATTTTTTCCCGAAACTGGGTCAGTTAGTCTGCTACAAGATATTATGGATTTTACCGTTCGTGTTATCAACAAAAATCTCATTTGGATGCCCCAGGCGTACGGCATTATTTACTTTCTTATCGACCAAAAATGTTATTTTTTGGGCAAAAACTTGAAACTCGGATTCATATCCCTTAGGTAACGAAAACCGATACGAAAAGAGATACCAGGTAACTAATAGATAGTTTTTCGGTTTGAGTGTGTTTGAGATAGAAAGAGAAGTGATGCCAGTTCTTCCAATAATTAAAACTTTGCGCAAATTCGCGAAGTTCGGGGTGTAATATCTGTTACTCGGGCCAATAACTTTGTTCATTAAATCGCTATAAACTAGAAATATTATAAGGGTATAGTTATAACTTTTCAATAAAATAAAATTACCATATTTATTATGGAATGCCTAAATCAATATTTAGAACCTTCTTCTTTAGGTGTCGTGTCCGTATTCAGATGTTGGCCATCACCTTGTTTGCAATTTCCTGAAACTGTTCTGAAAGCGTTCCGAAACATGGAAAGCACCTGGAGATAATCAAAACCACATTGATTATATATTAATTGACAAGCGTTATAGAAATGCAATCAAGGCAGTTAAAACACAGCCCGGGACGGACATCGGTTCCGACCACAATCCTGTTATCGGTAAAATCTCAATTAAACTGAAGAAAATCAGACGCAGAGGGAAGATAAAACCTAGCCTCGAAAAACTTAAAGATCCAGCAGTACAGGCAGAAATAGAAAAAATACTCAATGATACACTCAAAGAAAAATTCAGTGAAGCATCCGCGGTAGCAGAAGAATCAGTAGAAAGTATTTGGTACAACTTAAAAACAACAATCACAACTATACAAACAGAACAACTACAAGACAACACAAGAAAAACAGAGAATACATGGATGACAGAAGAAATCCTAGAACTGAAGGACGTAAGAAGATCTTACAAAAACCGCAATGAAGTAATATATAAAGAAACCGAGAGAACCATCCGAAACAAAATCAGGAAAGCCTAAGAAAAATGGATGAACAGCAGATGTGAGGAACTGAGAGAATTACTAAAAAACATGACTACTTTAATGCATACAAAAGATTAAGGATGTCACAAATATGAAGAAAAAATTCACTACAACAACTCTAGTAGATGATAACCAAATGGTATCTAGTCCAGAAAATGTAGGAAATATATGAGAAAAATAGATCGAAGATCTGTTTGATGACGAGAGAACAGAACCATAAATGAATATAGTACAAGACAGAATACTTGATATATTAACATCGGAAGTTACAAAAACAATCAATACGGCAAAGCTACGAAAGGCCTCAGATCCAGATGATATATATGTAGAGATGATAAAACATCAATGAAGAAAATCTTCAGTTGTTAACACTACTATTTAACAAAACATGTAACATTGGAATCTTCCCAGAAGACTGTACAAGTGTACATCAACGTATATACAGAGAATGCGAAAGAAATCTGAGCGACAATCAATTTGGATTTCGTATGGGGCTTGGTACGAGGGAGGCATTATTTGGCCCTCAGATATTACTACAAAAATACCGAGATCAACGAAAAGTCGTGTTTCTCTGTTTTATCGACTACGAAAAAGCGATTGATCGAGTAAAACACTCAGAACTCATAGAAACCCTAACACAACATGGTATAGACGTAGACCATAACACGGTGGCCCTTATTAAAAACCTATATTGGGATCAGATGGCTTCGATTAAAAGAGACAATCGTATGACAGCAGTAATGTCAATAAAAATCATTCATTTATTCCATATTGCTATACGGACTGGAAACATGGACTCTCTGAATCACAAGTGTGAGACGTATAGAAGCCTTTGAGATATGGGTTTTTCGAAGGATGCTGAAGATCTCTTGGACAGAGCACGTGACCAACAACGAGGTGCTGAGAAGAATGGGGACTGAGAGAGATCTCCTAAATATTGTAAAAACCAGAAAAACGAGTTATCTATGACATATTTACAAAGGAGAAAAATACAACTTCTTACGAATGATAATGGGATGGAAAGTGGAAAGAAAAAGAGGTCCAGGAAGACGAAAATGCTCCTGTCTGAAAAATGTAAGAGACTGGACAGACATGGACACACATTCGATACTAAGAACAGCTCAAGCTAGAGAGCAATTTGCTGTCATAGCCAACTTTCAGTAATGGAGAGGGCACCTTAAGAAGAAGAAACCGTTCTCTATCGGCTGCTGCGCGAAATAATTCTTCTACCACACCATTGTCTAATATTACTCAGCCATGAAAGTTTCTTTCAACCAATCAATCTCTTTCTTTCCGCTTTTCCTTGTATTGTAAGGCGAAGTAAATGGTATTTGGGTCCTCTAATATGGTCGAAGTATTCTGTTTCTTCTCTTTATGATGTTTGTGAGCAAGCGTTCTGAATTCATTATTCTAAGAATACCTCTTTATCTGGTAATTCTCTACAGTTGTTCTAGTTCGTCGGGTAAGCATCTTTCTGTAGGCTTCATTTTTTTTCTGTCGTTGCATTCTTCCATTTATCATCAAACCAATGGTTTCTACGGGCACACATTTCCGTTCCTATTTACTCTTTCGCTGCTGCTTCAATATCTTCCTTTATTCTGGTCCAGTAGGAGTCTATATCTGTCTGGCCTTCTTCATTTACATTTTGATTCCTTAGCCTGTTGGTGATGTTTTCCGAGTGCAGTTCTGCAATTGTCGCATCTCTCAGCTTTGTACATTCTATTTTTTTTTATCCATTTTATTTTCTTTACTAGTGTTTGAAATTCTAGCCCTCAATGTTGAGATTACTAGGCAATGTTTGCGCCTCTATAACTTCTGCAGTTTATTACGTGTGTTCCATGCCTTGAATCTATTAAGATGTGATCAATCTGACTCCTTGTTCTTCCATCAGGAGAGGTCTAGGTTACCTTGTGTATGTTCTTGTGTTTAAAATAGGTGCTAGCGACTGCCATATTGAGTGCTGCTACTAGGTTTATTAGTCGTAATCCATTATCGCTACTGATGTTGTGTAGGCTATGCTTTCCTATCGTGGGCATGAAAACTCGCTCTCGTCCTTTTCTTGCATTCATGTCACCTAATAAAATCTTAATGTCATTTCTGGAACATCTCCTGCAGGCTTGCTCTAGGTCTTCGAAGAACTGTTCTTTTATTTCCTCTGGTTTGTTATCAGTTGGGGCATGTGTATTCATCAAACTGTAATTTAATAAGACCTTTTGTTCTTCGGTTTACAATAAATCCCATCCCATATATGTGTTGGTTTTCATTGCAGCTCTAATATATAAAATGGGTTGGTTCTCTTGTCAACAGTGCCAGTTCCCGTCCATTTCCGCATTTCCTGCAGTGCTAAACATCTACTTGGTACGTGTTCACTATGTCTAGTAAAGATGTCAGTACTTCAGTTCGGTACAGGTTTCGTGTATTCCATATTCCTAATCTTAATTCCAGTTTTCGTTTGCAGAGTCGTCGTCATGAGTTCCGTCCAGCTAATAGTTCCTGAGATTCCGTAACATATGTTTTTTTATAGGAAGAGGTTGTTAACCTCTAGCCCAACCCCCAACTTGGAGGGCCAGAGACTCTTTTGTTAGGGTTGTCATACCTTAGTCTGTTTTGGTTCGCAGTTGGTATTTTTATTTCTCAACTACCCACCGATCCTATGACCGGTTAGGGCGTTCCCCTATCCACCACATGGGGACGCGTCCGATGGGAGACAGACAACTCCCCACGGAGTTTTAGTTTGGTACATTGGTTATTTTGTGCATTTTTCTATTTATCTGCTGTGATATGTGTGCACATGTTTGGGGGTTTCTAAGGGGTTCGAGATATATCTTACTAGGCGTTGTTAATTTCTTTAATTTAATTTGTATTTTCGAGCAGAGTAAATTATGATTTAAGTTTATATCAGCGCTAGGCTTTTTAGGTTTTAGGTTTAGGGTTTTATTCAAGTTTTTACATCTTTAATATTGTTTCGAAATTGGTGGTTTATTAAGATGTAATCTATTTGATTCCGTGGTATTCTACCTTGTTGTTCATACACGTGTATAGACGGTTTTCTGAAAGTTCAAACCAGGTATTTGTGGGAGCATAAACTTGGATCATATTTATATTTACAGGTTTGGCATTCAGCTGTATTAACATTACTCTTTCTGATATTGGAATAAAGTTAGTGACATACTTACTAATGTATTGTTTTATAATTATTGATACTTCGTTTTGATGCATATGGTCTTGGTTTCCAGAATAATAAACGGCGTATCCGTTCATTATAAAATTCCCTGTATTTGGCCATCTTTTGCCCTTCATAAGCACTTTGAACCGGTTAAACTTATCATATAAAAAATACATAAATAATGTAAATTGTAAAGCGGTAACGATTAATGTTATTTGGGGTGTTAATTAGGGGGTGATTTTCACGATGTTTTTACCAAAAAAAAAGGGCCAACTTTATTTTGAGCGTAAATCGCTTAGTTTTGATTCTAGAAACTTAAAAAACAAAACAAACATAAAGCATTTTTTGTACACTTTCAAAAAATTATGATGAGCTTTCCCCGAAAAGTGCTTCATATTTGGATATTTTTTTGGGTCTAAAGACTTCATAAGTACACCGTTTTTTTTTGTTTTTTTATAAGCTACGTTTTTGTTAAAAATATTTTTTTCTATAGATACTTTTTGAGTTATTCGTGAAAAACCGTCTGAAAACGTGGTTTTTGTTTTGAAAAATGAACATTTTCACTCGCAATTAACTCGAAAAGTATTGACTTAGTGAAAAAATTCTATAGAATAAAAGTTGCTTAGAATTAGTCAACTTATCTATTTCCGTACTTATTTTGAACGTATGTTTTTTCACCCCCGAAATAATAAATCGGGGCTCCCTGCCCCGATAAAATAAAAGCAATCCTGGGCTCAAGTCCAAAAGTGAAGTAGAGAATAAGAGGAACCTCAATCCAAATTTTCAAGCAAATCCGTCGTGACGAGAAAAATTACACCCCAAACCGGTCATTTAGTAGAGTAGTCTTGAAGCCGCCGAATAGTAGTTAACGATTTTTTCTTGGGGCTGTTAGTCGTAATTACAAACATTGCATGTGTTTAAAATGTATTTTTTCAGAAATTTTGCTGTTCATCTTCATTTGCAATTCATCGGACTAATTTCAACTTTATCAGTTTAATAAATAACTCGATCATTGTGGGGAGCAATGTTACACATCTACTGTTTTCCGGCTTTGTTTTTGTCCATTTTGAAGAGTGATTGCCAATCATCGGAATTACGGTCGATTTTAAAATTTCGTTGAAGAGCATTGTCTGTTTTCCAGAAAATCCTTTTTCGCCGTATATTAACAAATTTCATTACACAGCTCATGTTATGAACTGGCTATCGGTCATTGAATACTTCTTTGGGAAAATTGTGAATACAGTTAATGCGTATAAAAACAACATATCTAACTGAATAAACAGAGAAATTAGTTTTCGTAGTAATTATATATATTTAGATATTTAGATATATTTTTAACTATGCTTTCGAAAAAAAAGTCAGTTACTTTGGCTTGTGTTAAAAGTCTTCGATTTTTTTTATCTTCTGACGTATGGGAAAGTTCAACAAGGTCCGAAAGTTCTCTTCTCAAAATAGTCTAGTACAACATTGGCAACTTTCTCAGCCTCCTGGTTAGTTACTTTTTTGATTGATACCGTCCTATCATTTTTTCCGTCTTGACCTTGACTCTCATTTTCGGGTGAATCAGGTTGTGATGTACTGGGCTGATTCAAAACTAGTTCGACAATATCATTGTTGGCGAGGAGTTGATAACCTAGCTCATCTATATATATATATATATATATATATATATATATATATATATATATATATATATATATATATATATATATATATATATATATATATATATTCGGTTTTTATAACGTCTTACGACGTTGTCCGACTCCCGAACGCCACTGTATTCTGTCTTGAGTTAGGTTTTCGTCCAGATTTCGAGCGCTAATCGCTTTCCTAACTCCCAGGTTCCAGCTCTGTGGTGGTCTTCCTCGTTTCCTCTTCTCTGGGGGTTGCCACATCATCGTTTTTTTAGGCAATCTTTCGTCCCCCATTCGGCTCACATGCCCATACCATATGAGCTGTTTTCTCTCAATATCCTCAACTATAGTGCCCTCTATACCCATTTGTTGTTTTATCACTTCATTCCGTATTCTGTCGGCTCTTGATATTCTCATCGATCTTCTGATGGCATCCATTTCCGTGGCTTCGACCTTTTTCTTATATTTTTCGGTTATTCTCCATGTCTCAGCTCCATAAAGTAGGCTAGTTTTAACCATTGTCTCATAGATGTTCCATTTTCTTTTCTTCTTCTTCCTAGCTCATCTTTGTCATGAAAACTGTATCCACATCCTAACCTCGGTTTAATAAATTTTCTAAACTCAGCGGCGTTGCGTAATAATGCAGTTAGTTCAGCTGTGGAAATGTCTTTATCATTATAATTATTCATTATATATCATTGATGGATTCGACAGTTACTTGATGGAAATTCATTTTATGTAACAATAAAACACGGAAAACTTCGTTTTCAAAACTTCCACAACATTTATTATAAAATCTTAACACTACAGCTGTTTCGGCTGATTGCCTTTCTCAAGTGATTTATTTTTGGTATGATTTTTGGCGTTTACACTTTATAGTTTTTAATGATATAGGTTGAGGGGAGAACTGTTTGTCTCAAGTTGGTCATTCAGAATTATATCTGTGTTTTTTAATTTGTTAATTTTCATAGATTCTAACAAGGATAGCTTAAGGCCTTTATTTTGAATGTAAAGAATTTGAAATTCGTCATTAAAAGAATGATTATGATCTAGAAGGTGAAGTGCGTATGTAGAATCTGTTTTTCTATTATTGACAGCCCTTTTATGTTCGGCTATTCGTTTATTAAAATTTCTACCAGTTTGACCGATGTAAGTTTTTGGTAGGAATAAGGTAAAGAAATAACACCAGCTTTCAGATTCATTTTTGTAGGGGAGTTACCATTGTGGGACCATACGGTTCGAATATATTGACCAAGGACAGTTGGGTAGCACAAGCAGCAGGATAATTAATATTTAAGTCACCGCCACCGTAGAATTCTTCTGCTTTTATTGGGCAGCTCATCTAACAACTTTAGTAGATTCGGAAAAAATAGCTCCAGAAACCACTTGGAAAGTGCTTCATCGAGTTATAGATGAGTTGTGAAAAGTCGATCCTGTCAATGGTTTCCCTGCAGAATATTTTTAAAAGAGTCTGAGATATGAAATTTTGTAGTTTCATTTGGTTTTGATTGATGTCGTGTATTGTTTGCTTGCCAACTGCATACATTCGTTATAAAGATGGGACACTTTCACCCTTTTTACTCCTTTGTTGAAAATCTATAGTTTTTGTTCAATCGTTAAATCATGCGACACAAGACACTTGTTAGCGCGTCTAGTGATTTTTACAGTAACGCTATTTTGATTAAACCTTAAAAATGCAATTTGAATAATGAGAAATCATAGCACGGATAATCCGCTGTCCGGATAACCCGCGCACGTATAATGGGATTCTACGAGGGTGGATTGATATAAAACTAGCCTTTGATAGAAAAAACAAGTTTTTTGGAATTAAATCGATTTATTTCCCAACATAGTCCCCTTTTAGCTCGATACACTTAATAAGACGATGTTCCAATTTTTAGTACTTTTGCCCGAGCTCTTCAAAATAGGCCGAAGTTTCAGCGACGACTTCATCATTTGTTGCGAAACGGCGTCCTCCGAGCCATTTTTTTAGGTTTGGAAACAGGAAAAAATCGCTGGCGGCAAGATCTGGGGAATACGGTGGGTGTTGAACCAATTTTCATAGCCCAATTCGTGTAATTTTGCCATGGCGACGGCCGATCGGTGAGCCGGTGCATTGTCTTGGTGAAAGAGCACTTTTTTGCGTTCAAAACCGGGGCGTTTCCGACGCAATTCGGCATCGAATCGATCCAATAATGCTGCGTAGTACTCACCATTGATTATTTTTCGTTTTTCCAAGTAGTCGATGTGGATGATGCCCTTCGTATCCCAGAAAACAGTCGCCATCACTTTGCCGGCCGAATGTGCACTCTTTGCCTTCTTCGACGGCTCTTCGCCGCGTTTGTGACACTGTTTCGACTGTTCTTTGGTTTCCGGTGTGTAATAATGCACCCAGGTTTCATCAACAGTGATAAATCGGCGAAAAAAACCTTCGGATCGCGCCGTATCATCGCCAAAAGTGTCTCCGACGTGGTCACACGTTTTTGCATTTGATCGATTGTCAGCAAACGCGGCACTTATCGCGCGTTTGTCGCGTGCACATATGTCCAAATGATGGTGAATGATGTTGTGTACGCGTTCGTCGGAAATGTTTAGGACCTCTATTAACTCGCGGAGCTTAATTCGACGATCTGCCATAATCATGTCATGGACTTTGTTGATCATCTCCGGCGTGGTGACTTCATTTGGCCTCCCGGGACGCTCATCATCAAAAACACTCGTACGACCACGAACAAATTCAGCTTTCCAAAATTTTACTGTTGCTAACGAAGGTACAACCTCATTATGTACTTGGTCCAGGTCGGCTTTGATTTGCACATTCGTTTTACCTTTTTTGTGGAGGAACTTAATCACTGAACGATACTCGACTTTTTCCATTTCTCCGAAAACACAAAATTTACTTACTTTTGACGGCTGTAAAAGCCAAATTAATTGTTTTTAAAACTTAAAATTTTGACAGACGTCATGTCATGAATAGCAAATGTCAACACCGAAACCAATTCGGTATCAAGTAGCGCCATCTATCAAAGGCTAGGTTAATATCAATCTATCCTCGTACTATATCTATACCACTTATAATAAATCATTGCACGAACATTTTTCATTAGTTAATTCCACATTACAACACTCAGAGTTGTCAAGGCTCAAAATATAAGTAATACCCCTCGTAGGTACCATATGTGTACTTGTTCCTAGTAACATTTGTAAATAATAAAAGCGATTCGCGGAGAATAACTATTTAGATCTCTTATTCTGAATAAGGCAATTAAAAAATCAACTTGTTCCATCTGCAAATTAAGATAGTCACATTATTCTGTGACAAGATGAACAACATAGGATTTCTCTTCCATATACGGCATCGGTGTAGAAACAAATAATAGTTACCTGTCTATTTACAGTTGTCATTAGTTTTATGAGTGATCAGTAATGACCAGCATTAGTCTTTTTGCTATATACTTAAAGCGAAAGACCCAAGGTATTCAATATAATGCAGTGGTCTCTATAAACGCAACAATACTTAATAAATCTTAGTAAACTACTAAGCTATTCGATGTAGTAATAAAATTAGTATATCGAGAAAGAACAGCCGCCAACTGAGTTACATATATAAAGAAATAATAGTATTAGTTGCCAAAAGTGCCAAACTATGATAGTTTTTTCGTACGCAGAGAGTCATCGAGTTTATTAATTCAAAATTTCTGGATTTCAGCCAGACGCTTTATATTTTGTCGAAATGTCTAATGTACTGCCCCAATAAATTTAGATAATAATACCATAGTAATTTAAAGTTTGAACGGGATAAAGATTATCAACCAAAATATCAAGAAAAACACTACGTGGTCGTATATTTTGCGCAATATATAGTCATTATAACACGATAAAAATGAAACGAGGAAATTATACAAATCCTTAAATATTAGCCGTCGAGACTTTAAACTACGATTAAAAATTTGTAAAGACACTAACGGTGAAATTTTACATGATAAAACTCAGTTCTTAACAGACGGGCACAACATTTCAGCGAACATCTAAATATAAACGATATTGAAGGAGGTTACAACATAGACAATCAACAAAATATACAACGTCAACTGCACAGTGAAGACCAAACAAGAGAAGAAGTGTCAAATGCCATCCTAAAACTCAAAAGACAATAAAGCCCCAGCAATCGATGAAATCTGTTCGGAAATGTATAAAAAGGTGGTGATCAACTTTTTGCAACAATACATGAACTAATAGTACTTATATTTCAGAATGAATTGGCACCAGAAGAGTGGCTAAAGGGAATAATATGTCCGTTACATAAAAAGGGTGATCAATAATTCGGCAATGTATTGTTTGAAAGACAAACATTTTACAAAGGATATTGTTGGTCAATATCAATGCGGATTTACTGCTGGAAAGTCAACTACACATCAAATTCAAGCACAAAGGCAGATTCTAGAAAAGTCACTAAAATATAACATAGATACACACCATGTCTTCGTCGACTTCAAAGCAGCCTATGACAGTGTGAAAAGAACTGCAATTATATAATGCAATGATAGACTTTGACACCTAGACCTAGACACCTAAGTTAGTTAAGTTGACCCAAATAACAATGCAAAACATAAGCTTATGCGTTAGAATTGAAGGAGAAAACTTTGCGTTCTTTGACATTAATAATGATCTAAGACGGAGGGACGCGCTGTCTCCTCATTAATATTGCCTTGGAAAAGGCAATTAGACAATTAAATATTAGAATGAATGGAACAATTTTTAATAGATCGACACAAATTCTCGCATTCGCTGAAGATATAGCGGCAAGTGAATTAGGACTTGTGGTAAACGAGGAAAAAACCAAATACATACATGTTGGTTTCTAAAAACCCCGAAATATCCAACAGAGAATTTAAATTAACAGTCATACCTTTGAGCAAGTCAAAGAATTCACATATCTTGGATCGCTAGTAGACACAACAAACACCACTAGCGACGAAATAAAAAGACGCATAGCAATAGCAAACAGAACTGTTCACGGTCTTCATAAACATTTAAAAAATAAAAATATAAAACGTGCAGTAAAGCTCAATATATACAAGACCTTAATAAGACCGGTTTTGATATATGGGGCTGAAACGTGAACCTTATCTCAAAATGAGACTTCCTAAAGACTTCTCAAAATGAAAGCTACTAGTATATAGACGTACAACCTATCGGAATACGATCAATATACGCAGATCCCTAGATTCGATTTCTTCTTTTCTACAGTATTAGTTAGTACTGCTTGGTAGACCTTTTTATTATAGTCAACCACCCACTATCTAATAGATAGTTTCGTCTAGTTCTTACATTCACACTCTATGTCTACTTCATTTGCCCCCAAACTAACACCCAAATTATTACTGACAGGTTTGTGTGTAAGATCTGGATTAGCAAATCTGCATAAAGTAACCTATATAATTTTATATTTCATCAGTTGACTTCCTATATTAGGGTCAGTTGGATCTTTGGTCAATGTTCAGTTTACCATAGAATTTTGAAATGTGCAGATCACATCACCATGATTGTGACTGTCGATCTAAGTTGTCATATTTTAGATCTCACTTTAACATTTTCGTTAAGACTAGGAGCCATTCTCTCTCCTGCTATCACCGACTATGTAGCTTCTTCAAATTAAAAACTGTTTGTCCTTTGTCTAGTGTTGTGTAAATGTATTATTTAATGTTTATGACATTCATAAAAGTGCTCAATAACCTATAATTTTGACAATATTAGAATAGTCTAAATAAAACGTTATATAAAATTCACTTGAAAAAACGTTTCTTGGCTTATTTCTGATGCCCCTGAAGATGCTCTGAGTGCGAAAGTACTCGGGCAAGATTTAATAAAAAACTGTGCTCGATATCTGCCTTTTATGTGATTAAAGTATATAATTATGTATTCGATATTCTTTAATTTACATCTCTTACTGCAGTTAACGAAATAGGGGCCAATATTATGCCCTTCTTGTTCAAAGTTAATTAATTAACAAAGAAACGAGCTCTTTGTAACTACTGTTGAGTTGTTTTCAACTATTGTTTTCAAGCACAATATACAACCATAATCAGTTTATTGAAACTATATATTGCGAATCAAATTGTAAACAAAATTCTTACCTAACTGTTGACAACACCGTCAACATTTTTGTCAGCCGCTCAAATGTCATTCAAAAGTCTGAAGTCTTTCCTTATCAGTGGTGTACTATTTTCTAATTTATTTAATTAAAATGATTAATTTTTGAAGTAATAAACTTACACAATTGTTGCATTAAATTTACATTATCAAGATAATAAGTAATGTTTTTGGCTATTTAAGTAACATACTTAATTCTAAAGTTCTCAATTTAATCATGATTACATTTTTCTTTTTATAATAACATGTTAACGCCTATGAAAGATCGAGTAACTTCGTATTTGTGTCATATTATTAGCTGTATCTGTGGAAAATCTTAATAAAAGTGACGTCAATTTATATAAAATATGACGTAACCTTGAAATTGTACTGAAAATACTATATCAATTCAAACCTCATTACATTATCGGAATGAATTTAATTCAACGGCTGCTTTTCTTTCGAGTTTGATCCCATTGTTCGGTTTGTTTATCCTCTTAGAGATTTTAGGCTCATCCATTTGCCCAGTTGTATTAGTTCATTAGCTTGTTTGTTAAGTCGAAGCCATGTGAAAGGTTTGTAATTTCTAGTATGTTTAATCTACATTGTTTGTTCCTCCATCTATCAGCCCGTTCGATGTTGTATAGCTTTCCACTGCAACGGATAAAACAAAATTACTTATCAGTACATTGATTGGATTTAGATATATAGCTAGTGCCAATTCGGGAAATGTATTAAAGTTTGTAAAGTTGGTGCAATGCTGTGAAGATTCTGAGATTCTGAATATTATTTAGTTTAAAGTTGATGATAATCTTGTGCTATAGGATAAGCGTAGATATTGAGAACTTCAATACAACATGGTATAAACTTTTTTTTGTTTCCTGGGCTTGTTGGTCTGTTGTAAATAAAACTATTTAATTATTGCTTAAACGTTTCGACAAATTTGCCATTTTCAATACGAACTTTATTAACTTTATTTTATAAACATTACTTTATATATCTAAATTTCATGTTTACACTTTTTAAAAGTTTAACATAGATTAAAAAATTGGTATCTGACATTGACAGATGACATCTGGCAGTTATCTTAAAATATGAGTGGGTCATGGTCGTATCTTAAACACCTGCCATAGTGCATATAAAAAACAACTCAATTTATTAAATTATGATACATATTGGAACTATCTTTGATGTCAGTCATATTATTGATAGAATTTGGATCGTTTTTTTATGTGAATCATCTCCAAAATGCATCTTTTGTTTTAATTTTGTTCTTTTTCCAAAATCTGTACATTTTCAAAATCAAAAGAATGGCTATTTTCTAGAGAATGTTTGGCTAGGGCTGTTGTGTTTAATGCATTCGTCTGTACACTATGTTTGTGTGCAACAATTCTTCTATGTAGGTATTGGTGTGTTTGTCCAATATATGTTACATTACAGTCTTTATAATTTATTTTATAAATAACATTTGATTGATGGTCTTTATTAACAATGGGTGTAAAGTTTGAAAAATATTTTCCAGATGTTTTTGATGATTTATGTCCAACAATAATATCATACTTTGCCAACATTTTTGACATTTGTTCAGAAAATCCATTAATGTATGGTAAGGATATATAGTATTTGTTTGAGTTAGTGACATTATTATTATTATTATTGCTAGGTATAGTTTGGGTTTGTTTTGGTTTGTTATTGGAATTAGATTGATTTCTGATAATATAACTTCTTTTTTTAATTAGATGGTTGTAAAATTCTGGTGGATAAATATTTTTTTCTAAAATATCTGTAACTTTTCTCAAATTTGTGTAATGGTATTGTGGACTAGATAGCTTAATTGTTCTGTCAGTAAGACTGAACACAACACCTCCTTTATGGGCTATGGGTGCGTCGGTATTAAAATATACCATACTTCTGACATATTTCTAGTCTAGTCAGACATATTTCTGAATGACCAGCTTGAGACAAACAGTTCTCCCCTCCTCAACCTATTTCGTTAAAGACTATAAATTGTAAACACATCCAAATTTTGTGAAAGACTTGAAAACAAAATTTTCAGTGTTATATAAAATAAATTTCCATCGGTCGAATCCATCACCCAATACTTATATCTAATTAGACAAATTTAATGTATTTCAGAAATTTGAAAAAAACTAAAAATATTTCGGAAAGTAATGAGTTTAGGTATAGGGAATACTATATAAAAATGAAAGAGTATCATGAATACAATTTTTCTAATAAATAAAATATAGGATGATCCATTTAAAAAAATTGATAAAATCGTAATATTGTAACTTACAGGGTAAAATCTCACAGCTCAAAAAGACAGAAAACAACAGTCGTTTTCATTCAAGACAGGATGAAGATATAAATAGAATTTACGGTATAACAGACTTAGTACAGTTACTTAGTACGAGAGTTGAAATCGAGCCATTAAGGAGTTCCAGATTAGTCCCTCAATGTGATAGATGGCAGACACACGTGGAAATACTGTAAAAAGGAGCCAAGATGTGTAAAATGTATTGGTAAACACCTTACTACAGATTGCCAAAAACGACCAGAAGATAAACCAAAATGTGTTCATTGTGGAAAAAACCATCCTGCAAACTACCGCGGATATTATGTAGCTAAAAAATTATAAACAATGAGAAACGAGAGAACAAACAAAGAAAATGTTATAAAAGCGCCCCATAGAGTTATTGAAAGCAAAAAACTAAAAACGCCAGAGGTCAGTGGAAGTAGAAGTTACAGTGATGCAAGAAAAAATGCAAGGAGACATGCATCATCGCAACAAAAAAAGAAACTGATATTACATTAAAAATAATATTGGAAAAGCTCACCAAGATTGATGACAAAATAACTCAAATCGATATTAGAGTTACCCGACTAGAGTATAGCGCTAAAGGAGCTATTCCGAAAATAATAAATGGCTAAGGACCTCCGAATAATGGCGTGGAACGCAAATGGACTGTTACAACATCAGATCGAGTTGCGAGCAGTACTAGATATTGAGAAAATTGATGTGTGTCTCGTTTCTGAAACACACTTCACTAAACAGTCATATGTAAAATTTAGGGGGTATAGAGTATATTCTACTGTACACCCAGATAATGCAGCTAAAGGACGAAGCGTTATTATAATTAAAGATAACATCTTGCATCATGCGGAATTAAAATATGCAACTGAGCACATACAAGCTACAACAGTCTGTGTGAAGATGAAAACACATACCGTAAATATAAGTTCAATATATTCTCCTAGACACTCCATTAAAAGAGAACAATATAAAGAGTTTATGAACACTTTAGGAAAAAGATACATCATCGGTGGCGACTTTAATGCAAAAAATACCCACTGGGGCTCTAGGCTAACTACAACTAAAGGAAAAGGACTATTGTCAGCTATTAAGGAACAAAAGGGTGAAGTAATCTCTACTGGTAGACCAACATACTGTCCTAGCAATAGGAACAAAATTCCAGACCTGATAGATTTTTTTATTTACAAAAATATCTCAGCTAACTATCTGGATATTAATGACGGCTGGGACATTAACTCTGATCACTCATCGATAATTTTAACTATGAGTGATACACTGATTAAAAAGAGTTCAATCCAATATTGACTAATAAAAAAACTGACTGGGAGAGCTTCAAAATAAACCTTAAACACAAAATTAATCTTGCTGTGCCATTGAGAAACACGGGGCAACTTAATGACGAATTAGAAGTTTTTATAAAAAATATCCAACAGGTAGCTTGGGAAAATACTCCCTCAATAACTTCTAGAACAAAAGGAAACAGCTATTCAAAAGAAATCAGAGAACTCATTGTAGAAAAAAGGAATTTAAGAAAAAAATGGCAGCAATACAGAGATCTACGAGACAAAACTAGTCTAAATAATGCTACACAAAAACAAAAAGGGGAGATATATAATATAAAAAATTCAGCAATTCTTTTTTAAGTAATTTAACAGTTGACCAGAACACAGATTATTCGTTATGGAAGGCAACAAAAAGAATGAAGAGATCAATTATTCATTCTACTCCTATCAAGATGGAAAACGGTAACTGGGCTAGAAGTAACGAACAGAAAGCAGAACGATTTGCAGATCATTTAGAAAGCACGTTCAAACCCAACGACATTGATGGTGAAGAACTGAGATGGGAAGAACCATTCCAAACTGAAGAAACAATAACCTTGACATCATTTATAGAAGTATCAACAGAGATAAAATCCTAAGAAAGCTCCAGGATATGATCTCATAACAGGAGAACTATTAAAAAATCTACCAAGAAAACCCATAGTTAACCTGACACACCTAATAAATGCTGCTTTTAGATTGAGATATGTTCCCAGACTCTGGAAAGTAGCCGAAGTGATTATGATCGCCAAACCAGGTAAATCCCCTATTGAAGTGACATCCTATCGACTAATATCACTCCTTCCGGTGATGTCAAAACTATTTGAAAAACTTCTATTGAAAAGATTAAAACTAATAATAGAAAGAAAAAATCTCATACCAAATTATTAATTTGGTTTCGGAAATCAACATTCCACTATAGATCAAGATCACAGAATAACGAATATAGTAGAAAAAACATTAGAAGACAAGAAAGTCTGCTCTACAATCTTCTTGGACGTAGCACAGGCGTTTGATAAATTCTGGTATGACGGTTTAAACTATAAACTAAGAACGTTCATGCCTAAACATTATTCAGAAATATTGAAATCATACATTGTGAATAGATATTTCAGAGTAAAACAAGAAGTGTACACCGACTTAAAGGAGATCAAACCTGGCGTGCCACAAGAGAGTGTCTTAGGTCCGGTCCTGTACCTATTGTATACGTGTGACATTCCAGAGCTAGAACAAAACACTATTGCCACCTTCGCGGATAATACAGCCATACTAGCGATAGGAGACACTAGTGAAGAAGCGACTGATAAGTTTCAACTATCAGTAAATTAAATACATAACTGGACCAGAAAATGGCGAATAAAATTAAATAAGACTAAATCTACACACAGTAACTTTACAAATAAAAAAATAGAAAATTTCTCAGTTAGAATAAATGATACCCAAATTCCTTATGCAACATTAGCAAAATACTTGGGCATCACCCTAGACGCTGGAAAGTCCATGTCAAAAAGAAAAGAGGGGAGCTTGATATTAGATATAAGAAATTGTATTGGCTGATTGGAAAAAATTCAACATTATCAATTCATAATAAATTATCCATCTACAAGCAAGTACTGAGGCCAGTATGGGTATATGGGTGCCAACTCTGGGGCTGTACCAAATCTAGTAATCTACATATTATCGAGAGAGTTCAAAACAAAGTACTGAGAAACATTGTTGATGCTCCTTGGTATATCCGTAACAGCAACATCCACCTGGACCTGGGTATGGAAATTGTGATCGAAATAATCAAGAGAACAGCAGCAAGTCACGAGCAGAGGCTGCATAGTCATGTGAATGTCGAGGCAATCCAGCTTCTTGAAAACACTGAATTAAAGAGAAGACTCATAAGGACAAAACCATTTGAGTTAGTATAAATGTGTAACAGTTTAGTGTAAACAGCAGAGTATAGTGCTGTGATGTTGTTGCATCTTAGTTGTAGTGCATTAGTTGATAGATAAAATAAGAGTAAGCCATAGGGTAAGCCGTTAGATTTAAGTATTTGCTGTTTATTAAGTTAGGTCAGAAAATAACTGATAATTGGTCATTTGTGACCAGATAACAGTATACAAACACCGCACAGGTGTTGTATACTGCTACATGAAAAAAAAAATTCAAGGCTACCAATATAGGTGGCGCTTTTTGCAGCTTAAACTGCAGAAGTGGAAATAGCAGGACACATTCATAGCTGGCTTTCCATGTATGAGTTTGTGTCTAACCGACTGTTTGAAGATGTAGGGCATACAGAAATAACATTATAACAGTCTATTAATATCAATTTATACACGGAAAGTTTGATGAATTGTCCTCCTTTCCCCATTTATTTATTTATTATATATTCGGCGTGTCAATTCATCATAGCCGTAGCAAAACTCTTGCTGAAATCTGTAAATCTTTTTGGTCATTAATTTCTACAAATATAAAAGACTCCCAAAGTTCCAACTCGCCTTTCAAGTTTACATTAATTTTAAATATGCGAAAGTTTGTTTTTGATCCATAATGTAACTTCTACAGTTCTATAAAGGTTTATTGTTTTATGTTTTATCAATATCTATATTATCAGTTGACATATTTCTTTATATTACCCATTCGATGTGCTCCATTTCTCAATATTCTCATAAAATATCTACTACAAAGTATTTGTGCCAGTAAGCATGCTCGTATTGTTAAGATTTCGGTATATCCTAAAATAATAAAACGAAAATATTTTCATGGTCCAATCAATTTATAATATTACTCCTGTGTGTATAAACGAACGTCATTCATGTAGTGGCATTTCACCGTGGGTGTTTCGAAATAAAATCAAAGTTGTAAATGATTTATTTTCTTGATACGATTTCAAAACATCTATTGTTAAAAAACTTATCGGGAAGGAGGCGAATTTATGTAGTTTTTTATTATACTTTAAGGTATGAACAGTTCCATTTCCTTTTGTCATGACACAGTGATTATTAACATCTTGACAAGATGTATTCTCACTTTGGTACGACGATGTTGAAGAAATTGCTGTTGAATTTGTATTGTATGGTTATGATTATGCACAGATTAGCCCTGCTGTCCGTGCGAGTCAACTGCACAAATTTGTTGTTCCTGACAATATGACCCAACCATGGTTTACACACCTTAATTGAAATAAAATAAGGTAGTGATACTTATTACCGTAAAATAAAAAACTTTATTACCAAAAAATTATCGTTAACTAAACAAAAATAATAATTTAAAGTAAATCAAACCGTATTAAGAGTGCGTTTGACAAATATGCTTTTGGACATAATATACGAGGCGTGTTTTTTAAGTAAGTACCGTTTTGGAATTAAAAAAAGACGTGCAAAGATATGGCAATAATTTTATTTTTACATGAAAGCCTGTACCTTAATCTACTTTTCTACATAATTTCTGTGAATATTGAGGCACTTGTCATAACGTGGCACCAGTTTTTGAATACCCTCCTGATAAAATTCTGCCGCCTGACTTGTTAACCACTGCATCACAAATGTTTTGACTTCGTTATCGTCTTGAAGACGCTGAGCGCCCAGGTGTTTCTTCAAGTGCTGGAACAAATGGTAGTCGCTGGGCGCCAGATCAGGGCTGTATGGAGGATGATCTAGAGTTTCCCATTTAAATGATTTGATGAGATCTTTGGTCTGATTAGCCACATGTGGACGGGCATTGTCATGCAGCAAAACGATACCCTTACTCAACTTGCCACGACTTTTGTTCTGGATTGCACGACGCAGATTTTTCAATGTCTCACAATAAAACGCTGCATTGATTGTCTCATTACGAGGCAGAAACTCCACTAGCAATACTCCTTTTCTGTCCCAAAAAACTGTGCACATGATTTTCCGGGCAGAAATTGTTTGCTTAAACTTCACTCTTTTGGGTGATGATGAATGTCGCCATTCCATGGATTGTT
Source organism: Diabrotica undecimpunctata (assembly GCF_040954645.1). Lineage (NCBI taxonomy): Eukaryota > Metazoa > Arthropoda > Insecta > Coleoptera > Chrysomelidae > Diabrotica > Diabrotica undecimpunctata. Next base: position 141,842,632 of record NC_092808.1, on the reverse strand, counting down.
GTTTCGATTCTGGTGTGACGTAGGCCACCCACGTTTCGTCACCAGTAACAATTTGGTCTAAAAAATCTTCACCTTCACTGTGGTACCGCTCAAGGAAAGTTAATGCACTGCCTAAACGTTGGGTTTTGTGCAAATCCGTCAACAGTTTTGGAACCCAACGTGAACACAATTTCCGGTAATTCAAGTTCTCGGTAACAATGCGATACAAAACACTACGAGAATACTGAGGAAAGCAGTCGGACAATGATGAAATTGTAAAGCGTCTGTTTTCTCTCATCTTTTAGTATAGTAAGTATAACAGCCCGTACTTCACAATCAGCGTGACTCACGATTGTTGGAGGCATATTAAACACTGGAGTAAACAAGTATACAATGAAGAATCAGACTGTAATGGCGTCAGTGCGTAGACAAGAGATTTAGGTAACCAGCGCTCATGCGCGGAACGCCGACCGTAGCGCTGCGGCGGCGGAATCGCAAAACGGTACTTACTTAAAAAACATGCCTCGTATTATACTACATAAAATATTTCTTTTTCTTAAGCGCCCACTTCTCAATGGAGGTTGGCTCCTTCTGCCTTCAGCTATTCTTATTAGCTGTTCAAAATTTAACCCTGTCCATTGTTGGATTTTTCTTAGCCACGATAGTGTTTTCCTTCCTAGTCCACTCTTTTCCTCGATATTTCCTTTCACGATTAGTTGAGCATATTGCTACTTATTATTTCTCAGTATGTGACCTAGGTATGATGTTTTTCTAACTTTCACTGTGTTGAACAGTTCTCGTTCCTTGCCTATTCTCTGCAGTACTTCGTCATTTGAGGTATGCGATATCCATGAAATCTTAAGAATTCTTCGGTAAATCCACATTTCAAAGGCCTGAATTTATTTACCGTTGATGCTTTAAGGGTTCACCTTTTAACTGCATAAACAAGAGTCGACCAAACCTAGCATTTTGATAAACGTAGTCGAATTTCGAGTTTTATTCAAGACTTACATAGCAGTCTCTTGATTTTTTCGAAAGATTTTCTGGCCTGTTCCATTCTGGAACTTATTTCTATATCAGGATTTAGGCTGACCAAGGTTGAGGTATCTACATTTAGATTTTTTCGGATTGACATAATTCTTGTTTTCTTACGTTTATTTTCATACCAAATTGCTTGCAGATCAAGCTGGTCCTCTCGAAGAGTTGTTGTAGACCCAAGTCGGAATCCGCAATCCACACCGTATCATCGTCATATCTGAGGCTGTTGATATTTACTCTATTTACCTTGACTCCGTCCTTGGAATCCTCCAGTGCCTTTTTAAATACAAACTCGGAATAAAGATTAAATAGCAAGGGTGACAAAACACATCCTATCCTAACTCCTTTCCTAATTTCTACTTCTGCTCTGCGGACGTGGAACATTTGATCCTAACTCTGGCGTTTTGGTTCCAGTACAAGTTTTTTCGAAGTCTATGAATCATATGAATATATCTTTCTGTAAAATATAAAATATTTATTTTATTATTTTTAGAGGAAAATTTACACCGTGTTCGTTTAAAAGGAAGAGTCGGATTGTCCATAGACGCCAATTCCTCAGGAATAGTATATTACTTTATGAGGCGGAGAAGCATAAAGAAAGAAGCCGAATAAAGTATACTATTTTTTCTTCAAACGTAGCAATTTTCAACCATAAATAGTACAATTTATACGCTATTTTTACTCGAAATTAACTGTGACAACTATCAAAGTCGTCTAGATGTTAGAAATTAAAATAAATAAGTCGTCGGTGGGATTTGCGTCTCCCTGGTTACAGTTGTTTGACAATTGTTTGCAATTATTAAAGACAGCTTATTGTTGTTGCAACCGCAAGCGCAAATTTAGTGCGAAAATGGAAAACCTAAACGAAATTGAGTCCGCGGCTAATGATGCAGTAGCACGTTTGGGGCCCTCCAAGTCCGGAATAAAGTATCGGTTAGCGTACAAGCACTTCCAAGAGTGGTGCGATACAAGAGGAGTACGGCAAGTTATCGAAGACGTTTTACTGGCATATTTTAATATAATGGAAAATGAAAATAAATGGAAATCTTCTACAATGTGGTCACGATACTCTATGATAAAATCCGAGTTAGTTATTAGAAAAAATGTGGATATAAGCAAATTTTTAAAGTTACGTGCCTTTCTGAAAAAAACAAGCGAAGGATATACTGCAAAGAAGTCTAAAGTTTTCACTAAAGACGAGTTTGATAAATTTTTGTTTGAAGCGCCAGATAAGTTGTATTTAGGATTAAAGGTAAAAAAAATTATATTGCAAAGCAGTAGTAGTATACTCTACTAAATTATAAAAATATTTCAGATTGTTTTGTTAATTGGGGTTACCGGCGCCTGTCGATGCGACGAAATGGTAAAAATGAAGACTGTGGACATTGAGGATAAAGAAAATGTAATAATTATCAAAATCCCAGACAGTAAAACACGACAAATTAGATCTTTTACGATAATTGGTCAAAACTACATTAAACTGTATAAAAAGTATGCATCACTGCGGCCTGAAAATTTTACAGAAAACCGATTTTTTATCAAGTACCAAAATGGAAAGTGTTACCGAAGCGTCATGGGAATACATTCGATCAGCGCAGTAGCCCAAAAAGTAACTAGTTATTTAAATTTAAACGATGCAAGCGCATACACGGGTCACTCTTTACGACGAACTTCAGCAACACTTTTAATTGATGGAGGCGGAAATCTAGAATGCCTCAAACGACATGGGGCTGGAAATCAAGCACGGTTGCCGAAGGATATATAGAGGATTCAATAAGAAATAAGAACGATAATGCTCAAAAAATTTTAAACCCTCATGATTCGCCAACATCGGGAATGATTGCTGAAAGTTGTTCTTGACCATCAGTATCATCAACAATTAGCATTACGTATCAAGAGTAGGGAACATTTTTGCACGGTTTCAATTTTGAAAATGCCTCATTAACTAATTGTACTTTTAATATTACTATAAATAAAAATGATGTTTAATTGTTGTTAATGACATTTGTATTGTTGCTTTGTGACATGTTTCATATTGTTGCCATGACAACATTTTCCCCCCGCCGTAAAGAAATGGGAAAAAAAAAACTGCTGCCGGCGGAGACATCAAACTTTGACAGGATCAAGTTAGATAAGTAATGTCATCATTATTTGACGTTTGAAGAAAAAAATTATTATGTTCTCCGATAAATTTCTCCGTTACATAATTCGAAGTGTGGCACATTTTTAGAACTTTAATAATACTGGGAACATAATATTACCTACACAATATTTCCTTAGACTACCCACCTGTTGTTTAGCTTTTTAATATTCCAGTTATTTATTCTACTCTTGTAGCCTCGTTCCAGAAATAATTCTAATCTTTAGAAAACACGGTATACATTGTTTTCACATATACGCGGTATTAGCAGCAATCGTGCCTCGTTGGGGATTATGGTAATAACCTTACCGATAAATTTTAACCTTCAAGGTTTGCCAGTTTGTGTTTTTCGCCATTTCGGGAATTAATATTTACACTAGAGGTGAAATTTTTTCATAACACGAGACTTTCTATTTTATTGTTCTAATCCTATAAATTACAATATAAATTTTTTTAAAAAACGTATTAAGAACAATAGATTTATATTATCTACAGTGACTATTCTAATTTTTAAGCTGGAGGTACAGGAACAGCACGATGTGAGATGTGATAGATACGCTATAAAGCGAAGAACAAGGGTAAAAAAATTTACGACCAAATAAAAAACGAAATAAAAACACAAATGCCGTCCCTAAATCCTTCTATTTGTGTGTGCCATGTGCTTCGTGTATTTTCAGTTGTAGAATTAGGTTATGGATTATAAAATAAAGACGCCATAAATATGAAATCGTCGACTTTATTAAACCACTCAAAAAACAATCTTCATTCGTAAAAAGATTGAATCCAACTATGATAAATTATCATATAAGTAGTATGTGAATTACGGTCATATAGGAGAAGACAAAAATAAACAATTTATACACTTTACGAGCCACTTCCCATATCAGTTGGCCCAACGTTAGATTGATAAGAAAATTAAATTTTAGAGAACAAAAATAAAAGCGCAGCGTAAATTTTAGAACTTTTAATTCATCGAACATTTTCGAATTTCCTAATTATAGAAAATATTTTATAACGTAATGGAAATTATTGATTAAACAGAATAATAATAAATTTAAAAAACCGCATAGAATATTATGTAACATTAACAAAAAAAAATGTGAAAGTTTACCACTGAGTTACATCCCCTTTATTTTTAATGACATCCACAATTCTTCGAGGCATAGTTTTTACGCAGTTCTGACAAAATTCTAATGTAAACGAATCCCATATTTCTTGCAATTTTTTCTTCAATTCGTTGACGGACCTGGCAGAATGTTTTCTCAAAGCTTTTTTCATTTCGCGCCACAAAGTCTCTGTCGGGGACAAGTCGGGACTGTTAGAAACTTATTCCAGAAGTGGTATGCCATGGTCTTCAATCCACTTTAAACTCTTTTTTGAGGTATGACAACCTGCGCCGTCTGTTGGAAGACAAAATCTTCCACTGATGTTAAACGGTTTTCCATAGTCAGTAAAAGAGATTCTTCTAAAATATTCAAATACTCGTATTTGTCCGTGTTTACAATCCCATCGATAAGATGTAACTTTTCCACACCTTTAGACGACATGTTGCCCCAGATCATCATTTTTTTATACAAGAATATCTTTATTTTCCCGTTATTTCAATTAAAATTGATAAATAATTTACGGAGATATTTGCAAAAAAGCAGTTTTTTTGCACTAATTTATAAATTTTATTAATTTTTTTATTAACAAAATAAACACCCAACACCTTAGGGTAGAAGGGTTATTGATTATATATATATATATATATATATATATATATATATATATATATATATATATATATTAACAAAATAAAATGTAATTAATACATTTGAACATCGAGGAATTACCGTCTGTTAAATTTGTGCGAAATTTCCCCCCTATCGGTCTAATAGTTTAAAAGTTATTTAATTTATTTATCCCTGAGGCTAATTATTTAAACTATTGAACTTGCCCTATGAATAATGCTAGACACATTTAGCAAATTTCATAGGATTATTTAAGACTTAAACTATCTCAGAAGTTAAATGCATATTGCGTTTTCATCGAAATTATTTACAAAATAAACGTTTGAAAAAGGGGCATGTTTTTACTTATACTTTACTTATAAACAATTCTAATAACTTTTATATTTTTCAAGCTACAGACTTGTACGTACAACCATTGGATAGCTGGTGAAAAAACTCACATTAAAAAAAAACCTTTTATGACCACTAGGAACCAAGTTAGCGACTATTTTTAAAAAAATCGTATCTCCATTGTTTATAAACATTAAGAAGTAAAATTTGCATAAATTTTGAATGAAAATCTAAACTTTATATTGAAACTTATAGATCGACATAGGAAAGTGGAGAGGATAACTGTTTCAGCTCCGTTTTTTTTTTTCGACATCGCAACTTCAAATTGAAACACGTAGGAAAAATTTACATTATCTCGTCTTCCATTGCAGCTGGAAGCCTCTTTTTTTTATTCTGGGGTAGCTCGTCGAAATATGAATAACTACATAGTTTTCACTAGCCGGAAAATATGGGAAACCTCGGAAAAATTGAGTCGATTTGAAATTCACCGTAAAAACTTACTTTTTTTTAATTGGCTGGAATAGTCTGTCGCAGTATTAATAATGATGACATAATTTTCACCTCCCCCCCCCCCCGGAAATCTCGGAAAATCCCGGAAAATCAACATATATATTTTTTCATTTTATATCAATTACGTAATAATACTTACATATTTTATAAATTAAATTTCAGGTAATTTTTTACATATATTATTATATTCCTTAGATTAATTATAATTGTTTGTATTTTTATAATTAACAATATTGATTTTTATTTTTATTTTTTTTTTATTTTTCGTACAAATATGATATACAATAATAATCTAATCTGCGTTATTGTTTTGATAAAATAAGTCGATTTTTCATCACCTGTCTTATTAAATTTAGCAATGTTTATTGAACTTTACTTTTTTTATTTTCTTTACATACATTGGTTTAAAAGTTAAAATTTGGTTAATTCATTCGACTTCACTGTCAGCTCTGAACCTTTTTGTTGCAGGTTGTTTGTCTTCACTTATTAAATCAATCTCTAAATATACATTTTCAGAATCACTGTCGTCGTCAAACGTAACTGTATCGAGGTTGCAGCATATTTTCTCCTCTACTTCTTCTTCAGTACAATTTATGCACAAGTTCGTACAATTCAAAACACGTTTTCTGCACTCATATCTAGTAGTTTTGCAACCTGTGGTGCATTTGCATATAATGTGCTTTAATGTCTCTTCGGGAATTAAATTATCTAGAGTATAAATTGGTTCAAAACCAGTGGCACTTTGTCTCCAACCATAGGCACAAGCATCTAACTTATTACCTAACCACATTTGTAATTGATAGTAAACCCGAAGAACATGCTGTTTGGCTGCACCTTCAGTTGGTGGCAAAGTTTCTAGTTTAATAGATATTTACCGATATTTCTGCTGAATTGTAAGTATCTTAAATAATTTAAAAAAAGTGTATCGTTTTGTTTTTTTTATATAATTATTTATTATAACTTCCTTCAGCTTATTATAGAAGGGAAAATAGAAGGCAAACGCGGCCCGGGTAGACGACAAATGACCTGGCTGCGCAACATCAAAGATTGGACAGGATTAGAGTTTCAAAGTTTAATAAGGAAAGCCCAAAATAGGGAACACTTTGCAGAGGTCATCGCCAACCTTCGCTAAGAAGACGGCACCTAAAGAAGATTATAATTAATTATTCATTCAATAGTTTTAAATATTACTTACAATTTTCAATCAAAAAGTACTTAAATACGTTTAGGTAAAATTTTTTTGTTCAAAATACACAAAATATTTTACTCAAAGAAGTATAAGTATATTGCTTTCTAAAGCCACTACACTGAGACTGACGAAATTTTGGAGCGTGGAGCTGAAACAGTTTCCCCTCCACTTGCCTATGTCGATCTTTCGAAAGGCTGTAAGTTTCGAAAAATTGGATGAATTTTATAGATATAAGTTTCAGTATAAACTTTAGATTTTCATTCAAAATTTTTGCAAATTTTACTTCTTAATGTTTATAAACAATGCAGATATTTTTTTTTTAAATAGTCGCTAACTTCGTTCCTATTGATCATAGAAGGTTTTTTTTTTAATGTGAGTTTTTTTACCAGCTATCCAATGGTTGTACGTACAATTCTGTAGCTTGAAAAATATAGAAGTTATTACAATTGTTTATAAGTAAAAAACATACCCCTTTTTCAAACGTTTATTTTGTAAATAATTTCGATGAAAACGCAATATGCATTTAACTTCTGACATAGTTTAAGTCTTAAAGAATCCTATGAAATTTGCTAAATTTGCCATCATTAATACGGCAAGTTCAATAGTTTAAATAATTAGCCTCAGAGATAAATAAATTAAATAACTTTTAAACTATTTGACCGATCGGGGGGAAATTTCGCACAAATTTAAAAGACGATAATTCCTCGATGTTCAAATGTATTAATAACATTTTATTTTGTTAATAAAAAAACTAATAAAATTATAAATTGGTGAAAAAAAAACTGCTTTTTTACAAATATCTCCGTAAATTATTGATCAATTTTAATTGAAAAAACGGAAAAATAATATTCTTGATATAAAAAAAAATGATATAAAATAAATATTGTTTATTTAAAATATAAGGAAAAAAACTTATAGACAAAAAATCAAATTGTGACCATAAATTATTGTTTAAAAAAATACGCAAGGTAAAAATACGAATACTTTTTCTTCTATTCGTCATCTAGTAACCTCCACCTATGTATTAAAAGCTTCAGATTATATGCGAAAAATTTTGCCGTGCAATCGATGATTTTTGCATAACCAGACTGGATTAAATGCATAGCCAGAGTGTAGTGAATTTTTTTTTATTGTTGAAAATAAATAAAAAACCATAAGGGTAATGTTTTTATTAATATTAATAAAAATGCCATATTAATTAATATGGGAACTTATAAAAACATTCAGAGTATAATTTGTTTATGGTAATCGACTTAAACTGCAAATTCCATTGGTGGGCCAACTGATATGGGAAGGGGCTCGTATATGTAGAAAACCAAAACTATGTTTCTATCATCTAGGTTTGGGGACACTATGTGGTGAAATTAGTAGACATATAGTAGTAGTATTTTTTGATGGTAGATTTTAGTAATTTTTAATTTTTTTTTTAAATATATGTAATTTATTCATTTACATTTTTATTAATATCTTGTATTTATATTTAATTACCTAATTTTAATTATCATTATATTTCATCATAATGGATTTGAAAAAAAAAAACGGGATGTGGCACTCCGGGGGTGATCGAGGAGGGGAAGCATACCTTGCTTATCGCCTACGTACGGAGCAATAGTTTTTATTTATGGATTATGGATTAAATTAAGTTCGATTCGTTTTTATTTTATTTTATTATTTGTTCATGTCATTTTATTTTTATAAAAAACATTCGCAATGATAGTTTTGAATAACCGACATTCAAAAGCTATATTTCACCGCTGAATGTCTTATAAAGATGATATAAACATAAGTTTGTTTGTCTTTGTATATTTTTTTTGCACCTAAGCGTATTTACCATTCTGGACATTTGTCATATTTATTATTTAACTTTGCCTTATTTTTATCGTAGAAATTGTGTCAAACAAATAGTGATACAACGTACACCTTAAGACATACTTTTATTTCAAATTAAATATTACAATAACTAACACAAACACAATCTCAACAATATTTCGTTGAAGCATAAAATATAATAGACCAGGGAAGTAACGAGTTAGCCTTTCTATTTAAAAAAATTCAGACTATTTCAATAACTGAATTTATAAAAGTTATAAAAGTCGCCATAACTCAGGTTCTAATCAACGAAAATTTATGTTTTTTTTTAATTTGGGGTACCTCATTGCATATATTATAAAAATGCAATTAGCTAGTTCGTGAATTGTTTATTTAACCGAGTAATTTGTTTAAACAATTTAAAATTTACTCTTCCCTTATTATTATTATTAGAAAAGGTTCTTAAATGATAGGTAACTTAAATGTTTGTGTGTTATAGTTTTAAATATTATCTTTTAAAAATAAATTTTACAAAAAAATTATTTCTTTATTTGAAAATTCAAATCTATATTTGTTCATTTTTCTTGAATGATGCATATTATTTTTACAATTCCTTTTCTTCGCTCAAAAATATATTTCAAACAAATTAATTGATATAAACTTAATTTTACTATTTTTATTTATAATTATACAAAGTTTATAACGATGAATTTGTTTGAAGTATATTTTTGAGCGAAGAAAAGTAATTGTAAAAATAATAAGCATAATTAAAAAAATATATATTTGGAGGAAACTTTCTTCCATCTACAGAAAAAAAAAACGTTCTGTTCGTTAAATATTTCTGGTTTAGCTCTAGTAGCTATCATGTATTTTTTTTTCCTTTCTCCCCAATTCTGTTTTAGTTTGTGTACCAAAGGAAATATCCAAAGAACGAAAGAACCACGTTCATATATCTTCTTACTCTGAGCAACGTGGCTTCGTTCATTTTTTGTGCCTGAAACACTCCAACGTTTAATGTGCTACAACGTAGAATCTGTTTTTCTTTTATTGAAAGCCCATTTGTGTTCTGCTGTACGTTTGTTAAATGTTCTACCAGTTTGGCCGATGTAAGTTTTTGCATAATCGCCACATTTAAGTTAATATACACTACTGTGGAATTGCTTTTTCTTTTGACTCGTGTTCTTAATATATTTCTAAGTTGTTGTTTGTTCTAAGCTGGTGTTATTCCTTTATTTTTTATGTTTTTGGTTATTTTTGTTAATATCTTGCCTATGTTTTTATTTTAAAATTGTTTTTATGGTTTATTCTTTGTACCCAATGTTTATTGCTATTTGCTTAATGATATTCAATTCTATCTTGAAGATATTTTTTGACGATAGAATTGAATATCATAAAGCAAATAGCATTAAACAGTGGGTACAAGGAACAAACAATAAACAAAATTTACCTTTTATAACTTGTACGAAAAAGTACCTTTTGTTCGATTACGTATTATACAGGTAAGATATCAATCAAAATAGCCAAACACATAAAGAAGAAAAGATAACACCCGCCCGTCTCGCCCAGCAGGTCTATCTGACGAGCTAAAAAGAGCAAAAGACGTGTCATAATGGCGGGTTTGACGGGATATGAATATTCCTTATCGTATATTTTTTACACATCATTTTATACTTTATTTAAAGTATAAAGTTGCGAATTATTTCTACATGACTGTGCGTTCTCATATATTTGATGAGAAATGTCAGGCCCCATTTAGCGTTTTTTGGATTAGAGAAACAGAATACGTAAATTGTCGTAGGTTTGCTTCGATTTAGACCAGTCTAAAAAATTGTTGAAAATTTGATCTATTTTCAAGTTTAACCAGATACTGTTTTGCAATAAACAAAAAAACGTTTTTTGCAATATTTTCTGTGAGTTTTTCTAGGTTGTAAATTGGTGATGAAGAAAAGAGCCATATAAAAGTATTTAGTATGCATAAATCTCAATATCTACTGAGAGGTGGGATTTCAGAAATGTTTATTGTTCTGTCATCAAAAACCAAAGAAATGGAATCCCTTCTCTGGCTTTGTGTTATAAAATCCTTAGTTATACCATTGATTATAAACCACCCACGGGTGGTTTATAATCAATGGTTATATTAATTTTGCAATTCAGTGTTTTACGACTAGCTTTTTACTTTTACATGTATACAGAAAACAGAAGTAACATTCGTTAATAATTGCTGTGCTGAATATCATTTTTACTTAATTTTCTCAATAGTATTTGGACATTGACAATGTTAAACCATTAATGACGCGTCATTTTGCATGGGAACTACGACACTATAGGCCAATAGAAAGTGATTTCATGGCCTTCTTAAATTCAATTTTGTTTTTCGATGTATTATAATGACCGTTAACTACGCTCGTGGGGTCCACGCGAACTCCAACTAAGATGTAAAGTTGCGCACAAGTGAGCTTAGGAGCGAAGTCTTACCTCTAATAATTTAAATGATATATGGAAAAGAATCTTCAAAGATTCCACCAGCATGTAAGTGTACGGAAAAAAATTGAACACTTTTTCGTTGAAAAAGTAAAAAGTAAATTCTGTACATTAAGATATAACTGCCATTTTTTATTAAGTTATTTTATATTATTTCAGCAATGAATAATAAGAATTGGAATACGCATAAAGCTCTAACTGAAGAGGAATTGGGAACGATACTAAACGAACCACATTTTTTCTCTGATGATGAGTGTTGCCGAGTGCCATGAATTTGAACCAATTGATCACGACAGCGATTCTTAAGAATCATCTGATGGAACAGAAGGACATTTAGGAGACTCTGATGCACAAAACGAATTGGATCAAAATAAAAATATTTTTTTCTGCGTCAAAAACGGCAATTATAAATGGCATAAATAGTGTAAAAAAGGAACCTTACGCGTAAGCACAATTTAGTAGTTTCTACCGGGACCAAAAGGAATAGCAAGAAATATGGATCATAGTAACTTTTTGGAAGCATGGAATTTGTTCGTGGCCGATGAAATATTGCAAGTCATTCTCACACAGACTAATGTAAAAATTGAAGCAGTTCGATCAAAGTTTAAAGAACCATTTCCAACTTATACTAGTAACATCAATATGGATGAAGCTAAAGGCATTCATTGGTATCTTATACTTATCAGGAGTGATGAAATCTAACCAAGAAAATGTAACTTCTCTTTTTGCAGGTGATGGAACAGGACGCGATATTTTTCGTGCTACAATGAACGTGAGTCGCGTTTTGTTTATTTCATGTTCTTTGCGTTACGATGAGGCAACAACGAGAGAAGAAAGAAAAGCCGGAGAAGTTAGCAGCAGTTAGGAACATTTGGGAAATATTTATACCAGTTTTCATATGTCCCTGGAGAACATATGACTGTTGACGAAATGCCTGTACCGTTCCGGGGTAGATGTTCGTTTAAAATGTATATGCCCAAAAAAAACAGCTAAACATGGATTGAAAATTATGTGTTTATGTGATTCACGTACATTTTACATGTGCAATGCTTTTGTTTATACCGATAAGGGAAGCAGAGCCAGAGTTGATGTGTCAGTCCCTAGTAGCTTTCTAGACTTTCCCTAGACTTTCTGTCTTTTGTCACCCCTTTACAGAAAACAAACCGCAGCATTACTACAGACAACTGGTTCTCTTCAATTGAATTGTGTGAAAACTTGAGGGAGCAAGGATTGACTCTTCTTGGAACTATGAGAATTAATAAGCCGCAATTACAACTTGAATTTAAACCAAATAGAAACCGACAAGTAGGATCATCATTATTTGGCTATAATAATGGAATGACAATATGCTCTCATGTTCCAAAAGGCCGGAGTGGATGCATTAGAACAAGGCACTCGACAATGATGATTTTTTACCAAATTCTAAATATAGCTGCCGTTAATAGCCATATATTGCTAAAATATCAAACTGACAAAGAAGAGGTGAGAACAAATCGTCTTCTTACACTAGAAAAATCACTGGTGATGGATCATATGCGACAAAGGAAACTGGACAGGTTAGCACGTGAACTCCAAGGCATCATTATAAAACGATTGGGCTAGGAGATAGCCGTGACCTTTCATAATAAGGAACCAACCCGAAAATCTCGTTTTTCTTTCTGTCCTAAAAGTAAGGATAGAAAAGGTAAAACAGTGTGTAGAAAATACAAGAAACATATTTGCCCAGATCACACTACCAATATAATGTGAAAATTGTTTATGATTAGTATATTATATAAAGGAAAGTATTGTCCTTACTCTTACTTATGAATAAAATTTGAATTTTTGAAGAACTGTATTTTTACTGTTTAAAAAATTTGGGTCTTCGATGACCCTACCAGCAACTATGTGCAACATTATTTCACCAGCGCAGTTAAGGGATAACAGTTTTTATTCGTAGTCTCATGGATTACATGCACTCAGTTCGTATCTGACTAATTTGACATTGTTCGCATATTTTAATTGATTTTTAATCTGTAGGAAAATTTTTCAGAACAGTTTCAGAACTCATAAAACACCACTGAGAGTAATAAACAAAAGTAAGATTAACTGCTTTACTATATGATTTGTTGACACTAATTTTTAACAACAGCATAGATAAGGTTTGCGACTAGAACATTGGAAATTGATTTTAGTACTTATATTCTAATGAGTACACTTTTCCTCTAGTATTTTATTGCCTACCATTTACATGTTTTCTAATAGGGACCGGTTTATTGGTATAAAACATTTTAACTACACTACCAGTGTTAATACGACAGCAGGTCTTTGTGACACTAAATAAATTATGTCAGACATACTAACTACATTAACTGTACGAAGTTTAGTTTCTCTTTTAAACGACCCAGATTCATTTGGTAAATTTGGTTTTCTCTCGATACTTAAAAGATATTCGTTAATTGAATTTTGAGTAACAATTTAGCGATTTTACAATATTTTAAAATCTATTAGTTTTACAGAGGTAGCATAATTAAATTAAAACTTAAAAAATGGCCTAAAATACACACTTTTACCTTGTCTCCATTGCGACGTTTGTGTATTATACAATTGCGCTATTGGAGTTTTAGATACATTTTGAATTTAATAGTTGCTTAAATCCACGCCTATTTTATAGAGTAGAAGACACATTTTTGGAGTTGCCACTTCTAGATTTAGCATAGTTTTAAGGAAAATGTAAATAAAAATCACAATTTATGCGAAAAAATTATTTATTTATAAAAACATACATATATGACGTTATTCGAAAATGGAAAAAAGTAAAAGTAGCTTTTTTGCAAACAGTTAAATCAAAATAATGTCTATGCCATTTGTTACTTTCCTCCTCTCGACTTATAACAGCCTGCATATGTTTTGGCATTGTGGAAATTATGTAAATGTAATGTAAATTTTGTGGGCAAAGTGGTCATGCTAAGGAATATTTTTTTATTTTGAAGAAAATAAATAAGAAATAAAGAAATACACTATATATTAACATACGATATCCTAGATGGACAGGCCACGTACACAGACTATATAACGATAGACTTGTAAAACTGGTATGGGAAGAGATTCCCACAGGCAAAAGACCACTCGGACGTCCCAGAATGCGATGGAGAGATAACATCCAAGCAGATCTCCGGAAAATGAACATTCCATTTGACCCTAGGTTGATGGAAGACCGAACAAATTGGAAAAAAGTTGTACAGTCAGCCAAGACCCACCCAGGGTTGTAGCGCTACGTGATGATGATGATATCCTATATACTTAGCTACATAAGGCAATTTTAATTTTCCCTTTATCTCAGTAAATTCTTTAGATACATATTTTTTAGCCTAACTCTACCAAATGGCCACTTTGCCCTGCGGGGTGGAGCAAACTGGCCATGAGGTGGTCACTTTGCCCGATGTAAAATACAAAATTTAAACTGAATTTGTATACTAAATGAAAGTGTATTTTCAAAATAAAAACATTATTGCCATCGTAGAAAAAGAAAGTTTCACATCGAGTTTATTTACAAATGTCACAAATCAAGTCATTGTCTTCTTCTTCACACCCAGCACAAGCTTCATGTGCCCAACGTAAACAGCCCGAACACTTTATCCATCCTTCATTTTCCCTTGACTTGGAATATAAGTCCCCACAGAAAAGGCTCAGTATCACTCACGTCACTGTTAGAGTCATTAAGTAAAGCACGCTTCGCTGATTTTAATTTCGTTTTCTGCTTTCCTTTAAATTTTTCTTTACTTCCTTCATTCCTCTTGTTACTCTGCTTTGCTTTTTTCAGTTCCAGCTTTATTTTCTTAAGCCTTTCTTTTTCTTCTTTTTCTGCTTTGCGGCTACTAGTTCCATTTTGAAAGGGTTTGAGGTCAAAACTGCAGCTGTTCCTTTTTTTCGCTTATTTTCTCGTTTGATAATATTTGCTTTAAGGATTGGAACAATATCCTGTGGGCTTACAGCAAAAGTATAGTGCCCCTTGCCCTTGGAGTTGCTGATTAAATCACATGAAGTACTGAAATATGGCAGTGGACTGGGCTGGAATGTAAGAAGAACTTGACTTTGGCAAGTCTTTAGAGATTAGAACGAATGTAGAGTTTGGATCTCCATATCCTACAGATACATTGTGTCTGTGGTCATCCTACAGTTTGTCTGTGGTCATTGAAAAACATAGGAACTGAGGCGTTGGATGCAGAGGTTGTTGGTCAAAAATCTATCTCTCCAGAATTCGGGTTCTCTTTACTTGCAAGTGGTGTCTCTTGACGTCGAGGAATATTTTGTTGCAAATCTGCCAAATCTTTTCCTGGCATCACAGCAGAAGTTTCCTCTTGGTATTCAACACGTAGTTCTTGATTTTCAGCTTCTTGAAGAGAGATAGAATTTTGCACGAAATTTTTTGTGGTCATGGCTGCATCAAAATGAGCGTCAGTACACTTCTGTCTGTTTATAAGAACTATGCCACATTTTTCAAACCCCTTTACCGCAATAGTTGGAGTAGCTGCAAATGGAAATGTCTCTCAAAGAAGTTTAGATACCTGATACTGTGTCACTAATCTACCAGGATTATTACGCAAGAATCTTTCGATCGCTTGGACATAATAAGTATTGAAGGGCACCATGAAAGAAACATCGAGTAGCTGCAGCTTATGACTACAGTGGGGGGGAATGCAAACTACAGTTGTGTGATTTTCTCTAGCTCTTTCAATGAAATCTAGATTTTTTGTATGGGTGGAATGTCCATCAAGTATGAGCAAAACTGGGTCGTCTTCGGATGGCTTCGCAAACTTTAAGAAATGGTCAAACCATTGTGTGTAAATCTCTTTTTGCATCCACCCTGAAGGATGACAAACAAAAACTGTTCCAGGTGGAGCACCGTCTTGAAGTTCCACTTACTGCTGAAGTCGTCTCAGGTTTTCTTAACACATGCTCAGGATGGCGCTTTCTGAACCCAGTTACCCAATGTTTTCCTGCTAATTTCGTTTCTTTATTGAAACCATGGGGAATGTTATTCCGTTCATCTGTTCTTGTTCTTCGTTGAAAACAGCTCGAAAATGGCCTAATACTTTTTTTAATATCAGTGTTGTCTTGATTTTTATTTAGTACACGACGTTTTAGTGTGTTCCTAGGCACATTATAAGTTTTAGCAGCCGTTTGATAAGGCATTCCGTCTTTTTTCACGGCATCGATTGCTCTTTGCATCGCTGCAGGGTCCCATGACTGCTGATGACCCTGTGGACAACGTGGACACGTGGAAACAATGCTTCCGGAGAGACCCCGAATAAAAATTTTGCACGAAATGATTAAAGTGACAGGATGAGAGGTAGGTGAAGGAGGCGATAGCTGAAGAACGTGGAGAAGAATTTGAAAGCGATACAGATTAGTCGGTGAAGATATGTAGTTAAGAGGGAGAATAGACTGGAGGAGACCAGAACCCTTCACGGGTAGTACCTCCGACGATGATGATGATCCAGCTATCTCTGCAACAGTCAGTCAATCAATTTGCAATTGACGAAGCTTATAGTAGACACTTCAGATACATGTGGAAGCTTGTCAGATACGGCGCTCAATTTGATAAGAATACGGAACTCAATAAATGCTACTGTGGTATCTACTAAGAATCATATCTACATATAAAAGAAGAATTTGGCGGGAATTTTAGTAAATTTAAGTATAAATCAAACTTTTAAAACTAAATAGAACAACTGTTACACATTTTATGTTAAAACATTTTAAAACGTTTAAGGAGGAAAATACACATAACAAAGTATTTACCATTAGTGCAATACATGTTTCTTTAAACATCTCACAGTTCTAATTAACAATACTATGTAGAAAGCACTTCGAAATCTAATGAGGTCTTCATTCCTTATAAATGCTAATATTTGTTTTTCCAATTCATATGAATTTATTCGTGTGATATAACAAAGTACATGTGACTACGGTCGTTAATACTGCTCATTACATTACTTAATATGCCAATGATAAAATATACCTTCCAACGTATGCAAAACGTGTTATTGACCTGCACCTGCTATTGTAATGCAAGAAACGTTATATTTACTTGCTGGTTATGTTCTTACTTGATATTGATCGTAATATATATATGAGAATTATTAAGTAGCAGACATATAAATGAAAGTTTTACTAATAGGTTTATACATTTAGTGTAACTTTTTTTTATTAAGTCTAGACGACCGACGACGTTTAATTATGTTTTATTTTAGTTTTTATAGGCTTGTTAACTAACTCTTATGGAATAAGACTTAATAAGTGCAATAGTTTCCTTTTAGCTACAGAATTTGAAATTTGAAAATGTTTTTAAAACTTTAGCGATTTTTTTGTTACATGTATGCACTGTTTTATTTGAAACCTAAATTATGAGTGTAACAGGAGCGATACAGGGATAATCTTAAAAACAACATAACATGGAATTTACCTTGTGGGAAGACACAGTAACAGACCGCCCGGTATGGCGAAGAACAGTCTATGAAGGTGCAAGAAACTTTCAACAACAGCGTCGAAGTCATGAATCTGATAAGAGAAATCGAAGGAAAGAACGAGAACTTTGTCGCCAAAGTGACCAATCGCGACACAGATTGTACTTTGGCCGGCCAATCACAAAGCTCGTTATTAACTGCTTTGTCATTGGCCTCCCGGCGGAAGATTGCTGCGAATTTGCGAACACAAAGTGTATAAAAGAGCAGCATGTCGTACGGCCGGGACGTGCGTCCTCCTGGATTTCAGGGGTTTCTGGACGATCTACAACCGCCGCTCTCGAAGAGGATCTCAAGTTTCGAGAGTCCATCTTCGTATTCAAGGAGTTGATTGAGATACCGGCCGCTACGGGCAAGAAGTTCCGCCGAGCCTTTGTGGTAGGTGAGGGGACACCGGCAATCAGAATTCTCTAACCGTTCGAGCTTTCTTACAGACAAAATATTCTTACACTGATTTAATATATATTAGAATTCTGACGCGTGGTGTATAACTCAAGTTCCACAAAGATGTCGGCCTTCTCGCTTCGTGTAGCCGCGTTCCCTCTCCTCGAGAGAGGTACAAGAATGCCGGCAATGTCGACTCTTCCTGCTGCCAGTCGCTTCGTATAGCTACCTTTTTGTTAACAGTAATTCATATAGTTACTATTTACATAAGGTTTTGGAGACGAAGTGTTATTGCAGCTCCACCTGATCGGAAAAGCAATTACAAGTCCCCGTCGGGGCTTTTATTCGCTCTTTATCGTGACAGGCCCAAATAACGCTGTGGTCAGTTCGACACGATTTGAGATAGTTCTAAGACCAATGTCTTTTCTATCTCAGAAAGTCGTGTTCTACTGTCAGGAAGCGTTTTGTAGTCGACACGCCGGTTCTCGTACACTTGATGATTTAACTTCTAAATTGGATAACCATTATTAAGTATTATTCTTCAATTTTGGACGTCTTCGACGATAGCAGGATATTGGTTAATTAATAAAACTCAAAGGTAGCTTGGTAGCGCACCGAACCAACAAGGTCTTACGGGGCTAGTAGTGTATGACGACTGGATCCCGTTCGGAAGATGTGCTGCTCTTTTATACACATCGTGTTTGAGAATTTTCAGCACACTTCCGCCGAGATGCCAATGACAGCGCAGTTAATAACGAGCGCTGTGGTTGGCCGGCCAAAGTAACAATCTTTGTCGTGATTGGTTACCTTGGCGACAAGCACATCTTCCGATAGGGATCTAGTCTCTTACACTACTAGCCCCGCTAGACCTTGTTGGCTTAGTGCCACTATCACTACTACTTTGAGTTTTATTATTAATTAAGTGGCGATTTTCTTCGAAGACGTCGAACCCAGAAGACTTCATCAACTTCGAAGAAACTTTTTTAATGTTTGAGTAAATACGAAGCCGTGGTGGCTACGACATTACTCGAATCATAAGAGGTACAAGGACCGGCGTGTTGACTGAGAACGTTCCCTGGTCAGATAGACACGACCATTGAAATAGGAAAAGACAGTGGTCTTAAAACTATTTCTGATCCTGTCGAACTGACACAGCGTTCCCTAGGGCCATTGATGGTCAAGAGCAAATAAAAGTCACAAGCGGACTTGGGATTGCTTTTCACTCAGTGGCCGAGCTGCGGTAACACTTCGTCGCCAGAAACCTTACGTAAATAATAGTAACCGTCCTTAAAGGCGCAAATATTGTTTTACGAAAGGTCGTGACACGAAGTGAGGGCAGTAGAAGAGTCAACACTCTGTCGACGTTCTTGTACCTCTCGAGGAGTGTGAACGTGACGACACAGCGAAGTGTGAAGTGCCAGCATATTTGTGGAACTCGAGGTGCCCAGAATACTAAACACATTATATTCATGTAAGACAAGGCATTGTAAGAAAGTTTTGAACTGTTAGAGTATGCTGGTTGTCAGTGTCCCCTCGTCGACCACAGAGGCCCGGTAAACTTCTCGCAACGCAGAAGCCTAAATCACATTAAACTCCACGAACCCCAGGATGGAATCAAGAAACTTATGATCCTCCTCCAGAGTGGCGGTCGTAGATCATCAAGAATCTCCAAACACCATGGAGGATGCTACGGCCTTTTAACTTAACTACTTAAATAATTCCCAGTAACTGGCTGTCGACGCAGACTGGGTATGTCATGTTTGTGGTCGAGTATGCGGTTTTACAGAAGCGACGTATTTAGTCACCGTAAAACCCAAAACTATTGTTTTATAACAGAACCACGGAAGATATTTATACTGGAGTGGATGTCTATGATGATAATGATGATGACATTGTGAGTAGATGTGGCGATCTGCCATAGCCACTGTTTAGTGATTATTTTTATTGTTGAAAATAAATAAAAAACCATAAGGGTAATGTTCTTAATAAATATTAATAAAAATGTCATATTAATTAATATGGGAACTTATAAAAACAGACAGAGTATAATTTGTTTATGGTAATCGAGTTAAACAGAAAATTCCAAAGGTGGCCCAACTGATATGGGAAGAGGCTCGTACATGGCAATAATATACTTATCATGTAAACCATGTTCATAAGACCAATTTATCACGTAAAGTTTGAACTTAAATGTAAAAAAAAAACCTTAACAAAAATTAAGTTATAGAATTTTTATTGTTTCAGAACCTTCAATCCGGTTTGCTGGTAGGCGTAAATCAGTATTCGCAGAAACTTACGATCCAGAAGAAGACGACGACGATGATGATGGCGCCAAATTGGTGTATCCAAAATCTGATGAGCAACGTCAGAGATTGGCCACTGCTGTTAAAAACATATTGCTGTTCAGATCTCTAGATAAAGATCAAATGAATGATGTCTTGGATGCCATGTTCGAAAGAGTGGTCAAAAAGGATGAATTGGTAATCAAGCAAGGAGATGACGGCGATAATTTTTATGTAATTCAAAGGTAAGATATTTTTTAAATTACAATAAATAAAATATAATCAAATTGTCCTTACACACCCCTTAGAACGACGATTCGGTGTTACGATTCATTGAGGCGAGGTGGATTGTTTCGTGTAAACATACTCCACCGCGCTCCAATGCTCCATACCATCCCTTTCCCCCCTACAGCACTCTGATGCGCAAAATATCAGCACCAATTTATCAGCAAAATGCTTGTCATGTGGAAGTCCTGAGTATAAGAACTCCAACACGATATCCTGCTCCGATTAAAGC
Organism: Diabrotica undecimpunctata; assembly: GCF_040954645.1. Lineage (NCBI taxonomy): Eukaryota > Metazoa > Arthropoda > Insecta > Coleoptera > Chrysomelidae > Diabrotica > Diabrotica undecimpunctata. Next base: position 141,821,734 of record NC_092808.1, on the reverse strand, counting down.
AGGCTAGCGTTAGGTGTTTCCTTCCTCCTCGGGCTTTGAGTTTCCGCTCCGGGCTATGCCCAGTTCAGAGGAAGCACTGACTCTCCAGCTAGCTACTTCGTTGATGTATCTTTCTGTGTTTTGGTTGCTTCTTTCGGTGGGTATGTGTGTGTGTCCTGTTTTAGGTGTCTGTTACCTCTTCAGGACGTGGTTTGCTTTGTGGGTTTTGGCAGGTCGTTATGTCTCACCGGTGGTATTGGCTCGGTAGATGTTGATTCCTGCGGAGGGTGTAGCTTTCCAGGATAGTCAGAGGTAAAAGGGTTGGTGCTAAAACGGTTCTTTTCAGAACTTATTTTTTGGTTAATGATTATGAACGATATATGACTGAATTTACATGTAGAACTTATCATCATCATTCTGGCATTACAACTCTGCGTAGATCCTAGCCTCCTCAAGAATTTCTCTCCAGTCGTCATATCCTTCGCCTTTCTCCGCCAAGTACGTATTCCCATATTTCTCATGTCTTCATCGATGTTATCAAGAAACCTTGTTTTGGGTCTTCTTCTTCTTCTCTGACCAATGGGTCTATCAAGAAGCGTTTTTAGGAGAAATAGGAGAAATTATTGTAAGATGAATTTAGATGTCGCGTTGAGGGCAGCTGTGGCTATTTCCTCCCCAAGGACAGGTATAATTGTGCAATGGGATCGAGAAACCACAGAAAACCGATCCCTCCCAGTTTGTGGCAGACCTCGAAGTGAACTATTTAGCTAGTTGCGATAGTAACGTGTAGTTGTCTCCAGGATGCCCATGTATTTATCAGGGAGTTCATAGCTGGCTGAGGCTAACGAAAAATATACACCACAGTTATCCGGCGCCCTAGGGGGACAGATATTTTTACATACAGTCTTCTAATTTTCTCAAGAGGCGGCTAAAAAAGCTAAAATTCAATTGGAAAATTATTTTATCTAGTGGCTAGGTAAATAAATCTCAACATCAAAGAGAATTGAGATTTTTAGCAAGTTCTTTGGTTAATTTTTTAAAACTACGTAATCTATTTTTAAACAGAACGTAATAACCTTTTTTTTCCTTGTTACTTAACTTCATTTAGTCTCCTTCAAGTCTATTTACAGCTTGAAAATACTATTATTATATTTATTAAAAAAAGCGATACGTTAAAAGGAGTGCAATTAAAAACAAAATTTTTAAATAAATGTGGGTATTAATAATATTAATAATTTATTCAGAAATTATACCATTCAAATATAATGATGTAAATTAATTTGTTGATTGGAAAATTTCCATTTTACAACGTTTACATATGTTAGCTATTTAATCGATAGAATTACATAGAACTACACAATTTATATACATCAGATAAATGTCCGGGTAATCCATTGTCTGACCGTCTCGTCTATCTTAATCTGTTTAAAAATCAAGTAAAAATTAGTAGAAATCAAACGTGCATCCTTCTTTATGCTTAGATACTTTTCTTTAAAAATAAGATATGGTTCTAAAACTATTTCTGGTGACATTTCTGCGTTGTTTATTAAACTTTGCAGGAGTGTTCCGTCCCTCCGCATATTTTTTTCTCCCAGATTTAGCCATACGGCTCTCACTACCTCTAAGGGGAAAATTCACTCATCCCAGATACCTACGGTATCAAAAGGATTGAGCTCTGGTGGGACTCTTTCCGTGTTATCGAGCCCTAGGTGACTTGGTATGCTGGAGTATCTCCCAAAAATTTTCGTACACATCTGGACGTTGAGAGAAGTACAGCTTTCTGCATGGTCTTGTAGAGATGTTCATTCAGACCTAGCTTTCTTATGTTTTCTAGGAGGATCTTCGGAATGACTCCAGTAGTAGAGAGAATAATAGGTATTGTCTGGGTGCTTTCCATTCTCCACTGTCTTCGTATTTGAATTTCCAGATCCTTGTACTTGGTGATCTTTTCGTTTTGTTTAACACGAAGATTATTGTTGTTGGGTATCGCCACATCAATTAGTGTTGTTTGTCCCTTTAATTTATTAACTAGTATGAGATCTGGTTTTTTTTTCTCTATTATTATTATTATTATTTTCTTTTATATTTAGTTTAATTAACGTGTTTGTAAGTCTTTATGTACGTAAACTAATACGATCCTGTAGACACCATTCCTCACACAGCTCAATAATCGTATAACCACTGTGCAAGAAACACTTCAGTTCTGTGTAATAATCTACCCCTAGTGTAAATCGACGCTGTTTATAGTTGTACATATATTAATCATAAATATAACAGTTCAACAATTTCTGTACTGGCTTTTTAAATTTTGTGTATAGTTTAAATTAACTTATTTAATATAAATTATATTAAAAGACAACACATTTTGTACAGTAAGTATATTTATTAAAAATTTTCTTGAGAATCTTTTTGTTTTAATTATAATTCAATTTTTAATATGTTAAGTTTTAATTATTTAAATTTAAATTATAAGCACACTAACATAAATCCCACTCTTTTGTATCCATTCCAGGGGTCCCCTCCCCCGTGTTATAAAACCCCGCCGAGACGACCCTTCGGCAAATTACCGGCAAAACAAATAATAAATCAAAAACCAAACAATATAGTTAAAAAAAAACAGTTACATTATAAGGATAATCAATAATATAATATTGAGTATTATGTATAATAATATGTGTTGTTCATTAAATATAAGATAATATTAGATACGCATTAAGTGAAAATTAATACTTAACTGAAGCATTTTCCTTATAACTTTCACACATTGGTTCTGGCTAATTGGCTTAGTTCCAGTGCCATAAAACAAAACACACACACACAAGTTTTAATTATTGTTCCTTAATATCTTTCATGATTGGATTTTCTCTCTCTTCTTTTAAGAAAAAAGATTTAGAATTTTAAACTGCTGCGTTAGCCTTTTTGTTTTCTGTACACCGAGCTGGGGATCGAACTCACATCCACTGAACCGGCCGCCCAGTCCGCTTGGCTATCTGACCGACTAAGAAGAAAGATTTAATTTTCTTAATTATAAAAAAATTACAGAGGAATTAATTTATTAAACTTATCACCAGATGGGATGTAAGGGCCTGGCAAAGTATGGCCACTTATCCACTCCCACGACAGTCGACCAGTCTATTCGAAGTGCCCTCTACGTATATTCCATCTTTGGTGGACAATCGACATTTCTCACATGGGAACACATTTCTCACAGAGTCTAAATGTTCGAAGAACCGGAGCAGAGCCCCGACATCGGACTCCCAGGGTACAGGAGAGTCTATTTGGGAGCCGAGACCAGACTGACTGTAGACATGTCGCATATTTATATATTTCTATATGGCATTTCTATATGTCACTCATTGTAGGCAAGAGAGATACTTCTTGAATAATCAAAACAGTTGAAAAGATCTCCCAAAACAACACAATAAAAGTAAAAGAAGAACTATGATTCTATTGAGGCTAGCAATTGGATAAGACAGGGAGATTCCCTGTGTCCTCTATTGTTCAACCTGATTGTGGATGAAATAATAAAAAAGTAAGAACTAAAAAAGGATACCAAATGGTAGAAAATCAAATTAAAATAATCTGCTATGCAGACGACGAAATACTATTCTCTCAGAGTGAAGATGTAAATTGAAGATGGAAGGTCAGATAATAGAACAAGTAATGGAGTTTAAATATATAAGCATCAAACGCTATCTAGCTACGGAAAGCTCGAAACGGGTTGCCTGAATTAAACAATATGGAGAAATGCAAGTATCGGGAGAGAAATGAAAGGCAGAATTTACAAAACAGTCATCAGATCAATAATGACATATGCAGCAGAAACACGACCTGACTCAGAAAAAGATGTTAGAAACAGCAGAGAATGAAAACACTTAGAAAAATAGTAAAACACTATGGGGCAGAGCTAGAAGTACAGATATACGACGTAATTGCAAGGTGGGGAGCATCAAGCACTGGGTAAGAAATAGAAGAGTAGAATGGAACGATCATATAAGCCAAATGACAAATAGAGTAGTAAAGACGGCAGGGGACGATTCCCCAATGGGAACACGATCAGTAGGAAGACCACGAAAACGATGAAACGACAACTTACTAGAGACACATTGAAAAACAGAGTCATGTCTACATAAAAAAGAAGAAGAAGAAGAGTTGATTATGGTGCCACTTATTTAATTTATGACTACATTTTGTTGTTTGACTTGGTATTTTTAATTGATGAAATAGTTATAACTTTGCTAACAATTATTATTGATTTTTTAATAATAAACGTATTCCATTTTTAAAATTCGATTCCTTTTCCTATCTGTTAATTACTGAAAAAGGACAGAAACGGACAGCGACACAATTAGTGCCCGACTCATTTCATAGCTAAGGACTTTTTTACTCCGTTAGACTTTTTATTGGATTTTTGGTTATCAACGATTTATGCTCAAGCCCGGCTAATATTTAGCCCTGGAGGAGAAAATTAAGCGCGTATCAACGAAATTCATTCTACAAAAGTACAAATGTATGTTTTTTATCAAGTTTTTCCTGCGTGAAGTGTGGTACGCTCCGCAATATTATATAACGTGATTTTTCCAGTTGGTTGCTTTGAGAACTTTTTATTTTTATTTTATTCAATTGCTTTTCCAACTCAGAATATATAATTTTTTGGAATAATTGACTTTAATTCAAAAATAATGATATACATTATTCCCGATCACATTAGCTGTATAATTATCAAAGGATTTAAGTGGGATGTAACACGTGTATAGAATAATTAATAGTGTGGTCTCGCATCTGGCTCTTTTGCGATGATAATAAATACCACGATGAACAATATAAATAGATTTGGTTTGATTTCTAAATACGAATTTGTTTTCCAACAAATAGATAACCGAACTGTATTGGTTAGTCGTTTATAAAATGTCCGTTCAGTGGTTTATCTCTATTCTACATAATCGTCTATTTGAATCGAATAAATGAGTTAATCATACGAGTTTTGTGGTTATAGTAGTAAGCCACAGAGTGAAAATTAACAAAAACCTTATGTAAAGTAAAAAGTTTGTCATCAATCCTTTTCAATTTAATTGGATTCCTTAATTGCATTTCTATAAAGTTTATAATAATAATATATCAATAATAATCTTCTTTAAACTGATTTCTTTTGCATACATATCTCACGTAAATAATTAAAAATTTTCCTTTTCGCCATACTTAGGATACTTTGAACGGTATAATACATTAAGAAAATTTCAGCTTATCTTTTTTCTTTAGCAAAAAAAAAAAATAATAAAAATGAATTACAATAAATTATGGTTGTTTTCACCATACACTTTGATTACAGCCTATACCGATTCTTTTAATGACGAATAAGTGGATGAACCGCTTCCCAGCGAATAACTGGATGAATTGATGGAAACTGGTTTAGCCTTGCACTTGTAAACAGGCAGGTGGACATGTTTTATCATCTTGATAACAAGAGATAACCAAAAATTTAGAAAACCACAATAGTTTACCACGTTGAACATATAGCAACGAACTCAAATAATCAGTATTATACTATCCACCCTACCTTACCACAAGATACTGCCTATATTTTTAAATATGCAATGCCAAAGAAGTCGACAGCGACAATTACACGTCTGAAAAATAATCACGGCGCATTCCTAGCTAACTTGGCTAAGTTAAACATTATCGCTTCTGAGGTATGCTCATTGCTCATGCGATAATATATCACAATGTGGCATCAACCTTATTCTTTTTAAGTGCCATAAACATAAGTATGAAACAGATCAGCTGTATTCAAAACCATCAAATAATATAACTTAAAATTCAGACTCCCATAAACATCAATCATTTACTTTCCTTAGACAGTGAAGAAATCATCATCATCAACCTGTATGCGTCCACTGCTGGGCATAGGTCTCTCTCAGCTCTTTCCATCTGTTGCTGTCTTGTACGGCTTGATATGGTCCAGCTAACCATATCCCTTTCTCTTTTTTAATTCGTTGGTCTAGTTGCTTGTTTGATTACTTGTATATAATACTCAGTGACATTAGAAGTGTTACATCCAGAAGAAATAATTTCTTGTACTTAATTTTTTGGCAACATGATAGATTTACATCAAGAATGAAACGATAACGTCGTCAAGAATTAAGAATAAAGTAATCAAAAAAAAATTAATAATGTGTTAGCGACCTCGTAGCTGAATACACCCCTGTATATGTCTAGGCATCGACAAAATGAGAGGATCGATGTCTACTTGTGGCACCTCGATCCAAGCAACTTGAACTTCATGTATTAACTGTGTCAGAGTCTGTGGAGGATGGTGCAAAGTGTGGACAGTCTCCCATATCCCATACATTGTTCGATAGGATTTAAATCCGCAGCACGGGGCGGCCACGGCAAAACATTAACGCCAGCTTCTTGGAAAAAGTCCATAGTTTGATGAGCAATATGGGGACGCGCGTTGTCTTGCTGAAAAAGGACGTCTAGGCGGCCGTGGAGATAAGGCAGTAAAGTGGTTTGTAAGATGTCATCAACATAACTAGCAGCTGTCATATTGCCTCGAATAAACAGTGGTGATCGGCTACCATAGGCAATAGCCTCCCAAACCATTACTCCAACTGTCTGTGTACATGCCTCTTAAATCTCGTCGCTCTCCACGGCCGCGTTTTACCATCCTACGACCATCATGCATTCCTAAACAGAATCGTGATTCATCGCTGAATGCTACATTATGTACAATGCTGCCGTTCTCTGCACCAATTCAAACGTTGATGACAGTGGTCCGCAGTCAAAGGAAGCACTAGTCGTAGGCAGAATAAAACTAGTCCAAAGGCTCGAATGCGACGGTATAGTGTACGCATACTAACAAGTCTACTTCAAACCATTGGTCAGCAATTTGACGCGTAGTAACAAAACGGTCTCGCAGAGCCAGTAATCTAAAGCGCCTATCTTGACGATCTGTGGTACGCCTCGGTTGACCAGTTGGTCTTCTTCGTGTTCCTCTATCTTCATTTGTCCACACACGACAGACACGCATAACCGTCATTGCCGTACAATTAACACGACGGCCAATTTCGAGATACGACAAACCCATATCTCTATACGCAATAATTCTACCCCTGTCAAAATCGCTAACATGGTGGTAATTTTGGTGTCTGAACTCGAGGCATATTCTTACTTCTTCTTCTTCTTCTTCTTAGCCTTCTGTCGTCCATGTTTGGACATAGGCCTCTCTCAACTCCATCGGTCTCTATCCTGAGCAACATATTTCCAAATTGTTCCGGCTATTCTTTTAATGTCATCAACCCATCTCATCTGTAGTCTTCCTCTTGGTCGTTTACTTTCGTAAGGTCTCCAATGTTGTATTGTAGTATTCCAACGTTGGTCTTTTTGTCTAGCAGTGTGGCCCGAGAAGCTCCATTCAAGTTTGGCAATTTTTATTGCTATGTCCTCGACTTTTGTTTTGGATCTTACCCAGTCGTTCCTCTTTTTATCTGACAGTCGTATACCTAGCATTGCTCTTTCCATTGTTCTTTCTGTTGTGGCTAGTTTATTCATGTTTGCCTTCGTTAGGGTCCAGGTTTGACATCCATATGTCATGATAGGAAGGATGCATTGGTTGAACACTTTGCTCCTCAAGTATTGGGGTATTTTACGGTCCTTAAGTATCCAACTAAGTTTTCAAATCCTGCCCATGCTAGTCTTGCTCTTCTAGTAATTTCCACTCTATTTGGTTCTCTTTGTCAAGTCTCAGGATTTGGCCTATGTAGATATATTCCTGGATTTGTTCTATCTCACTGCCATTTATAGTTATACGTCTGGGGTCATTATTTTTGTTTTTTTCATATTCATTTTTATACACGCATATTCTTACACTGAATACAATTTACCTTTATGTTAAATCTTATGACCCAGTGTCATTAAAATATTAAAATTCACCATGATTTTCATGTAAGATAAGGGTTTCTACATCTGTTTAGTGCACTAGTTTCAACTACTTTTAATGTAAGTATTTTCCGCATGTTTTATAATTTAACAGTCAACATTTTAACTTATGTTTTTTGTCATTTTAAAGTGGAAATATACTTTTAGATTTTTTCACTGATGATGATCCGACTGGACCGAAAATCTGGACATTTTGTATAAATTTTTAAATTATTTTTTAATAAATAATAGACCATTATACACAAGAAGTTCTTACTTCTATGTAAGTTTTTTTAAACTATAGTATACAGCCAACCACTGGGATGTTTCCCTTTTACTTTAAAGACAATAATAGCTCCTATCCAAATGGTCTGCTAATATCTTTGTTTTTGCTTAATAAAGTTTTAAGGCTATACCTTAATTAGTCACGTTTTTCTATTATTTTTTAAATAGATTCATGTGCGTCACAGTGTAAGACGATTACAATCTCGTCTACTCAAAGCGGCGTTTTTAGAAATTAATATATCAGAGGCTTTCCATCATAATTTTGCACGGCGGATTAAAAACTAACACACACGCAGACTAAAATTTCAGCTATCACAAAATGTATACCTAGTAGTCTTTAGTTAAACGAAATTTAATAAGAGCTGCTGCCAACGAAATCCCCATATAATAGTAAGAGGGGCGACAACTAAACGATTTGAATGAAACTTAAACGAAAGTAAAATGTTTTAGAATAATTAAATTCTTATTTGTTGCTTACATACTATAAATAAAAGATGTAAGAAAACTTTGTGTAGTCCAACTGATACCTTCATTTTTTGTACTAAACTCTAATTTCACTATTTGGGAAAGTGATTCATCGTTTGAAGGCGTAGAAGTAGGGAAAGACGTATGAAAATCCAGTGGCGCACACTCACTTTTATTTCAACGTTAATTATATTATATTGTTTAAATATTATTGTTCAAAATAGGCCACAATATATTTATCTGCAGGTTTTTACTGAAGTTTCCATCTCTATATCCAAAGACCGTTTTCAAAGATATAAATTATAGTTATATTTATTTTATTTGTTTATTATTATATATTTATATATTCTTATATTATTTTCTTTTTTTTTCTTAACTTTAAAAACGGTCTCTGTAATAGAGATCGAAACGTCAGTAAAATAAACATGTAAATAGATGTATTATGGCTTATTTCCAACATTCTCCCTAAAAATACGGAAGCCACACAAGCAAAAAGCCACAGAAAAATAAATATTGCTATCATTTGTATATTTGAAAACAATCTCTTTATATAGAGATCGAAACGTCAGTAAATTAAACATTTCAATTAAATATATTGTTACTTATTCCCAACATTATTTCTAAATATACAGAACGGCAAGCAAAAAGCCATAGAAAAATAAATATTACTATCACTTGTATATTTGAAAACGATGTCTTTGTATAGAGATCGAATTTTGTGGCTTATTCCATACAGTCTCCTAAAAATACAGAATGCCACAAACAAAAAGCTATAAAAAACAAGTAATTTTGCAGAAAGCTTACTGATGCCACCCGGCTGTCGCGGAAGTTACGCTAAAACGTCTTTTGACGTGACCTGCCCTTAAAGAGTTACACAATGAAATGTTTTTAAAACAAATTTTAAGACAGTTTTCACACCACCCGAGAGGTATGTCTTGTGGCGCGTTACTTTTTTTTAAATGGGTGTTCTCCAAGAGCCATATTGTCCCATTAAATAAAATAAACAACACACTTAAACAGTATAAAACAAAACAAAATAAAATCCTGTAAAACAAAATAAAATTCTATAAAAACAAAATAAAAATAATTTTGGATGTAACAAAACATTGTACTTAAACACAAACACTATACACACTTACTATGTTCTTCTCGTTTTTTTTTTTTCTGTTTTTGGTTTTTTTATGCTGATGTTCCTACTAAACTATTAGAAAATATTATTCGCTGTCTAAATCTGAAGATGCAGTGCTGCTATCGCTGTCATTATCTTCACCTGGTGTAATTATAATTGGCTCTAGTAAAACTTCGACATGAGTGTCAAGTTCCCACATAGGTACGATATTCTTCTTTAATTATGTGGCCTATACATTTAGCCCATTTCTCTGGAGTTACATGGAGTGGATTGCTTGAATCAAAAGTTCCTTAACTTCGTTTAATTTGAACGTTTTGTTATTGCGTGCTACTTCTCTTTTCACTTGCACCCAGATGATTTCGCAATGATAAGGTGGTAGATGCAGAACTTTGACACCATAATCATTTGCAGTTTCATCCACAACATATTTAAGATATTCACTTTTCCTTAACCGTGCAATGTCAAGTAGTTGAATTTTGAGCATTGATTCTTCGTATGCAATCCCCTTTTCTGTAAGCCATTCTTGAATTCTCCCTTTCCGCCATGCCGTCAGACATTTGCTGTCTTCTCTTGGAACAACTCGGTTTTTCGTCCATTGTATTTCAATAATCTACTAATATACTATATATACAATAATTTCAACAATTCTGTATAAGAATATAACTAAAAATTTACTATAAAACGACAAACTATAACACTCTTATTATCAATAACACGTTTTATCAATACTACAATACAGTATTGATAAAACAGTATTGACAACAATAAGTTCACAAACTTATCACAAAAAATATACTCACAAAAACACATACACTACCCATAGAAACGCCAATGTAAATGAACCATTTCTCCGGCGAAAAAATAATAAAAACTAGTTTTACTGCATGTCTGGATCCGAATTGTAAAACGGAGTTACCTCGCTAATTCCAACATTGCCAAACGATTGAAAAATAATGTTTTAAAATATCGATTTTTATTTTATAAATTTAAATATGTAACGAAACGGAACATATAAATAAAATTTATTTCATTACAATTTTGTGCTTAATTTTTACTATTGAAAAAATCATGTTTTTTGGTATTTTTATGACGGTAATAATCGCTGCGTGGAAGAATACAAGTTTTGTATGACCATAATACTACTTGTGAACAAGAATTAGCTACACTGTACGACAACTTCTGGTCAAGTCTACTATATAGAAGCACAAATAAATATACTACTTAATATATTCTGTAATTTCTTATGAGGAAACGCAAATTGCAATCGAGAAAACAGGCAGTTTTCGAGGGCCGCTGTGTACATTTAAATTTGAGGATATTCGGCGTTTAAACTATGAAATCACTCTTCTAAATTGAGGATTTCTACTATAATAAGAATATATTGTCGAAATTAATTACCTTGTTTGTAGCTAATTTTTTAAGTCACCAGTGTAATAAATATTTGTATAAACTTGCAATAATAATAATATACATACACTATGCTCCTTGAGAAGGATGAATAAAGAAATAGAAATTTTATCTCGGACATATTACACGTGGAGAGAAATACACCTTGCTCCAACTGATTATGCAGGGAAAGATCCAAGGAAAGAGAAGCATAGCGAGGCGTAGAATGTCATGACTGCGCAACCTGAGAGAGTGGTAAGGATGTACATTAAATGAACTTTTCAGAGCAGCCGTCTCAAAACTCCGAATAGCTATGATGATTGCCGACCTCCGCCACGGAGATGGCACTTGAAGATGCTCCTTGGGGGACACACGTGATGCTCGCTGGGCCTGCAGTACCTCTAATTTGACATCATCATCATTCTAATTGTTTTTATCCCTATACGTGGTTTTCTTCTCTAGTTTAATTTCTCGATAAGTTCCCCTTTTGGGAATCGTCTGTGTAATCTGTCTTCCCGGGAATTCTTTAGTCTTGCTCTTCTTCTCCCACCAGGAACTTGCAAATCGTGAATTCTTCGTATTAGCTGATTAACCTCTGGATGTTAAACATGCCCCTAGACATATAAGATTATTTAGACTGCGCTTTGCAATCTAAATCCGTTCCGTATGTGCGACAGAGAAAAAAGATGCGAGCAGTCCTTGCATCCCTTTTTAATGAGCAAGGTTTATCGATTACGTGACCTTCCCACTACCAAACAGTCCCCAGTGGGAACGTGCCCTGAATAATATATGCTGATGACTTTCTTACGTATTCGTCTACCAAAAAATACGATAATTATATTCAAACTGTAGAAAAATAACGTGATAGTTTCAAAAATTGATGCGTTTTATATGGTTCAGCAAGTAAACATATTATGAAAACACTAGATGTGTTTGAAAATGGAGCTGGGCACCAGGAAATCGACGTCTATTAATGCTCTACATGTGGAAGGTATAGAAAATCTCTTTAGACTATAGAAGACTATAGATCAGCCAAAAGTTTCTTATTAGTATACGATATCGTAACTCTACTCAAATTTTAGCCAACTGAATGAACAAGATTTAACTAATCGATATTGGAGACTCAAAAACTCACCTTCACTTTATTCGTGCTTGCAACCCATTACTGTGGTATAACCAAAGTTCCAATATTTTGAGGTCCTGTTTAGCTAGTCTCTCAGACTCTTTAGTTATTTATACTGATGCCTCAGAGCCTACTGTTGGTACTGGGTGAGCTTTTCACATTCAGTATAGGTCACAACTAATCAACTAACACAGAAAAACTTTGTGGACTAAATCCTAATTTTTCAATCTTAAGTGCTGAAGCTGTAGCAATAGAAGCAAGATACTTTGAAACTCAGCAAGAATACAACTGTTACAATAGTACACAACTTACTATCTGTTAAGTTAGCTATTGAAACTTCAAATTTTCTTAATGCTACCTCAAACATGTATGTCATTCAAATTTAAAAAAAAAATTCGTTATGACATTTACAAGAACCAAAGAGTTGTTAATTTTTTGTGGGATAAATATCTCATAGGTCTTATATAGAACGAACATGTTGGCGTATTAGCTAAAAAAACCATTGATACTGGAACACAAACTAGTCATAAAATCTGTAGACAAGACGTATTAACAATAATTAAAAATAATATCAATAGTAAAAAGAAATAGTCATGGCATATAAACATTCTTTCTCGCAATATGCGTCTATACAGCCTTCAGTCATAAGTAGTTATTTGTTTAAAAACTATTCTGCTTCAAGAAGGTATATAACATCCATAATCCGAATAAAATTTGGTCACACCTGTTATTCTAGTTATCTGGCAAAACTAAAAATTGTAAATTCAAACTTATGTCCAGATTATCAAAAATAATGGGATTTAAATCACATTCTCTTCGAGTGTAAAAAGGACATTAAACAACCGGAAGATCTAATAAATATCAAAACTTTTCTTTCATACAATATGTGCTATCTCTAAATATAAGAGTTGTAAATGAATATTTAATGCTTTACCCCATTTGTCGTTATCTTCTGTCTGCGACCTAGTCTAGTTTGTCATGTTGTGACTGGCTGTATGGCACTAGCTATGCCAAATAAAAATTGTGTGCATCTATATGTGTACGTCTATCTGTACAGTCTAAAGCAAAGGCTAGATCCATCAGAATGCGATTGCTCGTTGAAAATAAGGAACCGTAAACTGCTTTTGTACAGCCAGCTCTCTGACTATACGCCTATTGATCTTTTTCCCAAATATACATTTCGTGTTATTGACCTTAGCGCCCGTAAGCGGTTTGTTCAATATAATTGCTAAAAGTCATTACTTATTTATTTTCCATGTCATGAATTTTATTTTTGCTCCCGAAAACATTTGAGACTTAATTTTCCCGCTGACAAACGCCATAAAACATTCAATTAGTTATGATGCCAAAGAGCGTTTGAGTCCATTAATTATCGATTTTAAATTCTCAAATCTCTATTTACAACTGTTTGTCGTGTAACGATTTTGCCAATTTATCAAACATCCTTTGATATCTGCTATTGGATTTTATGTTTTAATAATTTATACATCTTCAGTTTACCAGACATATTCATTTAAGCTAATGTTACATGAAAACGTCACCTCATCTTAAACAAATCATTTTTTTCATTAAATTTGACCTCTTTTAAACCACGGAAATTACTGTAGCATTATAACAGGTAAACGTCACAAGAAAATAGGTTTCGAACAATATTAAGTTGTATATCTGTCCCCCAAGTTGCTACCATACAAAAGGAAACCGTACTTGGAGTGTATCCTTTTGAATAATCACGCGCCCCCGTCGAAATTCTCACAGCTTAAAATAAACTTCGAAAAAACTATTATTTGGACTTTCAGAACATTTTTAAAACAACGACCAAGTATAGAAAAAATTCAGTTATTTTCTAAGTACTTACTTCCACAGTTATAGAAACAAACGTGTTTCTTTGAAAATACAATTCAGATTCAGAAATGTTTTATTGCTCTAAATTACAGTAATTTCTTAAAGTACTAGCTCTCCTAATAAAACAAACATTTGTTCCACATGAACATTGGTCGCCTAGTGGATTGGCCAGAATATAAAACAGCATTTTTTTGTTATAACTAACAATAAAATTAACCATAATTAACAAAAAATATCATTCTAAAGTTATCAGTCATTTAAATATATCCTGAAGCGATCGTTTAAATAAGATAATTGTAACATTCGATACCGGGGATATGATTACTCCAGACACAACACGTAATGATAAGAGTATAAAGTACTAATCGATTTAATAAAGAGGAAAAGGTCACTCAGTAATTGATAAATATAAATTACAATTTCAAAAATTAGTTTACGTATTAGCATGTCATGAGGCTATAATAGTTATATTACAACACAAGATTAAATCCATACTTCCATGCATCCCTTGCTTATCCAACTAGTTTCCTCCAACCCAAACCTCTCATAAGTTCCAACAATTCTTTCCTTTCCAATCTAATTTTTCCGAACCACTTCATTCTCTATTCTCGTAGACCCGAGCATCACCCCATTAAATGCAGAATATCTTCCACCTCCCTCTCATTACGTAAAGCACACTTTTTCCTATCATCAGCTCTACCAGGTCTATCATTGAGACACAATACACGACTCTAATGTTAAATATCTACCTTATATCATTAAAATTTACTTTATCACTCAAATAACCCATGTCAACGCGGAGTCCAATTTAATCTCTATAATGATTGTAGAAATTTGATGCAGTCGCTCTCTCTAATGCTCTTTCCCTTGTCCCAGCACGAATTTCTCCTATCACCTGTTCCAGCTGATCCACCCAAGAATTCCTATCTTCCCACTCTGTGTCTAATTCAACTCCCCATCTTTCTCCCAGGTTTTCCCAATCTCCTCTCGAACCACAGATAACTCTTATCATTTCCTGAAGATGAAATTTTGGCAGACATCCTTCCTCATACTTTAGCACTCTCTTGGCATAATTTGTATGTAACTTCATCGTAAATAGACACACATGCTGCATATTAATTTCTAAATTCATCATGTAGTTTGGACGGTAACTCGGAATATTCATTTTTTTTAAACGTTTTTGCCTCCTTAAGTTCCTTAAATTTTCCATAAGTCAGAATAGATCGGACTACCCCTTCATACATGCGCATTTTAGGTGATAATAGAAGATTCGCCTTAGCTAAAACCTGTTGCCAAACCATGTTTATAGCTGCTCTAGCCGCTCGTCGTTTATCGTTAAAAGTGGGCACTAAAAAAGTGTTAATTTCACTCCCAAATAGAAATAATTATTAACGACTTACACCATTTTCTCCATTTATTTTCCACTCTTCTTTATTATCTCCACCCCCTTGTCTAAACACCATATTTTGACTTGTCCATGTTTATCTTTAAATTCCATAGCCTACAATACTCACCTAATTTATTAACTATACTTTGTAAAACTCTCTTACTGCTTGCTGACACCACCATATCATCAGCATAAAGCAATATTCTAATGATAAATCCATTTAAATCAACGCCTCCTCCTAGGAAATCATGTAGGTCATTAAGAAACAGTGCAAATAACAGCGGAGTAAGAATGCAGTTGTGCCTAACCCCCATTGTACAGTTAAGCCAACGTGATGTACGATTCTTCCCCCAAACTGTTGAAAATACAATTCGTAAGCCATATGTAGTTTTATTATTTGCCGTATTTGGCGATTCCGCGTAACTATAACCAGAAGACGTAGTCCAGGATATTACGGTTTTCTGCTCAGATTTTTTTATATGCATGGATTTGCTTGAAACTTTAACAGTAGGTAGAAAGTAGCTCAAAGATCAAAATACTATGGCAATATGTGATTTTTCTCTGGGGGTGGTTATTACCCGGACTCCCATAGAACCTACATACTTCCATGGTGGAGACAGACTTCCTACATTCCTGGACATAGCAATTCTACAAAACGTGGGTCAACAACACGAGGTTATAACTCAATGAACGAGGGTGAATCAAATCACAACCCAATTTATTGACCCCCAGGAGCAGTAGAAACAAACTGTTTGAAAACCTACAAGAAAAAACGGACAAGTTGGCCAACACTACAAAATAATAGTAAGCGAAACATCGGTGCAATAACAACAATAAACACAAAACAGGAACTAGAACTTAGAAAAAACGATATAAAATGCTACCGAGGCCAGCACCAGAGAAAAAGAAACACCAACAGTTAATGGAAGATTCAGGGAAATCAGCAACGAGCTGAAAAAACTAATAAAGGAAAAAACAGGAAAAGAATGGCCAACAGAAAAAGAAACCAGAGGATAACCAGAAAGAGGATAAAAGAATTCAATTCTACTGGTACTGCGGGAGTATTGAATATCCGAGGAAGAAAAGACCAAGCGATAACAACAATAATTATTAACTAATAAGAAATTAAAAAAAAAAAACAAAATATAATATGTATAATAATATATTATAAATAAAATGGAAGAAGAGAAAAGAAGTTAAACTATATATAAATCTAATGAAACTGACACCATAAAAACGCATAAATTAACTGTCAAATGATAATTTATGCAACACCAATCATAATTAAATACCTAATCTAAAAAAAGAAACCGACCAAATCCAACGTGACAACATATTCTAATCTGTTTGATTATTTACCTGGCTTAATTATTTCCAATAATTCGTTGTAGATATAAGGATATAGTGAAATAAGCAAAACTGATAGAGCGACAGTGATAACGGTAATAAATATAAAAAAATTTATATTTACAATGTTTACTAAATTTTCACTCTGCTGCTGAGGAATTTAATATTGTACAAATAAAAATTATATAATATATAGTTTTATTTTCGAACCAGATGTTAGATATTTGTAGGTTATCAGAATTTTAAAATATTACAATATATGCTTAACTTCTAAGTGTCTGTGTTTTTGACTGTTCTTGTTTATGTGGTACATGTCGAGAAATAAATAGTCTTTTTATAGTTGTTTTCTATATCCAAGATCTTGACATCTGATAAATTAAATTTGTCTCTGTTTTGTAATCACTTTTGTGCCACGTTATTCTTTATTTTAACCACTGCGATGTTTGCCCTATATACTGCCCATCACAATTGAGTCAAGAAAATTGGTAAATGAGATAACTCTGGTTTAGAAGGGGTGTCTGGTATTTAAGTTTCGAAAATAAGCAGTAATTGGATAGGCTGTTATATATTTCGCTATTTTGATTTTGGTAATTTCACTCAGCAGCTTGATTATATTGTTACCTAGGTTAAATCTTTTGTCAAACCAGTCATTTGTTCCTGTACTTCTTTGTTTACTTTCCGTGTCTAGTGCAAGCAAGTAAGCAATTTAATTAAACTCAGCCTGTGAGAAATGTTCACCACTAAGAATTACGTTCGGGGGTAACAATTCATTGGAGCGAGATGTATTAACTCCATTTAAAAACAGGAGTCAGTCCACCGCGCTTCAATGCTCCAGACTATATCACTTTCCCCCTATAGCACTCCGACGCGCGATAGGGGCACAACTATAAGCCAAATGCTCTTCATGTGGGAGTCCTGGGTAATAGAACTCCAGCATGGTTCGCTAACCGAAAAATTTTAAATTTTTTTTTGTTGGCCTAAGCCATTTTTTTTTATATATCTTTTTAGTAGGAAGTCTATGTGAGGGTTTTATTGGTGTTTTTTTAGTCCTATCCCCTTGGGGACCACCCAGTGCGGCGATTTGCAGTATTTATCGAATTTTTAGAGCTACGAACTATCCTCTGTTGGTTTGTTTATTTTTCTCTCTGGGGTTTTGTTTTTCTCTCTGGTGATTTTATTTGTTTGTTTTCTTGTTTGATTTTCTCTCCTGTATTTATTTTGTTTTCTCTTACTACCTTTTTATTTTGTTTGTCTTCTATTTTATTTGGTTCCATTATTTATTCCACTATTTGTTGTTAAGGTCTCTTGTGTTTCCAACGGTGGAAAACGTTATCTCATGTTCTCATGCAGTATGGGACTGGGGTGGTTTTTCAGTTCTACAAATGTAATTCTGGTTCTATCCTTCATTATTTCGATCACCCTGACCTCTTGTAGTTCTCTGTATATGAAGCGTTCTGCTAAATACATTGAGATGTTGACAGCTTCCCTTAAGCAACTGTTGTGAAATTCTTGAATCCTCTTCTTTGTAGTATTACAGGTGTGTCCCCATGCGAGAGATGCGTACGTAAGTATCAGAAGAATGGTACTGTTTATTAATCTTATTTTGGTGTTTATCCTTAATTTGCTTTTTCTGCCTGTGAGTCATCTAATGGATGCTTTAGCCATGTTGGCTTTTTGCACTGTGGCGTCTACGTGCTTTTTGAATGTGAGTCATTTATCCATGATGACTCCCAGGTATTTTGCCTCGCTTTTCCAGTCGATGGGATTTTCCTGTACAGTAAGTTGTTCCTCTAATTGCTGATGTTTCTTTTTGAATAGCACCGATTTCGATCTAATACTCCACTCCTCGATTTCGTCCAACGCGGTTTGCAGGTTGTTTACTGCTATGTCTACATTTCGGAGCTTGGTCGCTATTGCAGTGTCGTCGGCATAAAGACTTAATAGTGTTCCTGGTGTTCTGGGAACGTATGCGGTAAATATTGAGTACAGCAGTCTCGTCATTGCCGCGCTTTAGCCATATCCTCTCATTTTGTATATCAGACCTTTATGCCAGACTTTGTCGAAGGCTTTCTTTACATCCAGGAAGGCTGCTCCTGTGTACTGCTTATCGTTGAATCCAGCTGCTATGTACTCTGTTAGTCTGAGTACTTGTAGCTCGTTGGAGTGGTCTGCTCTG
Source organism: Diabrotica undecimpunctata (assembly GCF_040954645.1). NCBI lineage: Eukaryota > Metazoa > Arthropoda > Insecta > Coleoptera > Chrysomelidae > Diabrotica > Diabrotica undecimpunctata. Next base: position 141,802,698 of record NC_092808.1, on the reverse strand, counting down.
AAGTCCGAACTGTGCTTCTGGGATTATTTCAAGCCTGTACGTTTCGGCTTGTAGTCTGCTTAGGATGATTCTTTCATTGCCCTCTTTTCATCTACTTGGAAAATTTCTGTATCTTAGCATTGCATTAACTATGTTAGTTAAGAATACCATCGCTCTAGCCGGTAGGTATTTTAGTGCTGTTTGTTATTTGATTCAGACATGGGGCTTTCTTAGATGAACTATTCTTGATTAGTTCGTTTATCTCCTCCGGTGATGTTGAAGGAATATTGTCGTTGGGGTCCTCAGACCTTTCTCTCTGTTTCCCGACATCTTCAGCTGCTTCTTTTATATTGTTTCTGCACTCTTCCCACTCCTTACTTACATATGTTTTCTACCTACTTTACCTACTAATCTACTTTATAATATGGCCTACATTAAATGTTTCCTTTTAAATTCTTAAAATTGAAAATCATTTATTACACAAATCATTGGTGAGAGTTATCAAAGGAAATAGAAATAGAAAAATATAAGATTTTTAAAATACTAGATATAAAAAATTCTAAATAATGACGAATATTGATAATATACTAATATTGTAAATAACTAACTTACAACAAAATTTAGTGTAATAAGTTAATTAATTGGATCTTGGTAAATATTTACCAGTATTCATTGAATATTAGAGATAAGCTGAAAACGAAAACAGTTATATACATCTTTAAAAAAACGTGAGAAGGTACTAAATTAAAAATAAGTAGTTTAGTATGTCGTAACCATAAATTTTAATTTGTTTTATTATTAAAGCGTATTTTAAAAGTCAAATTAAAAATAAAACTGTAAAAGGAAACAATAAATGGAAGTGATTATGTAATGTACATTAACTAGGTAAATGTTCCCAAGATTATGTATGTTAAGTAATAATTAAGCTGCTTGGATAATCTTCGTAGTTAAAATTAGATATTTCAATTGAAATTAGTCGGCCATTGTAATAAGAGATATAGAATTTTTCATATAAAAATGATTGCACGTCATTCAAGATTTACGACGTCAGAACTTCACAGCGTTGCCAAAACATCAGAATAGTTAGTAAGTGAGGAATTTTTAAAATGTCAACTATTTGTCAAACTATTTTATTAACAGTAAATACACTTAGTTTTAAGACTACTGTAACACACTAAAATACATAAGAAAACATTTTAATACAAAATTATATTAATTAATATTTTAATGGGAATAAGGGTCAATAAAATAATTTAACCTTTAATTGTGGCTTATTCCCATTTAAATAGTAATTACTTTAACATGCCACAAGAAAATAGCTTCAGAACAATTCAAAATTATATATTATAAATTTTAAACTTACCTCTTTTAGAGCATTAATAGTAAAAACGTCCCGCCATTATTTCTTGTTCAAAATAATCTTATATGAAAGCTTATCAGCTTTCTACAGACTATTTAGTTGTTTTGCCATAGCACAATCATAATACACAACAATAATTAGTTTTTAAAGCTATTAATCTAAATTTAATGTATTTATAAATATAATTCATTAATATATAACATATTATGATCAAATTGTGTAAGAAATCAAAACATAAACAAAATTCTTACTCTAAACAAGCGGCAACACTTTAAACAATTTTTCCACACGCTTATTACACCATGATGACGCCTATGAAAGATCGAGCAGTTCCGTATGGGTTTCGTATTATTAGCTGTGTTAGGAAAATTTGAACTCTAAGGTTGACGTTCTGGAAATTTTAAATATAAGTGACGTCACTTTATATAAATTGTGAAGTACAACGTTTTTACTTTGAAAAATGGTATATATTAATCCATGTATCATTAATTTTATCAAATATGACATTGTAAGATGTACGTACATAAAACGCAAGAAAACGGAAAAAGGCAAACATAATCGAGGGTTTTGAGCTGTTTGTTTGTGACATCGGAATTTTGCAAGTGATAATATTCTAAGATCCCACTTCAAGATCACTACGTTCATAACGTAGTGAATCAATCTCACATTTTTATATACATTTAAGCATAGGATAACAGGTTGCCAGTCAAAAAGTGGCCTTAAATAGGTTTAATTCAATTATTGGTAATTAATTTTTTAACAAAAGTTTTATGAAAATACGTTGCTCATGATGTATATGTGTGTTTTTCATATAAAATTCAAGCTTTTTTTAATATGATGGTGTAAGGTTGCCTGAGAAAAAATGGTCGCAAATTAGGGTTGTCATCTGTTAAAAATGAGATTAATTAAAGATAAAGTAAAAGGGAACTAGCGCGCAAAGACACTGCTTTGTTTAGGATGGCGAGTGCCAGATTATTCTGACTCGGTTTTAAAGCTCGTTATATTGTTATTACGTTGATTAAAGTAAAGTTAAAAATAAATGAAAGAAATTTTTGTTCAAAAATTAACCATTAATTAAATTAAAACTATTTGCGGTCACTTTTTTACTGATACTTTTATATCTAAATATACCATCCTTGAATCGACTTTCCATATGGATTATATGTATAAAAAAAATGACAGCTGGAGAGTAGTTACTTCTAGGTACACTGTTTCTTCGCAAAAAATATGAAGATAAATGCAAGTTGATGTATTCAAATTGCAGCACTGAAAGTAAATTACAATCGTAGTGAGATTCCTGTTCGAAAATGTCACAGCACCACCAACGTCTCCTTTTTTCTTTTAATAACCCAAAATTATAACTATAAGCAGCGACCCCAACAAGGTCAGTTATATTTAACCACTAATGAAGAACGTCAGTACACGCGACAAAGTCTCTGGTTTGTCTATGTACATTGTCCGGATACATGTATCGAGAAACAGTTAATATGTCTACAGACGATCGCTGGAATTGGTATTAAAGTAAAGCCGATGCTTTAATGGCCAACTACAAATAAATTATTCATAAATATGGTAAATAATACACATAGAAAAGTTTGTTCTTTTTAAAAATTATGACAAAAAAGTGATAATAGCTGAAAATAAATATATTTTTAATAATATACAGGGTGGTAACTTTAACTGGAATACATTTAATAAAAATGTATAAAAATTCGGTGCCAAAAATCCACATTTCTAATGCTTCAATTCGGTTCATCGTTAGTAATGTATTTGAATTCTTGAAGATTCAGGATTATTCCTAACATCCAAAGAGACTTTTTAAGTCTTTAGGCGTTGTTTGGGCAGTTTATATCAGGTGTTTGTGATGATAATTTCGTTGTCTTCACATAATTCAAACAATCTCTGCCCTCGTTTGTTAGGGTTTCCAAGACTATAAGGACCTGCTGTTTGAACTCATGTACCTCACGTGGTTCGAATGAAAGATAACAGATGGGCAAAGCGGATACTGGAATGGAGACCAATTGATAATGTCTACCGAAGCAGATGTCGTTGGACTGACGATCTAAAACGTTGCCATAGGAAATGGAAGAACTTAGAACTTATACTCAATGAGAACTGGATTGGAGAAAGACATTAGCAGTTTTGTTAATATGGTCTGATAATTAAGTTAGTTAGATCCAGGTTTTCTTAAGGATAGGATGTGGAGGATGCACGAAGAGGCGCCACCATATTATGCTCGAGGCGTGCGTCAATACTTGGACGAAATTTGCTCATATATATGGATTGGCCATTGAGTAGCCGACACGATCTCCGGACATTTCCCCACTTGACTTTTTCTTATAGGAATAACCAAAAACAAAGTTTATGCAACGAAAACTTTTTAAAAATTTAAAAAATTAATGTTACCATCGTCTTGAGTTATGCCAGCTTATAAATTATGATCGTTTTGAGCATATTTTACAATAAATATTTTAAAAATTTCATTTATTTTTATTTTTTTTTTTTTTTTTTTTCAATTTCTTTATGTGGGAGTAAGAATATAAAATGCATCTTAAAATGTGAAAAACTTAAAATAAAATGCGACGTGTCTTAGGAATTTTGCAGGAAAATTTCAGATTAATTTTTATCGAATTTATTCCACGTAAAGTCACCACCCTGTATGTTTGAAATAATCAACATTAATCTGAATATAAAGATACTTTATTTACATGCAAAAGTTTGGATCTAATCAAGGAAAATCTTTTTATTCTCTTGATATCTGCTACTTTTATCCACAATAATCTAACTAAAGCCCATCGCATGTTCTGGAAAATAACATAAATCGGAGGAATAACGCCAGCGTCCCGAACTAATTTAGAGGAGTATATAAAAATTATCAGGCCGAAAACGAATATTTTAGATCATCAAAACAAGATAACAAACACTAAATGTGCTTTTTATATACTTAAAATAACATTCAATTAATCATAAGTTGGAATTGTATATTCTTAAAAAAAGAAGCGCCAAAGTATTTGTAGAAGTATGTGTAATGTTGTATAATGAAGATATTTTTTTATATTTACTTTCAAGGCATTGATAATGGGTGTGGTTACTATAGTAGAAGCCACAGTTAGAATGCAGTGCAGGTAAGATAGGCAATGTATTTCTTACGGGAGAACGACCAACCACGTTGCCGGTTTGACCCGAGTGGCGCATCAGGAACGGATTTAGGAATCATAGCACTGGAATATACTCGCACACAACAATTGCCTACAGTTGTAAAAAATACTATCATTATTGTTTCAACTAAAGCATAATTCAATCATCGATGTATAAATATAGTCCGATAGTCCGGTAAAATAAGGATGCAACCTCGGAATGAAAGATAATAAGCTGAAAATTTGCATACGTCTTTATTTTGATGGTATAAAACTTACCTCAAAAGTCTCATAATCACGTGTCCGCGACTTAAGATATTTAAGGTCAAAGGTCACGAAAATGAGTTTTCTGCAAATATCTCGTTTCCCTTACACTTTATGACATTTAAGGTGGTAAGAAAAATTGTAGAATGGAAAATTTTTTTCAATTTTTGTCTTAAGTACTTTTATGTACCTTCAACCCTTCTTAAGATAGAGCGCAAATAGTGGGAGACCGCTTACCTGTGTATACGGTAACGCGAAGTCAGCCAGTAGGATTCAATAAATAATAAGTTATATACTTAATCATTCACATAAAATACTATTATTATCATTAAATTTTTATTATTTATTATTTAATAAACTATATTTATAGATATTAATTATAAAATATATATTTTTTATATAATATTTATTTTATTTTTAACAAACATACAATATTAAATGAAATATTTCAAATGAACTTTAATGTTATTTTTAACAGCTGTATATACGATAAATTAAGATCAAGTGCAGAATTCAACAATAATCATTTTTATATTTAATTAAATACTGAAAAAATCATATTTATTATTTTTTTAAATTATATATTTATTTATTAATCCAATAATCGATTTATTAAAGTTACAAATATAATATATATTCTTTTATTATGTATGGTTAATATTTTTGTATTAATTTTCTTCTTCATCGTCTTCTTCTTCTTCGTCCTCTTCCTCTGACTGCTCAATATCGCATTCATCATCATCATTCTCGTTTATTAAAGTATCAGAATAAAAATATTCAAGAATATCAGGTGCATATTCACTTTCTTCATTGAAATCATCTGAAGTTGATGAAGCATTTAGACATGATTGTCCATTACACTGCCCACAAATTAAAGTACATTGGAATCCTGATTTCCTGCATCCGCAATTAGAACCACAACCTTTCTTGCAATTGCAAAAAATATTGTATTCAGCAGTTCTTCTGGTGCTGGCGGTAATAATGTTGTTATTGGTTCCAGAAATTCATTTTGCATTACCCAGCCGAATTCTTGGGGTTCTAAATCATTTCCCAACCAAATTTGGGTCTGATAATAGACACGAATGATATCCTGACGAGCTGCTGCACTTGAAGGTGGAAGACTTGATAACTGCACTGCTTTGTTGAGTCTTGTTGATTTGATGAACTGTGTGTATCGAAAAGAGTCTATATCGTCTTCTGATGTTGGAGCATTATACGCTGCTAAGAAAATACGTACTCCATTTTCAAATAATTCTTGTAAAATATATATTTTATAATTAATATCTATAAATGTAGTTTATTAAATAATAAATAATAAACATTTAATGATAATGATAGTATTTTAAGTGAATAATTAACTATATAACTTATTATTTATTGAATCCTACTGGCTGACTTCGCGTTACCGTATACACAGGTAAGCGATCCCCCACTCTTTGCGCTCTATCTTAAGAAGGGTTGAAGGTACATAAAAGTACTTAAGACAAAAATTGAAGAGAATTTTCCATTCTACAATTTTTCTTACCACCTTAAATGTCATAAAGTGTAAGGGAAACGAGATATTTGCAGAAAACTCATTTTCGTCACCTTTGACCTTTAATATCTTAAGTCGCGGACACGTGATTATATGAGACTTTTGAGGTAAGTTTTATACCATCAAAATAAAGACGTATGCAAATTTTCAGCTTATTATCTTTCATTCCGAGGTTTGCCCCCTTTTTTGCCTTATTTTACTGGATTAAGAGTAACATTGTCGAACTAAAACTAAACAATAACGTGAAGAAAAATACTATAAAAAAAGTAAAATTATCAAAAACTCATTTTCGGTAGCTTATTTTTATATTTATCAATTTTCAACAGCTTCCATTGTAAACACATTCCTTGGGAAATAAAGATAGTTATAAAGTCGTTAGGAGAAGCGAATCAGTTTTAATCCCCATTTTCCACACAAAGCAAACATGTCTCTTTGTCGATTTGGGCACTGACCATTAGACCAAAAACTTGTTGGCAAAAACTACAAAAGCTCAGTTCTATTTCATTTTCACAAGCAGATGAAAGTACCTACATCATGGAGCCGTGGCCAATATCTGTCGTGAATTTCAAACTGAGTAACTCTTAGTGTGCAAGTAAAACGTGTGATGTTAACTGTATTGAACTATCATCTGAACTTAAAAAATGGTGACAGCTTGACTATTACTGAGGAAAAAGTTTCGAAAATGTGCGATGTGAGTGTTCGCAAAATTTATGAATTCGCGAAAAGTCCCAGCAAGGCGAACTGAAACCGGTACAAAAAAGGAAGAAAAACAGTTTCTTGTCCAATTCGCGTGAGAATACTTACGATGAGGGAGTGAAATCTCAAATAAGGAAAATTGTCCATGATTTTTTTTTTGGAAAGCATACCACCAACCGGCGACAGCTCAATGAACAGAGTGAAGGATGATGAGGACCTACCAGCTTTTTAAAAAACTACATTTCGTAGGCTACTAAATGACATGGGTTTTGAATATGTCACAAATATCTCATTCAAATAAAAACATTGAGGAAGAAGGATAATGTAAACCTTGTTTATGCGGATGAGTCTTGGATTAACATCGGTGCTTCAGTCAAAAAGGAATGGAGGGACACAACGATCAGGAATCCACGAGATCTCTACTGGACTGAAAACTCCAACCCAAAGATGTCCTCGGTTTGTTCTTCTTCATGCTGGAAGCGAAACTGGTTTTGTGGCATGGGCCGAATTAACTTTCCTGATCAAAAAGGGAACCGTTGATTGCCACGACGAAATTGACGAGATCTATTAGAAGAAGGGTTTGAGAAGACGTTAATTAAAAACTTGCCGAAAGACAAGGCAAACGTTGTCGTTTTGGATAAAGGCGCGTTTTCACGGGTCGATCTAGGTTGAACGATTTGGATCGTTCGACCATAATTCGATCTGTGTGGAAAGCAAAAAGGTTTACACGATAGGCGATAAATGTTGAATTGAAATGATTAATGTAGGTGTGCAATTAATTTGTTGTGCAATTTGTATGTTGTTGTAATATTTTTTATTTTATTTTTCAAGTCATTTTCAGACATACTCGGTTTATTCATATGTTGTAGAATTGCTTGCAATGCTGCTCGCCTCGCTTGTAGATTGCTATAAAGCTCAATTTGTGGATTTCATAATACATCATAGTTTTATTAAGCATCCAAAAATCTTGCCGTGTCTGCGTCTGACCATTCTTCACTCATTTTTTCCCAAAATTACAGCTTGTCGCAATAAAAACAACAACTGTATACACGCTAGAAGTACTCTATTCGGCTTTCTGCACGTTGTGTTTTCGTTCGACGAGATGTTTACACATTCGATTCCAGTCGTTCGTCATCGATTCGGCGACAATCGCCCATCAAAAGTAGACAGTCTTTCTACTTTCTTCGAATCGACTCACTCCGCCGAACGGCCAAGTCGATTTATGGTTTACACATTCAATTTGCTTTCGATTTAAATATCGACCTAAATCGTTCAACCCAGATCGACCCGTGAAAACGCGCCTTAACGCGTCATACCACTCCCGCAAATTTGAGTTTCCGAAAAAATTGTGGAAAGGAAGGGCAAATTGATTGGCTAATCGAAAAGAACATTTTTTTCAAGGAATATTTTGAGACTGCCTCCTTACCATTGCGAGCTGAACTCTTGTGATCAAGGTTTCTTTCGCTCGTCTTTTATTTTAATCTTGTATACTATGTAACTGTTTACAACGCAAGCCTCAAAGAGATAATAAGAAATCTTTATCCACCATCTACGTGATAATTGTGTCTAATTGTTCTACAGGAAAAGATCTTGTCAATGAGAAACCTCTCAACAAGCCTTATGCTGCTAAAAATATTATCAAAATATAGACAATAATTTTTTCCGCGGAACTTCTTCGACAATTTGAGAATAATGTTTCTCCCCCAAGTCCATTCCATCATTATTATTCTCCCTTCCGGTATACGTCAAAATCTAGAAGAAAACCTATCCCAGCGCAACAACAAGCCCAAACTTTAAATCTCCGTTTGACGGGCTTCATAGAAACGTATTGTTTCATTGAAGAGCGTCCCTTGAAACCAATCATTGACTCATCTATTGCTATATTTTGCGATGGATTGTAAACACGTGCAAATGTCTCCTTTAAGTGATTTCTAAAGTTTCTCGAATCTTTTAGAGTCTTTCTGTGGCATCTTCGTGTTGTCGTTAACTTCTTTTGGAATGGAAGTTTTTATCTACGGAGCAATATAGTATCATACTAGGAAGGTAATTGAACCCCATGTATAAAACTTGTCAAGAAATGCTTTTAACTTTCCTAATGAAAATTCCAACAGGGTGTTTTTTGATGAGCCTACAAATTACTTTGGGTCATTATTTGCAGTAAATATTTTTAATTTAATAGATAAGATTAAAATTGGCAGGGGTTTGCTTGTGTCAATTTCAACGTTAAGTCCAATTTTACTGAGCGTTGGTGAATTTTATTGGTTGGTAAGAAGATTTGGTCCAGTCAAATTTTGTCAGGTGGCTGAATCTCCTCTTCAGAATCGCTTTCCATGTCAGACGATTCAAGTGTACCAATACGTCTTTTGCATGAACTAACTTCTTCCTTATAGTCAGGATCTGCAACGCTATTATCTTAGTCCTCAGAAAACTTATCGCTGTGATTTATACTGACATTTGGAGTTGAGGAGTAAGTTGAAACATTAGTTGATTGGCGTAATGTTGGGGTGTACCGTGTTGAAGGAATCGCTAAAATGTCTTCCCCGTCAGAATCCTTATCAAAAATCGGAATAAATGGCTATGACGTGAGGTATCCCGAAATCATCTTCACCACGTTCAATTGATGTCACTATACCCCTTAGTTTTTTTTTCTGTGGGACTCTAAAATGAAAGAAATACTATGTTAGTGCTTTGTACTGAATAATGCACACACTGTTAATATATATTTCAAAAACCAATGAGTTAGTTATAACTTACACAAAATTCAGAATATGCCGTGAAACCATCATAAAATATTATCGCCAACACCCTTTTTTCAAAATGAATTGCAAATTCATAACTTTTATGTATCTATGCACTTCGTTAAAAAATATTGTACATATTTTGCATATAATCTGAGTCAATAAACAACTTTTTCAATAATTGCTGTAATAAGTAGACGAAATTATTTACTTACCCTCAAATAAATTTAAATGTTCAGTAAAAAGTATTATCTATTAGTAATAAAACAATAAGCACTCGAAAAATTTTCGAGTCTGTCAAAACTACTAACTCACACGTTGACACTGGGCAAATTATTACCCACACTGTATTTTTCAATATTCTGTAAACCATATCTCCCGTTTATTAGATACTTTTTATGGGGCGTGTTTATAGATGGGGGTCTGGAATCTTCAAAAGACATCTCAGTCCAGGACGCCGCCTGACTGACTTTAGTGCAGGATGCGTTCTTCGTACTCCCGGCGATAGTTCCCGAGGTACTTTAAAATGCCCTCTTATCGCTAAGTCTACGCCGAACGCTTACCTGCTGAACCAGACCCTCCTCTGTCATCCAGCGATCCGGAAGCGGAATGGCCGCTGTAAGGCCGGCATCACTTCCTAAGCACTACCTTCATTCATTCATTCTCCATTCATCCACATCCACACTCCATTCATCAGCAAGGAGGCTCCCTGTCTCCTTCCAGATAGCGCATAAAAGACCCTCATCGCTCCTAGTACGGCATCACTCCTAGTACGGCATCACTCCTAGACACAGGCATTTCCTCCTTCCCCACAGTCTGACTCATGCATTCTAACCCATACAGTCTGACCCAGTTTTCTAGCTTCGACTTCCAGCATATTTCACTCTTAACTCTGCCGTTGGTCCAGCTGTCTTTCTTCCTCTTCTTTTTTCTTGATCACTGCACGGATATAGTTGTGTATGCTAGTCCAACCTGATTTATTTTAAATCATTCTCTCAATCATTTCTCTCACTGTAACAAAATTTACACCTGTCTCTCTTTCTATTCTGTTCCTTTCTACTATCCATCTGTTGCAATCTAACATCATATGTGTCACAGTGTCCGAGTATCCACAGTAAAGACATTCATCTGTGTTAGCCTTTCCGAACCTAGAGAGGTAGGCCCTAAAACACCCGTGTCCTGTGAGCACCTGAGTCAGGAAATAATCCAGTCACCTGTGGCCACAGTCCACCCACTCTCTAGTTACCTAGGAGTATTAGATCTCCTGTTACCAGATCCCAGAACACCCGTTTGATAGATGGCGCCAGTAGTCTCGAAATGAATTTCATTGACCGGGATGCAATATTTCCTATAACTCCTAAACGTTTTCAAGATATTAGAAGTGGACCACTTAAAGGATTAAAACTACTTTATAGATTACAATTAATCAGTAACATAAATGGAAACTCCTTCACTACTTTGACATAACGTCGGTTTTTATGCTAACCCATAAACCCATTCAGTTTGACTTATTTTTTATATGTAATAAGAAGAGATTGATTCAGTGTATTACCTACTTTCTAGAATATATCCTTTTTCTTAAGGTTCTCTCTCTATTACTGAAGGTTGGCTATAACTACAGCTCTATATCTTGAGCTGTTCTTAGTATCGAATGTGTGTCCATGCCTGTAAAGTCTCTTACATTTTTCAGCCAGGAGTTTTTTCTTCCTGGACCTCTTCTTTCTTCCACTTTCCCTTCCATTATCAGTCGTAGGAAGTTATATTTTTCTCCTCTGTAAATATTTCCTAGATTACTCGTTTTTCTGGTTTTTACAATATTTAGGAGTTCTCTCTCAGTCCCCATTCTTCAGCATCCTTCGAAAAAACCACATCCCAAAGGCCTCTACATGTCTCATACTTGTGATTCCGAGAGTCCTTGTTTCCACTCCGTATAGCAATATGGAATCCAATTATAAGGTAGTGTTTATAAGAAATTTTTCCATTCCTTGAAAAGCGGACCTAGCATTCAACTTGGTAGTCAAGATTGTTTGTTATCCAGCAACCAAGATACTGGAATTTTTGTACGGGTTGTATATGTTTGTTGTAGATACTAATATTAATCTCGGCATTTGGTGCACGTGTAACGGCCAGTACTTTTGTTTTATTTGTGTTTATATTCAGCCCCAAGCTATCTCCCCCCTACTGCTGGATCTTTAAGTTTTTCGAGAGGCTAGGTTTTATCTTCAGTCTGCGTTTGATTTTCTTCAGTTTAATTGAGATTTTACCGATATCAGGATTGTGGTTTGAACCGATGTCCGTCCCGGGATATGTTTTAACTGCCCTGATTCCATTTCTACAACGCTTGTCAATTATTATATAATTAATTTGGTATATCCAGATCGAAATAATATATCCAGATGTATATAAAATTTATTATATGCTTATTTCATAAAATATAATGATGAATGGTCTTTTGTTCTGCAAAATTTGCTATTTTTTAACAGTGGTAGTATCTTGGAACATATGTGCTGCGAAAGTGAAGAGCTATTATCTGGACACGATTTTCCATGTGCCACATGTTTAACGGTAAATAGAAGGGGTGATAATACTCAGCCCTATCATACATAATTTACAGTGCCACTTGTTGAGCATATGTTTTGTAGATAGTTTTTGTGTTTGACATTTCTTATTTGTATAGCATAGGTGAAAAAAATGTTTTAATTTGGCTCAGAAATGCATAACAAGAGGAAATCTAACTAAACGATACAACAATGTAAGTTTCAGACAGATAAGTGGCTACTGCTCCGATCACGGATTACTTTAATTGTAAAATTTTGACGTTATCAAATAAATAGGATGCAAAATGTTAGTTTTGCTTTAAAATTTTGGTGCAGAAGAAATTTTTAAAGTACTCGATTAAATTTAAAACGATTCTTGTGCTTGTGAGGTAAGTTTAGAGGCATAATCTAAAAAAATTCACTTTTTGTCATTTCTTTCACTTCTAAATGCAAAAACAGGACAAAAAAAAAACAGCAAAAAATCCAACAAACTGACAGCCACAAGTAAACAAACCAGAAACGTCACAAATTGTACTTAAATCTGAAAACGTCCTTAAGCGTCGTTTTTGTACCTCTCTTTTTGATGTACTGAGTCTAGAGCGATCATAAAAATAACATGTGTTTTTACTTAATAACAGGCGGTAGCTGGTTTGTCTTAGTTTCATAAGTGAAAGACAACGATGCTAGATAAAAGTACGTGTTTTATATCGCCAGGTAGAAAAGCATTTCATAAAAGCGCCCACAAGAGTTTCACTTACTTTAAGCTCTTGCCTTGATAATATATTTTGCTAATATTAATGAACTTAATTTAAATACAGGTGTCTACGGTCCTGTAATATCTGATCATTTAGGTATATTTGCTATTATAATTAGTTTAAAAAATGTGTCTACAATTATAGAAAACCCTAAAAAAATATTAATTAATGAAAAAAATATTAAGAACTTTGTGGAAAAAATTAAATCCAACGATTGGACTGTGTTTGATGATATCCACTGTAATTCAAGACAGAGTTGTTTATTAGATATATGTGGGAAGAATACAGCATTTGTTTCCTTCATAGAACGTGAATAGCAGTAAACGTGCTATTCATTGGTTTAATAGCAGCTTCGAAATTTAAGAAAACAACTCTACGATTGTAGAATAAAACACATACTACAGACAATTGGATTAAATATTGTCAAATACGAAAGAAATACAAGCAAGCAGTAAAAGCTGAAAAACGTACTGCTTATGCTAACATAATAAACAAATCCACTAACAGAAATAAGACAATATGGAGTATTGTTAAAAAAGAAACCTATAAGGAAAATACTACGTCCAATCTGAACTTAACACCAGAAGAGATTAAGCAATACTTTACGAAAATAGTAGATATTATATCGAAATCAATAGGAAACTCAGCATGACATAAACTATTATCTTAGCAGGCCACCTAGAAGGTCGAGTTCGTTCTTTATGGCCCCAATAGTAGCATCTGATGTGAAAGAATGCATATACAAATTAAAAAATTCTCATGTGTTGACTACTATGGTTTTAACAGTAAAATTATTAAGGCATCTTGAGATGTAATTATTGAACCACTCACAATAATATTTAACAAATATATTAACGAAGGTTACTGACCTGATGTATTCAAAATTTCAAAAGTAATTCCACTTCATAAAAAAGCAAATAAAAATGCTCCAGACAATTACAGACCTATTACCACAGTACCAATAATAAGTAAAATTTTATAACAATGGACATGACGGTGATGCTCAGAAAAAACCAAGGGTTTTCAGGTTTTCCTAAACAAGATTTGATATGTCATACTGCCGACACTTTCCAAAGTGAGCTAAGACAAGAAAAATATAATTCAGCTCAAGCTTCCATTTTTGAAATATTTGATATATATGATGGTTTTTGCGAACAAAGTAGTGCATTTTTCATTTTATTTTGTCACATATACTTCTTTCCATTAAAAGTAAGCTCTCTTTAAAAAGGTTCTACGCCGGTGCCGGGACAACAACATTATCCGCATAGGCTTGAAGCTAAGACAAACATTATTCAAGCAGAATTTTACACACAGCAAATTTAGCCATATTAAGAGAGAGATTATTAGCCATTCATTCAATCCCACAGGTTTAATTTATATTAATGAAAGTTAAAAAAATCTGTCAAGTACTACCAGCACACGAAAAGGAAGAATATAGAGCACGATGCAAGAAGGAACTGGAGAAAAGCACAAAGTCTAAAGCAAATTTTAGTAAAGAGGAATTCAAAGCTATCAATGCTCTAAAAAAAGTGGAGGCTATAATAATATTACCAGCTGGCAAGTCAACGTAACTGTATTTACGGACAAAAGTCAATATCAGGAGAAAATTCAAGAATTGGTCATAAATGGACCCAATCAAATCATTGGAAAACAAAATATATAAAACACTGCACAACTTTAAGGAATACCTGACACACAATTAAATCAACCATCAATTCTGGAAAACATAACTTACTATGAACAATTTGTTGGTTATATACACTCGCGATCATAAAATCCGGGTCACCTTGAAAATTTCAAGTTTATTGAATATTTTTGCATCTGGTGCAGTAATAACCTTTTTTTTAGGCTAATGTATTTTTTATTTGTCATCAATGTTTGTTTTGAAACAGACATACGAAAAAAAAAAAAATGAAAAATACAGAACGTGGTAAAACAGTGGAATTTCAATGACTAAAATCGTGTATTGCCTCCCCTTGCTCTAATAACCTCTTGCAGACGACGGGGCATACTCTCAATTTTTCTCCGGATTACATGTTGTGGTATGTGGTTCCACTCTCTCACTAACAGATCCTTAAGCTCCTGTGCGTTGTTAGGAGGTGGTGTATGGGTTTGAATACGTTTTTTCAAATCGTCCCAGAGATGTTCGATGGGATTCAGGTCCGGAAACCTAGCTGGCCGGGGTAACCTTGTAATTCCAACCGCGTCTTTGTATTGCATACTGATCCTGGCAACGTGCAGTCGCGCGTTGTCCTGCATAAAAACGGCGTCTTCTCCAAGCCCTGCCATGGTGGGCATAACATGTTCTTCCAGAATCTCCGTAATGTACCTTCGTGCTGTTAAGGACCCATTTTTCGATGAAGGGTAATTCTGTGCGGAAGTTGGAAGATACACCTCCCCAAGCCATGACCGAGCCTCCACCAAATCACATTCTTGGAGCAATGCAAGCTTGTGAAAATCGTTCACTGGTTCTCCTCCAAACTCTTACACGTCCATCGGATCCAGTTAGGCAGAAACGAGATTCATCTAAGAATAACACTTTGCTCCAATCATTAAATCCCCAATGCGCGTATTGTCGAACAAAAGCTAGTCGTGCAACTCGATGCGCCCGGCGAAGTGGCGGTCCTGTAGCCATTACCCGAGAAGATAGTCCAGAAGAACAAAGTCTTCTCCTGACTGTTACAACGCTAATATTGCAATTTCGTACTTCCTGTAGACGATTTCTATGCATAACCGCTGTTGAGGTCCGGTTTCGTCATCTCGTGCCGTTGTCGTTCTTCTTCGTCCAGATCCAGGTCGTCTGGTTAGCAAACCCGTCTCCTGAAAGCTTTGAAGCACTCGTTGAACCGTAGAAAGGCTTACGCCAACAGTTCTTGCGACTTGCCGTTGAGTATGACCGTCTTCCACAAGCGCAAGAATGCGTGCCGTTTCAACAACAGTCAAAGGTATTTTTGGCAAAAAAATCGGTTGCCTGTAAAGTCGGTTTTACGGGCGAAGATTTTACGTGACAACGTCTTTTTCTCGGTAGAATATTTATTGATATGAATATTATTAAATTGCACAATAGTTGTTTGCAGTTGAAACGCGCTGTTTCTTCTCAATCGACTGAATTACGATTGATTGCAGAGTGATTTAAACTAATAATTTACTTAACACTATCAACATTTGTCAATAGTATGACATAACCTATAAACTCAGTTTCTCAACTTTTGTGTCAATCTAACAATTAATCAATCAATCATAGTTTATGATAATGAAATATTAGTGTACAATTATTTACCTTTATTGTTGTAGTTGTTGTAAATGACGAATCTAAGCACTCCACATTTTCACTACAGACACAGCTGACGATACTTTAACCACACGTGTGAACTTGTATTATGACGCTTTCTCGGTGTATTCTGACTCATCGTAACAGACGTGAGCGGGCGTTACACTTTTTCATGAGTGACTCCGAGCCACAACCTAATTTAAGACGTTGTCACGTCAAAAATAAACAATAATAAACACTAATAATGGCACTAATACACACTAATGGTGGCAATAATAAACGTTTGTTTGTTGCGTTTGAACAGAAAGTCGAAGCACAAATGAGACATTTAAAACAAGCGGCAGTTACATGTACTGTTCATTTGCACCGAATGAATCATTTTTGAAAATGATTTCCGGAACGTAAATCGAAACATCAAACAGTATTTAAGAATGTACTTTTCATTACAATCAGTTGTGGCTTAGTCCCATATAAACATAGTATTTAACAAGCTCTTTCTTGATTACTTTCTCTACATCGTTACATCATTTTATTGTACATTTTTTTGGAATTTCTATTCAAAAATTTTATTTGTAAATGTACAAATGTCATGTGACTCATGCCAAACACATTTATTAAGCAAACAGCCACGTGCACATCGAAAAATAAACATTATCTATACTTTTAAACGAAAGTTTTAAAAATCGATTAAATGCTTTAAAAATCTTGAAATTAATCCTTTAGTAAACATTAGCGGAAAACGTATAAATTACTGTAATAGAAATAAAAATTTTCAAAAAGTTAGTCTAGATAAAAATCCTTAAATCAACATCACAATTGCTCGCTCTTTCGTACATCTGAGGTAACCGGCATAATTAAAATTTCATCACTCTATAAACAGATAAGGGGTATTAAGTCATAAATAAAGAAGGGTTATAAAAGTCAAGAAACAGTTCACGTTCCAAAAAACACAACAATTGTCTTGATCTCATGACAACCTTTGCTGGAATAGCAATATATAAAGTAGTTTAAACATTGATATAATTTTTTACATGGGACGGTTAAATTGTTATACCAATTGTAACAATTGTATTAATTAAGTATGAGAATTAACAATTATTTTCTTCTTCTTCTTCTTTTTCTAGACACGACTCTGTCTGTTTTTCAATGTGCCTCCAGTAAGTTGTCGTTCCATCGTTTTCGTGGTCTTCCTACTGATCGTCTTCCTATTGGGAACAATTAACAAAAATAACAATTATCCAAATGTTTATTTATAGGTACTGGTATT
Organism: Diabrotica undecimpunctata; assembly: GCF_040954645.1. Classification (NCBI taxonomy): domain Eukaryota; kingdom Metazoa; phylum Arthropoda; class Insecta; order Coleoptera; family Chrysomelidae; genus Diabrotica; species Diabrotica undecimpunctata. The sequence continues at coordinate 141,785,160 of NC_092808.1, read as the reverse complement.
ATTTTTTCTGTTAAATAAAGTTAATTATGTGCTTAAAGAATGAATGCTTCTTCTTTCCAGTGCACTGGGCTGGTTGGACAGCGTCTATTACACTGGGGTGGTTGTTTACACAAACTGGATTGTTTATCGTACAGGGGTTATACTAATACTGAGTGTGAGTACGTCAAAAATAGCTTCGCGTCCCTAAGTATGCTAGGGGCGGAGTCTACAGGACCGTATTAGTTTACGTACATAATACATACACACACGTTTATTAAAGAATTAAATAGAAAATGAAAATAATTAAAAAAATACTTAATACAATAATAAAAATATCTTTGGAGAGACAGAACATCAAAGGTATTGTTATTTTTCGTCCTACTTTCGTAATACCTTCGCATTCGTTCGTTCTTTGAATGCCTTAGATGCTAGTGGATGTCCAGGTTATCATTCCATCTTTTTCTAGGCCATTTTGTACTTCTTCGACCATTTGGTGATTTATCTAAAATATATCTATAGTGTTATTTTTTTAGTCTATGCTTGCAAAGTCATGTGCTATCGTAGTCTGTGCATAAGTCTATCTACGCATTTGGCTATATCAGTCCTTTTTTCTGTCCAATATTCAGTCGTTTATGTAATCTCTACACAAAACAGTGTAATGTAAACATAGCAAGGAAATAAAGAAGGAAAAATTAAGGAGTAATTAGCCTAGAAAAGAGTAATAATTATTTAAGTAATTATTACATATTCCAAATTGATTAAAGAACAAATAAATTCATAGTAAGTAACATAGTTAATGTAAACATTTTACATTAAACAAAGATTGAAAACTCGACCCAGTTTAAATGTATTACACGAGTCTCAAATATCAGGTCACCACGGTTGTTTAAATCACGTTTAAAAAAACATAGACCTCTGCTGAAAAAAATAACACGGGGACTCAGTCAGCAAAAAACAATAACGCAACCTTGGTACTACGACTGAAAATTGAGAATACGGGCTCATAAAAAACCGAACAAGGGGGCCAGCGAGGACCAGTGGGAAGTTGGCAGTCTAGAGCGCCCCACGCAAGAAGTGCGGAGGTCGGACGATACGCAGCCAGTGAGCGCGCTATTTAACTCGCCGGGATAGTGTGACGTAGAAGTGCCGGTATCTGGAGATTCGAAAGTTCTCGATAGCGCGCCGTTTTGACTTCTTAAAACTGACGGATCTCGAATCCCTGTAAGACTGGAGGCGTATTCATTAGCTAGAGCCTAAATACGCGAAGGTAACTAAGATCTATATACTAACCCAAGGTATATCTAATATACGGAATTGTCCGCCCTTTAATTCCTTGCTTTGTCTCTTCTCGCCTCCCTTCGCGCCTGATCGAAACATTATTGGTCATAACTGATATTTTGTAGTGTACAGTCTATTTAATACATTGTAAACTCGAAATTTGTTTTTTTTTCTTATTCCCGGCCGTTACAGGTAGAGACTAGAAGAGATACACATTTTCGCTATCGCAGTGCTCCGGCTTCTAACGTAAGCCCATAGCCTCTCACTCTTTGCAGGACCTGAGACCGAGAAGTCCTTAATCCCCTTCCTCCCAAAATCTCCCTACCCTCTTGTAAATCCGCGAGGGCGGAACCAGTCAGTCCAGGCTAGTGGAACCAGTAAGCCTTGCCCCGCTCGCAGGGATAAGTATCCCCTAAGAATTGTAGATGCATCGGTAAGGATATTGAGACAGACGTCTTCTACAATGGTGACAGCATTTATTAGAGTGGGTTATTAGATTTATTTACAGCTTCAATCCTAAATTATTAGAACAGGCCCAACTATGAGGTTTCCCAAAATGCCTGAACAAACATTTTTTTTTTTTTGGAAATTGAGTATGTGTTTCACGAAAGACGTGAGGATTTGTGTCACTCTAATACCTCACATTGTGTGTGTTAACATTTCCACTGAGAGAAAAAGTACTTTCGTCTCTAAAACAAATTGTTTTTATGTAATCGGGCTGTTGGTTAATTTTATTGGACATATTTTCGTCGTTTGACATCTTGAACACTACCTGTTTGTTTAAACTTCCGAAGAAGCTTCCTCAAATAAGTTTTCGATGTAGGGCGATCGGGGTACCTCTCATTAAAACGACATTCCGCTGCATGGAAATTATTTCCACATTTACCAATTATTAATACAGCTGCTACTTTGTCTGCTACACATCGAGTTAGAATCTATGGAGAAGCTATGAGCATATTAACGTATGTACTAAAAACGGCGTAGGTAGGCGTGGCTAACTGTGATATCAACATGGCGGTGGGATCATGACCGGACTCAATAATATTAAAACTACTATAAAAATATGACTAGTTATTCAGAAGATTTAATCATAATCTAAAAAAGTGCAATACATTTTTAATAAACTATGATTTATTTATCCCGCGGTAAACACTAAAAACACGATTATACATAAAGATAAATTAATACAGTCAAATACTATTAATTTATTCTCTGAAGTACGGGCCATTACTTTGTTTACATATTTGTATGCTAACCTGTAGAACGTTATTCCTGAAGATTTTTTATTAACATTGCTTCTGCCACTGCAACTACGTTGAGAACAAGAAACCATTATTATGCACTATCACAATATATTATTACAGTTTCTATAAAAGTATTATAAAACTAAAAATATTCGAAAAACAACAATCATAAATAAACATATACGATCTGTCAAAAGTGGCAAAACAATATGGCCGAAGTGAGGTCGTTTTTAGTCACGTGATGCCCTCTCCATAGATTCTAACTCGATGCTGCTACAGTACGTACCATTCTGCCTTTGTAAAAATTTAAACGTCTCGTTAAACAATAATTAAACTAAATATTAACTAAGAATAACTAACTAAAAACAACTTGACTAAATTTGAATTGACTAAACTAAGCAGAAACAGAAACTAAATATTGAACTATGAACGCTACAAGTAGAGAATTGACAAACGTCAACTTTTTTGACAAATAACCAATGACGGACGTTAGAATTTTTATTAATTAAATGCCAAACTAGAATTTTAGTATTTATTTAATTTATTCGTCAAAATCATCTTAAATCCAAACAAAATTGATATGATTGAATCGGTATACTAAAATAATTGTAGTTTCGCATTTAATTAATATATATTCTAACGTTCGCCGTTAGTTAATTGTCAAAAAAGTTGACGTTGACGTACAAACAGTTAGAGAATTGAAAAACGTCAACTTTTTGACAAGTAACCAGAGGCGGAGGTTTTAATATTTATTAATTAAATGTGAAACTACAATTTTAGTATTTATTTAATTTATTTATAAAATGAGCTTAACTCAAATAAAATTAGTATTGTTGAATAGGTATTTTCAATACCTTTCAAATGAGGTGCCACAGTGGCGCTGTAACGTCATCTGTCACTATTACGTCACTTGTTATGACTAGTTAAGAAGCCTACGTCTGTTTATTACCTTCCTCCAAATTTCACTATTATAATTACATATAACCGTTCAAAAGATACGAGGGGGAACGGACTTTTGACTAGCACTGTATAATTAACATTACAATTTACATATTTAATTTTACTATTTTTATATACAAATATTTATAGTTATACAAAGTTTTTAACAATTAAGTCACAAATGAACTAATTGAATTTTTATAATCTATGCAACGGGTGCCCAAAAAAAAAGAAAAGTTTCGTTGATTAGAACCGGAAATATTGCGATTTTTATAAATTTTAATGTATGAATTCAGTTTTTGAAATAGTAAAATCGATAAATAAAAGAGTGTCACGAAAAAAGCTTTTTATTTGTTAATTTCTGTGGTCTAAAAAGGAAACTATTATTAGTAGGTAATGATTCGTTCGTTTTTTATCAAATCGCTGTATGATCATATTAGTTATTATTCTCTCTCTGTGAGAGATCTCTAGACACTAGATCTATCATTGCGATGATGTCCTCAAATAGTTTTTTTTATTGGAAAATAGAAAAATTTGGTTTTGCATTTGGAAAAGTTAATAAATTTTTTATTATATTGATATTTCTGAGACAAGTTTGTTTGTATACGTAGGAAAGTTTTGATTGTAGCATAAAAGAAATTTATTAAATTTGTGACTATCGTAACACTTTTTTCCATTCTTTATTCATTACCTTAATGTTTCTGTTCCATGTACACAAAGAGATACGAATATATTTGACTTAATATTTTTTAATGAATAAAAGCCATGTATCTCCATTATTTTAACTGAATAAATTGTTATTGTTGAAGAGCTGAATACACTGCGTGGGTTAAGTTGAATGTGAAATGAAGCTAGTTCATAAATTAGTTACAAGTAGACAATATTTTATGGGTCTGTGTTTCGTGTAAAATATTCTACACATTTTGGTACACCTTTTTCCATACATCATTAATAATATTATTATTATTTCAATCATGAATGGTTTTCCATTATTTCGCCAAATAAATAAATTGTAGTATCTGTATGTACATTTTTAGGCTATTTAGTATCCCATATTCTTTAAAAAAAACTTTATATACTTGGGATCCCTAGTCACGTCTGATAATAACGTTACGGAGGAAGTGAAGAGGTGAATATTTATTGCAAATAAATGTTACCATGGCTTAATTAGACACCTAAGATCAGATAACGTCGCAAGAAAGACAAAATGCCAAATATATAAAACCCTAATAAGACCGGTACTCACATATGGCTCAGAAACCTGGACACTTACTAAAAGAGAGGAAACGTTGTTAGCCACCTTCGAAAGAAAAATCTTGCGACACATATATAAGGGCGCAAAAGAAAACGGAATATGGCGAAGACGATACAACTCTGAACTATACAAAATATACCAGGATCCGGATATTATAACATTCATCAAAATAGGACGGCTGCGTTGGATAGGACATGTAAAAAGAATGGAATAAGGCGAAATACCAAACAAAATATTCAAACAGATGCCAGTAGGAAAAAGAACAAGAGGAAGACCGAAACTGAGATACTTAGAACAAATAGAAAATGATATAACAACCTTAAAAATAAAAAACTGGAGAAAAAAAGCACGAAACAGATCGGAATGGAGAAGAATCCTAGAACAGGCCAAGACCCAAAAAGGGTTGTCGAGCCAGTGATGATGATGATGAGTATCCCATATTCAGCTCCATCGAACTATATCTTTTGTGTTGTGTATATTGAGCACTGGTTACTACACTCAGATGCAAAAAAATGCAACGGAAAAAATTTTAGCACTATTTTGATGATTTTTTTAGCACACTGTGTATAAATTTATAAATTTTAATTTGGTATAGTCAGTTTTTTGATAAAATTTTATATTTATATTTGGCTTATTGTACGGGGATAATTAAAACGTAGTTTAATTATCCTAACTTTGAAACATCCTGTGGAATAATTCCGTTTGCGAATTTTCGTAAAACCTTATTTTTCGGTTGCAATCATGTCTCCTAAGAACTGTGTTTTTTGTTTCATGTCAAAATATGCCTTGGTTCATTTTTTATAGCCAAATGAATTTGCCACCCACAATTTAGGACTTGTTTAATTATGATTATTTTGGAGTTATTTTGTAATACGACGAGGTGGCTTTGGTGACTGTTATCATTATGTCATATTGACACTTACATTTTGTTTACCTATGATTGATCAAGGTCATTAGTGTCGAAGATTGTGCGAAAGCCGTTGCTCTGGTTGAAGATGAGCAAAATTATGAATATGTAGCTATATAGAGTACTACACTCATCGCTCTACCATCCAAAGGGTAGTGCTAACAGAATTATTCCACGGGATGTTTCAAAGTTAGAATAAAAAACCACCTTTCGATTAACCCCGTATAATAAGTCGAAATACCAAATTTTATTAAAAACTCACTATACTAAATTAAAATTTATAAATTTTTACACAGTGTGCTAAAAAAATCATAAAAATAGGGCTAAAACTAAAAAAACCTTTTTTTTGGTCTTTATAGAGGGGGGGTCTGGAATCTTCAAAAGACATCTCAGTCCAGGACGCCGCCTGACCAGACCTTAGTGTAGGATTCGTTCATCGTACTCCCGGCGATAGTTACCGAGGTACTTTAAAATGCCCTCTCGTCGCCGAGTCTACGCCGAACGCCTCTGTCATCCAGCGATCCGGAAGCGGAATGGCCGCTGTAAGGTCGGCATCACTTCCAAATCACTACCTTTATTCATTCATTCTCCATTCATACATATCCACACTCTATTCATCAGCAAGGAGGTTCCCTGTCTCATTCCAGGTAGCGCGTAGAAGACACTAATCGCTCCTAGTTCGGCATTATTTCCAGATGGGCATTTGCTCCTTCCCCACAGTCTGACTCACGCATTCCAACTCATACAGTGTGACCCACTTTTCTAGCTTCACCTTTCAGCATCATTCACTCTTACCTTTAGCGTTGGTTTAGCAGTATTTCTTCCTCTTCCTTTTTCTTGATCACTGCACGGATATAGCTGTGTATGTTAGTCCAAACTAATTTATTTTCAATCATTCTCTCAATCATTTCTCTCACTGTAACAAAATTCACACCTGTCTCTCTCTCCATTCTGTTCCTTTCCACTATCCATCTGCTGCAATCTAACATCGTATGTGTCACAGTGTCCGAGTATCCACAGTATAGGCATTCATCTGTATCAGCCTTTCCGATCCTATAGAGGTAGGCCCAACACCCGTGTCCTGTGAGCACCTGCGTCAGGAAATAATCCAGTCGCCTGTGTCCACAGTCCACCCAATCTCTTATGTTCGGGATCAGCATTTTCGTCCACTGTGTCACATCTTCCGTGTTGTTCCATTCTTCTTGCCATCTTTCAACTGACCTTTCCCTTTCCTGTCTTTTCTCGGCCACAGTAAGGTTTGGACCTCTTCTCTCATAAAGCTCTTTCCTTTCCACCGCCAAAACATGCAACGAAACACATCCAGTGATGGTCCATAAGGCTGCCGCAGACACAGTCCTGTAGGCGCATGCCACTCGCAACAGACTTGTTCTGTCTACTCGTGTCATGAGACTCCTATAGGCAGTTATCTCTACCCCCTCGCTCCAGACTGGTGCCGCATAGAGGACGATCGACTGTACAACACCGTGTAAGACCCTCCTCCTTTCGGATTTGGGTCCTCCAATGTTCGGCATCACAATCCCCAACGCAGCCGTACTATTCGCAGCCTTCCGGACCACCTCCCGCACGTGCTCTCCCCATTTTCCATTCTGGTGCAATGTCACTCCTAAATACTTTACTTGTTTCTTAGGTGTTAGACATGCTCCCGCACATTTTAATTCAATATTTTGCGTGTTCCTTGTGCCCTTCAGAATGATGGCTTCGGTTTTCTCTGTCGCAAGTTTCAGTCCGTGCTGCATCATCCATTTCTTTACGACGCCGCCAGCGTTTCGAACCCGGTATTTGGGATCTGGCTCATCCCGGGCCACTACCAGTACAGCGAGGTCATCCGCGAATGCGAAGGGGGTTGTACCCTCTCCGTATTCACAGTGCATAATCCCGTCATATGCCAGATTCCATAGCGTCGGGCCCAAGACAGATCCCTGGGGTACCCCGGCCGTCACGTCCACGACCGTGCCCTTTTCCACCATAATCCTTCTCTCGGACAGATACTCCGCCACCACATTCATCAGGTCTTCTTCTTAAAGTGCCTATCCGTTCCGGATGTTGGCGATCATCACGGCTATCTTTACTTTATTTATTGCAGCGCGGAACAGTTCAGTGGTAGTCGTGTTATACCACTTTCGTAAATTTTGAAGCCAGGAAATGGTAAGAGAGGACCGGGAAGAAGACGCATTTCCTGGCTTCAAAATTCATCAGGTAACCAGGACATTCTCTCTCCTCCATTGCCTTCATTACCTCGTTCCACTGCAATGTATTGAATGCATTCTTAACATCAAACAACAGCAGAGCCGCCCAGCGATGTTCATCCCCTCTGTTGCGCAATGCTTCGAGTATACTCATGATTGCATCAATCGTGCTTTTCCCTTTACAAAAACCAAATTGCCTCCTTGATAAACCACCTGACCTCTCAATCATGTCGTCTATGCGTACTCGCAGCATCCTTTCATACAGCTTACTGATTCATGGAAGCAGACAGACAAAAATAAAAAAACTGAAATATGTACTTTGAATTTGACCAAAACTTTCTCCGTTCCTTTTTTTGCAACTGAGTGTATTTTAAGTTTGTTTCATCCGCTTTAAGGTACTATCACTGTCTAGAATGCTAAAAATGGCACATTTTCAATTTTTTTTTGTATCAAAAACAAAATGGAGTAAATTTGAAAAAAATTGTTCAAAAGTTGACCTTATCTCGATCTTTTTCAGTCACAAAAATTGTGATAAACTATCATAGAAAAAACCTAAAACAAACAAAAGGCATCAAGTTTTATTAAAATTGACCGACCAAATCCGGAGATAAACAAACTGTCCGCCAGTTTTAAAAATGTAGTTTTTCTTAAAATTTTTAGTACATACATAAAAAAAGTTAATCGTGTATAATAATATAAGTAGCTACTAATATCAATATTTATATATTTTTAATTTTCAGTGGAACTTTCCATGTGTTTGTCGCACCAGATCCATCGAAAGAACCCAATCACATTCACACTTACGAAAATAGTGGCAGCTTCGGAGAGTTGGCGTTGCTCTACAACATGCCCCGTGCAGCTACGGTCAAAGCGAATAGCGAAGGTTCCCTTTGGGCTATGGATAGGCAGACCTTCAGACGTATTGTTCTCAAGTCTGCGTTCAAAAAGAGGAAGATGTACGAAGCGTTGATAGAAAGTGTTCCCATGCTTAAAACTCTTCAGCCTTACGAACGTATGAATCTTGCTGATGCATTGGTACCCAGGTGAGTAGAGATTTTTTGGAATTATTAATTTTTTTACACGAAACAAAAGTACTGATCATTTAGTTACAGGTCTTGTTGAATTATGTGAAATGCAGTGTGGTTAGCAGCATTTTCTAACTCAGCATAAACTGTGCTTTTTTTCTGATGCTCAATGGTTTTCCTTTTTGCCAAGTGTTTATAGAACGAAGAAGAATTAATATTATGAATTATGAACGAAGATTATATAAAAGATGAAGTTAAATATTTTTGTCTTATACTGGGTAAAACTTTTAGAAGTTTCCAAATGTTGAAAAAAATTTCTGAAGTATTGGTCATGCATTCAATGTTCAATGAAGGATGACAGTATAGATCTTTATGAAAATTACATGTTGACTATAGCAAAATAATTGTCCCTCTTAGGACATTTTGTTCTTCTTCAGGGTTTGTGTTTTTTGGTTATTTTGTGTGGCATAACCACTTTGTGGTTATGTTTTTCTTGGAAGCTATTTGAGAAAGTTTTTATCTGTTTATGGTTTAAGTTTTTTTGGATGTGTTTTGGGTTTTGTCATAGACGAGGTGTGCGAGACTGTGAAAGTTTATACGGGGATGGTGCTTTTCCAAAAAACTGTGTTAATAGTGCTGTATTAGTAGTGGATAATTGAAGAAATAGTTACGGCTATTTGTTCGGGAGAGTGACAGATATCATTGTGGAATGGTATTAGGAAACAGCAAAAACCCACGTCTCCCTGTGCGAGAAAGAGATTTAGTATTTAGAAAATGAAGGTGTGGTACCCAAATGAACTTATCTACCTCGTTCACAAGGTTATTTATACACATATTTGATGTGGAATTAAACCAAAATTGATTTAAAGGAGAAAAACAACCTTTTACACAATTTTTACACAAATGCAAAACTTCCAAGTTGATGGTAATCTCCTAACAAATAAATGATTACAGATTGCCGCCTATGCCGATGACATTAGCATTATGTCCTGCAGAACAGAAGAACCAGACATTCAAAGAAGAATAGTCATGTGTTCCGCTCAAAAAATACACACTGGAGATCGAAAATCGGGGTTACAAAACTATTATCAGACCAATAGTTATGGATGCGAGACATGGGTGATGACAGGCACCTGCATAGGCATAAAAAGAGAGCTGGAAGTCTTCGAATGAAAAGTCCTAAGGAAGATATTTGGACCTATTAACGAAAACGAAGTATGAAGGTCCACGTACAACCATGAACTCTACCAACTGTGTAAAGAGGCACCGATCTCAGAATTCGTTAAACTTCAGAGACTTCAATGGACTGGTCAAAGGAAGGCCACGGAAAAGGCGGGAGGATGGAGTGGCAGCAAACGCGCCAAATTTGCTAGACCTGGGGAACCTGGAGAAGATCGCGCAGTACCGGCAAGGCTGGAGTTATAGTTTGGAGGAGGCCAAGGCTCAATTTTCGCTGAAGTGCCATTAGAGAGAGAGAGAGAGAGAGAGAGAGAGAGAGATCTCTTGAGTCATCCATGACTTCTTGATAATATCCATGATTTTTTTGTTATAGGTATATAGTTATATTTTCTTATGCATCAGAAATTGCCATTTTAAGCTATCTTTCAGTGCGGTCTGTTTTCTTCAATTATTGTTCGGTCTCTACATTTTGTTAAGTGTTACGTAGTTGTTCATTGGGTCGGTTAGAAATTATATGTTTTTTGTCTCATCGTCTAGCATTTCCTTGTCTTTAACCTTCATAATTGTATCCACCTTTGTTCGATCTCGCTTAAAGCCATAATCCAGACTATCCAAGATAAACCTTCCATTACTTCCAACTCTCACAACAATTTCTAACATAAAAAGCCTTCGAACACTTTTGGCATTTCATTTAGCAAGCATAGTGATCTATATATCGATTAATATCCTTCGTTTTATTCCTTTTTTACTGGTCTTTCTTCCTTCCACGCCCTGGGAAAATACCACTTGACAAGTATCGACATGTACTAGCTACGTCGAGTTGCACTAGTTATTTGGCCAAGTGCCTTTTTATTTTTTTATTTTCCATTTATTTTAAGTTCTTATTCCTAATTACTTAAAGTCTCGTAACATTATTTATTAACTTTGTCAGATATCGAAACGTTTTAACCTTTAAACATTTAATCATTGTAACGATGAGTAGGGCGCTAACCTGACCTGTCAACCCTACTCTTTTACCCCAGTTTGAAGTTGCTGATTTAACTGAAGTGACAAGCTGTTAATTTATGGCACTAAAATTTCTTACTACCTCTAATAACCAAGATGACCGAGTTTGATCAGCTTTTGTTTGCTGCATTTAATAACATACCATTCTCAAAAGCTTCCTATATAATTAATATTAACGCATGTAGTAATTTAGTAAAAAACAAGAATATAAAATTTATATACAGCCATTAAAATGGAAATAAAAAGAAAAAAAAACGGAATGAAGGACGAGCGATGGAATAATTGAACAATATCAAAAAGATCCACTCGCATAAATTAAAATATGTTTATACAATAGGTACTAAAATAAAACATGGCTTTAATGACTACATAATTATTGGTATTTAGTAAAATAGAGGGCCATTCATATTAAAAATATTATATTTATAGTGTTTTCGGAATCGCAACGGAGTGATAAAATTGTAGAAGCAGTCAGTTTCAGGTACATCAAATTTAAGGCGTTTAAAAATATCTGTTAAGAATGGATAATGGTATTATTTTGGTATCTACTTTAAAGGGCTTTTCCTGGGTTTCCTGGGGGATGTTACCCGGGTCGGCCAACCAAATCATCATTAAAGATAGCCTTTTATATATGAGGCGTGTTTTTTAAGTAAGTACCGTTTTGGAATTAAAAAAAGACGTGCAAAGATATGGCAATAATTTTATTTTTACATGAAAGCCTGTACCTTAATCTACTTTTCTACATAATTTCCGTGAATATTGAGGCACTTGTCATAACGTGGCACCAGTTTTTGAATACCCTCCTGATAAAATTCTGCCGCCTGACTTGTTAACCACTGCATCACAAATGTTTTGACTTCGTTATCGTCTTGAAGACGCTGACCGCCCAGGTGTTTCTTCAAGTGCTGGAACAAATGGTAGTCGCTGGGCGCCAGATCAGGGCTGTATGGAGGATAATCTAGAGTTTCCCATTTAAATGATTTGATGAGATCTTTGGTCTGATTAGTCACATGTGGACGGGCATTGTCATGCAGCAAAACGATACCCTTACTCAACTTACCACGTCTTTTGTTCTGGATTGCACGACGCAGATTTTTCAATGTCTCACAATAAGACGCTGCATTGATTGTCTCATTACGAGGCAGAAACTCCACTAGCAATACTCCTTTTCTGTCCCAAAAAACTGTGCACATGATTTTCCGGGCAAAAATTGTTTGCTTAAACTTCACTCTTTTGGTTGATGATGAATGTCGCCATTCCATGGATTGTTGTTTCGATTCTGGTGTGACGTAGGCCACCCACGTTTCGTCACCAGTAACAATTTGGTCTAAAAAATCTTCACCTTCACTGTGGTACCGCTCAAGGAAAGTCATTGTACTGCCTAAACGTTGGGTTTTGTGCAAATCCGTCAACATTTTTGGAACCCAACGTGAACACAATTTCCGATAATTCAAGTTCTCGGTAATAATGCGATACAAAACACTACGAGAATACTGAGGAAAGCAGTCGGACAATGATGAAATTGTAAAGCGTCTGTTTTCTCTCACCTTTTCGTCCACTTTCTGCACCAAATTTTCATTAACGACCGAAGGACCCCCACTCCATTTCTTCATCATGCACATTTGTGCGGCCATCTTTAAATGCTCTCACCCATTTCCTTACCATTCCATCACTCATAATGTTTTGTCCGTAAACTTCAACGATCTCACGATGAATATCGATCGGTTTTACGTCTTTAGCACTAAGAAATCGTATAACAGCCCGTACTTCACAATCAGCGTGACTCACGATTGTTGGAGGCATCTTAAACACTGGAGTAAACAAGTATACAATGAAGAATCAGACTGTAATGGCGTCAGTGCGTAGACAAGAGATATATGTAACCAGCGCTCATGCGCGGAACGCCGACCATAGCGCTGTGGCGGCGGAATCGCAAAACGGTACTTACTTAAAAAACATGCCTCGTATATATATATATATATATATATATATATATATATATATATATATATATATATATATATATATATATATTTCCAAATAGCTAGTATAGTCCAGCGTACCAAGGTTTTTACTCCGAATTTCTTCAACATTCATCGATTTTCTTGAAACTTGAACCCTGAGTAGTGAATACCTTAGCAAGCAAAATCTACCCTAAGTAAAAGTGTCCTTTTACCTTAGCGGCTAGTTTATGATGAAAATAACATCAAGAATCGATAGGAAAATATATTCTAAGGCAAAAACAAATCTACAGAGTTTCTTAGAAACATCAATAATTTAGACTTATTCGTGATTGAAAATTTAAATTTTTCTGACACTTATTTCGTTATTCCTCGTTAGGGGACTCGTTATTCCATTTTACTATAATGGTGAACTAGTCGGTACGTTTCGATCTAGTTCAGTCTTCTCACAAGTCTTTCTGATGAAAGGTAAACCTTGAAATACGTGTAGGAGACTGGTGAGAGACTCTAGTTGAATTAGCTTTTAAAAAACGCAGAAGTTTTAGTCGTGAGAAGAACTTTACGTATTTAGTCACCTCGAAGAATGTGACATAGATAAAGGACCTTTAATTAAAGGCTAATATGTATATATTTATTGTTTTAGAGTTTTCTACGATGGAGATAGGATTATAAAACAGGGCGATGCAGCCGACGGTATGTACTTCGTAGAACAAGGTGAAGTTGCCATTAGTGTTTTAGACGATAGCGGTAAAGAGGTAGAGATCAATCGTATTAGTAAAGGAGGTTACTTTGGAGAGCTGGCATTGGTTACACATCGTCCTAGAGCTGCTTCTGCTTATTGCGACGGAGAAGTTAGATGTGCATGTAAGTATATCATTATCATCTTTATCCTTCTATCTTTAAAGTTCGTAGATAGCTGAGGATGCAGTAATGCTGTAGTACATTTCAGTGTGATCAACTTTTGTGCAAAAATCCGTTATATCTGTTGATATAAGAGATGCAAAAAAAAAGATTTTACAAAAATAGGAGGTAGGTAGCTGTAAGCTACATACATTTAAAATTAGTTACAAATATACAGGGCGTATGACACTGTCCCATTAGCCAAGCTATGGCAGGTGCTAGAAGACAAGAATATTCCACCGATTTACATTAATGCTGTAAGGGAGTTGTACGATGATATGACGAGTGTAATAAAGATTGGACAAAAAGTGACAAAAAAGATAAAAGTGACCAAAGGACTTCGCTAAGGCAGCTGCATTGCACCTACACTCAAGATTTATTTGGAGGGGGTTTTGGATATTTGGAAAAGAAAATGTGAACCTATGGGTGTTAAAATTGGAGACCATACACTGTACAGCTTGCATTTTGCTGATGACCAAGTAATACTTGCAGAAGATCAAGATGATATCCACTACATGTTACGAAAAATAGATGAAGAATAAACTAAGTGGGGCTTATCAATTAATCCATCAAAAACAGAGTACGTACACTTCCCGTCATATAAAACTGGTACACTTTTTTTTCCCAATGTAAACCTGTGTTCAGACTGGACACAATGGTTCGTGAATTAATTCGTTGTTGCCATCACAGATAACGAAATTTCAGTAAATTTAAATAAAACTTAAAACGTAAAAAATAACGTTCAAAAATGTATAAAGTATTTAGATAGGTATTATTTTTATTATTAACAACAAAAAACCGTATCTAATAAATTTAAAAACCGGAGAGAGGATTAAGTTAATGTCCAAAATGTTGAACGATATTTAAACGTAGGGTATTGGCACAGGAAACATTGGAATGCATCTACTGTAATTTTATACTTTACTTAATTACTTACCGAACACAAACTGTTGACTGTATGTTATGTCAATAAGTTTAGTAACAGGCAAACTACTTAAATTAATTTATTATTTATTACATAAACGATAAATGTGAAAAACTAACATTATACTTTATCCTACATAGAAAAATGCTTTTCAAAATGTGACAGTATTATATTACAATCCAATATCTCACTGTAATGTTCCTTATGGAGGTTGAATCTACACCCTAATTGTAATCCGTTTTTATCTATAAAGAGACTATTACTTTTTTACATTATTATGTATAAAATGTAAACAAAAAACATTTACCTACCCATTGACATGCATATTTTTTTCAAAATTAAATGATTTACGGTGTATAAATGATAATGAGAATAAAATTAAGCGGAGTAAGATATCATCGTCTGTCTTAAAAAATCCTCTTATAACAGAACTGAAAACTTCTCGAACATATCCGAACGATTAAACATAAAAAATATTGCTTGCCATCAGTCACATTTGACAAGTTTGTCAAAATGAAATATTTTCACAAATTATAATTAAACACGAATCAATGTATGGGTACTGAGATAATGGAAAATTTCAAAATTAATAGAATTTTTTGAGATGTATGTTTAAATAAATGTTTAAATATAAATGTGACTGACTAATCGAGAACGCTCGATATTGTTTTAGATTTTAATATACTAAAAACTTGCGACCTGTCGCACAGCCCTGCTTTTAGCTGGTTTGATATAATATTTTCGTTGAACTGGCAACGTTGCCTTCGAAATTAGAATGACACATGTGAAAAGCTCAATTTACACAACTTAAAAAATACGATTTTCGATTATAAGAGTTGTACCAGTTTTTTATGACGCGAACGGTAGTAGTGGGAGGTGAAGGAAAGCACTTAGAACTAGGAAGCAAACAAATTCAAAATACTGATAGCTATAAATATCTCGGTGTAAACATTACAAACAATGGTCGGAATACAAAAGAAATAGCTACTAGAATTGGTCAAGGAAATTCAGCAATACGCCAACTGAATAGTATACTTTGGAATAACCACATCACCCGAAACACAAAAATTAGGATACACAAAAGTATCATAGAAAGCATTGCTACATATGGTTCAGAGCTTTGGGTAATAAATAAAAATGACGCATCCAAAATAAAAGCAATGGAAATGAATTATTGGAGAAGATGTTGCCAACTCACTAGAAGAGATAGAGTAAGGAATACTGAAATCAGAGAGCGTATGGGCATAGACATTGACGTCCTGGAAACTATAGAATGCAAAAGGCTGAAATGGTATGGCCATGTAGAAAGGATGAATGATCAACGATGGCCAAAGAGAATGTTACAGTGGATCCCCACCAACCGCAGGAAAAAGGGAAGACCAAGAAGATCGTGGAGACAAGAAGTAAAAGGTGCAATGGAAGATAGGGGTCTACAAGTAGATGACTAGAACGATCGCAAGCGTTGGAAGCTAGGTTGCGAGAAACGGCGGCAGCTGTAATAAACTCGTTATATATATATATATAGATATATATATATATATATATATATATATATATATATATATATATATATATATATACACTCAGGTGCAAAAAAATCGATCCATGGATATTATTTGCTGAAAAAAGAAAACGTTTAAAGATATTAGTTTTAAATCAGGTATATATGTAAAAGTATATGTTAGATTAAAATAATTTTTACAGATTATCCAAAAAAATCATTTATTTATAGAGACATACGCCAAAACTCAAAAATACAAGAATATTCAAAACTTTCTGAAATTAAGAAAAACATTGATAATAAATCAATATCTAGTGTTTCCCCCTCGAGCCCTTATAACAGCCTGTACACGTCTAGGCATTGAGGTAATTAACCTCTGGATATCAAATTGATCCAATTGGTCCCATATTTCTTGAAGAGCCGCTGTAAGTTCAGCCAAGTTGTTTGGACGGGGTACTCGTGCTCGAAGACGTCTTCCCATCATATCTAGCATAGATGTTCTATGGAATTGAGATCGGGACTGCAAGCTGGCCAGTTCATACGGACAATTCCCACCTCTTCTATATATTGGTTGACGATTCTAGCACGGTGAGGACGCGCGTTGTCGTCCATAAAAATAAAATTAGGTCCAATGAAAGAAGCAAAAGGTACCACATGCTGATCTAAAATACTTGTTATGTATCTTGCAGCAGTCATAGAACCTCTATCTACAATAACTAAATCAGTATGGGCTTCTGAACTGATACCAGCCCAAACCATAACGGAACCCCCCGATAACTTATTCTTTCCGCAATATTACATTGAAAATATCGCTCTCCGTGTCTTCTCCAAACCCTTTCTCGGCCATCTGGTGACGTTAGACAAAATCTGGACTCATCTGAGAACAATACATTGCTCCAATCTGCATCACTCCAGTTTTCATGTTCTCTTGCAAAAGCAAGGCGAGCTCTGCGATGTTCTATGGATAGTATTGGAGATAGGGCTGGCCTTCTGGATAATAAATTACCTTCTACAAGTCGTCGACGAACTGTCCATCTGCTTACATCCACATTTCTCACTTTGCTCAGACGATTTGTCAGTTCAACTGAAGTTAGATGCCGATTTTTCAAACATGATAAGACCAGAAATCGATCATTTCTTTCGGATGTTACCCTTCTACGACCTGATCCTGGTCTTCTTGTGAAGTTACCGGTGTCGCTAAAACGCCGAACTGCTCTTTGAACCGAAGATCGACTAACACTCAACATTTCAGCTGCATAATATTGGCTACGAGCATCTTGAACTAAAGTCACCGCCCTTGCAGCATCTGTTGGAGTTAGAGACATTTAGGAAGGATAATTAAATAAAAATATATCACGTTTTGAAAATAAAATCACTACACTAGTAGGGTTGTTGAATTAAAAACATTCATTCATTAACAACATTCAATAAATATCTACTTGCTTCAGACCCTTTTTGACAAAAACCTGAAATACCAATTTGTTTTAAGAAATATAAAAAGCAATATTAAAAATATTATTTTTTTTCTCGTATACGAGGGTACACCTAAATTTACATACGTAATTTAATGTCTCTAACATTATATAACTTCAAATAAATAAGAAATAAGGAATGGATCGATTTTTTTGCACCTGAGTGTATATACAGGGTCTTCCATAACACTGTACTGCGTAACAGATGTTTTTTTAATGAAACACTCTGTATTTTGTTTTAAAATTTAAAATCTTTACTTCCTCGTTACAAGAATACAAAGTTGTTTTGTGTTATACAAGATATTTAAAAAGTTTTAATCAAATTTCAATGAAAATCGTTCAACGCCTTGTATAATTTAAATGGGGTACAAAATCAACGACTTGTCTATCTAAAACACAAATAAATTATTTGCTCAGTATTTTTAAATGCATCAGCCTATATTTTACATCACCATTATAAACTAAAGTCAAAGTAGTTTAATTTATCCCTAGTATTTCCTATGCCTATATTTAATAATTTGGAGATATTTTAAATTATAATGGAAAAAGGGGTATTTCATGAATTAATTTTTTTTATTATTATTTACTTTACTATTTACAATGATAAAAGATAAGTTAAAAATAGGCATAAAAAAACAAAAGATAAGAATGTAAAAAATACGAAAGGTATCAAAAATATCCTACCCTTTGTCAGGGGTCTCAAAAGAACCCACTAATCAAACTTTACTACTTCCTACTCAGCGGAAAAAGATATGAATGTTTATAGAAAAATATTTACAGAGGGAAATACCATTACTTTGTGTACGGGAATACTTTTCAGCACTTTCTTTGAGAGGTTACTTACTATATTTGCAAATAAAAGTCAGCGACAACTTTAGTCAAAACAGCTGAGTGGGCAGTTTTAACGAGGAGTTATACGAGCCCCTTCCCATATCAGTTGGCCCAACGTTAGATTGATAAGAAAATTAAATTTTAGAGAACAAAAATAAAACCGCAGCGTAAATTTTAGAAGTTTTAATGCATCGAACAACATTTTTGCATTTCCTAGTTATTATAGAAAATATTTTATAACGTAATGAAAACTGTTGATTAAACAGAATAATAATAAATTAAAAAAAAAACGCATAGAATATGTAATATTAACAAAAAAATATGAAAGTGTACCACTGAGTTACATCCTCTTTATTTTTAATGACATCCACAATTCTTCGATGTTTTTACCAAGATTTTTTTTACCAAGTTTTTAACATGATCTGACAAAATTCTAATGTAAACGAATCCCATATTTCTTGCAATTTTTCCTTTAATTCGTTGACGGCCCTGGCAGGATGTTTTCTCAAAGCTTTTTTCATTTTGCGCCACAAAGTCTCTATCGGGGACAAGTCAGGGCTGTTCGAAACCCATTCCAGAAGTGGTATGCCATGGTGTTCAATCAATTTTAAACTCTTTTAAATCTCATCGATAAAATACTTTCCCACACCTTTAAACGACATGCTGCCCCAGATGCAGGAAATTTGCCTTTTCTCTTCAGACAGTCGGGATGGTAAGCTTCATTTTTCCTACTGTCTGTCGCGAATGACGCGACTCCTACTGTCTCTAACACACACTTCAAATCTTAACTCATCACTCCATTGTATTGAATCCCATTGCGACTGAGTCCAATCTTTATGCTCTTTTGACCATCTTAGTCTATTTTTCTTTTGTTGTTGTAATGTTAAAAGTGGCTTTTCCTTAGCCTAAAATTAAATGAAATTTATTAAAAACAATTCGTACTAATTTTTTCAACTATACTAATTTGTGGGCCTCTCGGTGACATGTTGATCTAGAAACGCATCTTCCAATAACGTTACTCCATAAAACGCTTGACTCCATATAATTTGCTCGTCGATTTTTCACCATAATGCGTCTTAATGCTCTTCGATCTTCTTCGGTTATTTTACGACCGGACCTGTAGTTTTGTGTCTTCTGACTATATTTCTTACACTATAGCGTGACAATTGCAACATATTCGCAATTTCCGAATTTTATTTTCCAGAATTAAAAAATCGGGTTACGCAATTGAACTGTTACCAACTTCACATCGATATATCTGGCAAATAGATAATGACAGCTACGTCAAAGTTGGCCTGATAACACTTCAGTATGTTTATAAACCGTCAAAAGCATTTGGATTTAAGTTTTTTACATACAAAAAAAAGTTATTCGCAATGGAATTTAAACATAATACTGTGATTGCGTTATATTTGGCTGGAAAATCACAACCAATTATTGTTCGTCAGCTCAAACACCTCAAAGTGAATAAAATGTTTGTGTATCGCACCATAACTCGTTATAATGATACTGGTAGCTTTGCCAAACGCTATGGTGGTGGACGAAAAAAACAGCAACATCACCTGAAATGGTTCGGAAAGTGAAGGCTCGACTTGAGCGAAATCCACGTCGTAGTGGTAATCAAATGGCCAAAGAACTGAAAATATCCCAGCGAAGTATGCAACGAATATTGAAAAAGGAGCTCAAGGTCAAGCCTTACAAGTTCCAAAAAGCACACAATCTTATACCAAAGCAAAAAAAGTTCGGCTTGAAAGAGCAAAGGAGTTGTTACGCCTGCGAATTTCCGAACATAGTGTTCTCTGATGAGAAAAATTTCCCTATTGAGCAGTTCATAAACTCTCGAAATGATCGTGTTTACTTGACCGAACGCACCTACGAAAGTTTGAGCTTACGAACGGCCACCCGAAGTAATTTCCCATCTCAAGTAATGGTATGGGCAGCTGTAACCGCCGATGGACGCTTTCCAATCGTTTTTATTGAATCTGGTGTCAAAGTCAATGCAACTTATTATCGGGAAAATGTTTCAGAAGCTGCTTCAGAGCCGTGGGCACGCAAACATTTCGGTTGTAGACCATGGACGTTCCAACTAGACTCCGCCTAGGCACCGTCTCATAAAGCTAGTGTGAACCAAGAATGGTTAAAAAACCATGTTCCACACTTCATTTCATCCACACAATGGCTTTCGAATTCGCCAGACGCAAATCCGATGGACTATTCCATCTGGTCCATTTTGGAGAGCAAGGCGAGGACTAAAAAATATACCAGTATGGATGCGCTGAAGGAAGCAATTATACGTGAATGGGCCAAAATACCGGAAGATCACATTCGTGCAGCATGCAACTCGTTTTTTGATCGTTTGAAGGCCATAGTCAAGGCAAAAAGTGGCCACATCGAGCTAAAGTGAGTGGATTCTGAAATTTTGATTATTTTCGCATATTTTTGTCATTTGAATCAATAAAAAATAATTTCACACAAAAAAATTATGGTCGTTTGAATAGGTAACAGTTCAATTGCGTAACCCTATAATAATAATGATTAAACAAATTATCTCATCGATAACTATACCTCGACCCATCATACAATCCACAAACGGAGAAAAGCTTTACAATACTCCAAATTTGTCATAAATTTGGAGTATTGTAAAAAATCAACTTTGTAAAAAAAATACTCGAAAATAATATTATAAAATAATGATTGAACAAATTTTCTCATCGATAACTTTACCTCGACCCATTGTACAATCCATAAACGGCAAAATCTTTACAATCCTACAATATACATTTCACATTATCGGACAGTATTATTGTTTTGATGTCATTTTTCCATAGCTACCTCTGGATTTAACGTAATTATGAAAAAATCAACGTATGTTGACATAAGTGAATGCATATAGCCAGGAGTTTATTGTTGAAAATAAATAAAAACCACAAGGGTAATGTTTTTTAATAAATATTAATAAAAATGTCATATTAATTAGTAGGGGAACTTGTAAAACATGCAGAGTATAAATGGAGTGGGCCAACTGATATGGGAAGGGTAATGTTTAAAAAGGTTTATTATGGGTATTTCAGTAATTACTGATGATTCTAGCGGTTGTTTTATTGGAAAGGTATTAACGGCCTAAAATTATTTCGTGGGAAAATATTTATAAAAATGTAAGTACTGGGCGATTTTTAAAATTTCATAAAATGAAAAATTTAGCAAGATTCTGGCAATTCTCTAAGGGAAATTAAAAAGAAATTGTACAATATGACTCAAATTAGCAAAAGTATGCGTACACATTTTTAATATTCTCTTAAATTTCAGTTTTGGATGTGGAAGCATTTGAACGTTTGTTGGGTCCTTGCATGGAGATCATGAAGCGCAACATTACTGACTACGAAGAACAAATGCTCAAAATATTCGGCTCAAAGCAAAACATTAGGGACATCCGATGAAGGAAGACTAGCAGCGACCACCTCTGACAATAGCCCTATTAGCTTTTTTGTTTCCATTAGATGTCAGCAAGTAACAATTTACTGTTCGGCATGAAGGATGCAAAGCAAATAAAATCAAACATCGGGGGCTGTAAGCTTTTGTAACCTTATTCGGAGGATGGAATAGTCTAGTCATTGTATATAATTAATAACACTTAAAAACTATGTTATGAATCTTGGTACCAAGTCCCTCGTGCTTTATTGTTCGGTGTAGGACAACGGGTTATCTGCTGGTAAGAAAACCTGTTGAAACAACATAATTTTATCAGCCATTTTCGATGTTGTGAATTTTCTCTGCCTATGTGTGAATCCCGGTTGACTGTAAATGTTATCTTTTTTTTTGTTTTTTAGGGTGACTATACAGAGTTACCTTATCCAACACACAATCTTAGATAAGTTATAATATTACAGATATTATTTATTTTTATTTTGTTGATTTTGTAGAGTATTATTTATATACACGGCACTGGCCGTGTCTAGGATTCTGGCAAGATTAGAGAAAATTATTTTAAAATATATAGATATATATTTACTCCGGCTTCTAAAGCTGGTCTATTAGTGAACTGGTAGCTGGGTATATTTAAACAACTTTAGTATTGAGTATTCGAACTGAGCTGAACAAAGAAATTGCAGGAAGGAGTGTTAAGGGATGAATATTTAATAAAAAAAGCTCAATGTGATAAAGCAATAGTACTTTATATAATCAATTGCGTTGTATGAAATTCAAATGTGTTTCAGTTATATTTATTTTTTTTTTTTATAAAAAATCGATGCATGTTGAAAGGACAGACAATTACATTGGATAATGTAATTATCTGTCCATTAGCACGTGACTTTTCGTGTAATAACTCTAGATATTCTAATAATTCGTGAAGTGGTTCCGTTAACAATTTACATGTCAAATGTCTTCAGTTTATTCATGCATTACTTGTTAACCATTTACGTCTCTAACGCATATAACGATTCAGTAAAAAGATAACATCGCATCTGTCGTTTCGTCTTCTTTTCACTTGTCTCTTCAAAACGTTCAAACGTCATCCATCAAACGCCCACTGTCAAACCTCATACTGAGGTATGAGAGAATTGACGTATGACACCAACTGTCATACGTCAATTATCAACCGTCAGATCATTCTGTCTCTAGTCCAAATCAGTTATGTGCAATGAATTGCACATAATACATTTACATCCACAGCTATACATAGACCTAATTCGTCAAATATTTACTTTCGGTTTTAGTGAACTCCATGGTACATACTTCCGTCGGTACATACACACCTTGACATTCGATTTCTAGTTATCTAGGTTGTTCATGACGAGAGATGGATATTTATAACAAAAAGCAGTAGAAGTAGTCACTAATTTTAATTAAATTATTGTTAAAGGCACAGACGAAGAATAGGGGCGGTCATTTATTTTTCTAAACAGAATATTAAGTGCCTCTCCATTGATAACATGCCCCTTTACCCTATTTCAATGGTGAGCTTAGATTTCGACTGGACTGTATTTCTTTCATATGGTTAAACGAATTTTGGAACTCTTCCTATTATGAATGGAATGGCGATCCTTATTCCACTTGTTCCATTCTTAACGGAACTTAACCTAATTTGAGCAAAGGTTGGATCGCTTGAGAGCGGGAAAATTTTGAGGACGGAGGGAAAAACTGGCATCCTTTGATGTACGGCTAGGTGGACAGGTGAGACAAATAGGTAGGTGTGCCAGGTCGCATCTGTCATTTCGATTTTTTTTATTTTTCTCGTTAAAACGTTCAAACGTCATCTATCAAACTCCAACTGTCAAACATCATACGTCCTCCATCAACTGTCATCCGCGAGGTCATTCTTTGTCTATGTCTAAATCTAATTTGTCAAATATTTACTTTCAACTTTAGTGTCATCCTTGATACCCACTTCCGTCGATGAAAACGTGTTTTACTCAGTCCTTGATATCCCATCTTTGATTGTCAACGTTATTTGTGACTCTTAGCTCGAGTGATGGCTAGTATTAACGGAAAGAAGACAGAGAATGATCCACTAATTTGAATTAAATAATTGTTAAAGGCGCAGACGAAGAATAGAGGCTTTGTTTGTTTTTCTAAACAAAATATTAATTGTCTCGCCATTGATAACATGCATCGATTTTTATTTTATAATTTTTTATTCTTTGGCACTTTAATCATATGCTAAATTTACTGGTATGTTAATGTCAGTGCTTTCCTGAGTTTCAGTGTCTGTAATGTATGACACGACCGAGTCTTTTCATATTTTGTCTGTTTGTTAGTACTGTTCATATAAATTTCAAGTGCGCAGTATCTATTTTCTGATATAAGAATTGCCAATTAGGAAGACCTAACGCTGCGCATGATTCTTAGTAAAGTTTCGAGGCGTACTTTTTTATTAGTTTTTATTATTCATATTGGATATTTCTCAGCCAGTTTTTGCTAATTATTCCTTTGTTTTGGTCTTTTAGTCATCATTTCTGGGTTGGAAACTTTTTTGAAGCCAAATATAACCGACCATTATTTCGATTTGATGGATGGAATTATAGCACTCCTTATTGGCCGATTCTAGCATACACATTTCTTAGAATTTTCCTCTTTCAGATTTGTAATCTCTTTCTCCCAATTTTGAATTTGCCGTTTCAAATCCATAGAAAACTAGCGGTCTAGATTCTAATATTTCCCGTAGTCCGCAATATAACAACCAATCACGAAATATGTCAAACTAAAACCAATTATTTTTTTGGTGCAAATCGTGCTTTATTTAATTTTTAAAATGTATGGGTATCGTGCCAAATAATAATCTCAAATTTCAGTATATAATTAAATATACTGAAAAACGGTAACACTGGTAAAATTGACTTTATTTTAACTTCACTTCTGCATAAAATCCTCTATATAATTCTAGTCAAGACTAGGAATGACTTTAGAAATTTTGATCATCGGTGCAGAGAGCAGACGGAAATAAAAAGATGGATGAACGCTGGGACCCGCCTACGTGATTTTTAAACGTAGTTTACAGGCCGAGTTTACTCCTCCAACTAGGATAATTTCCGTTAATTTTGCTGCGCATCAAGTGGGCATACCGATTGTAGGATTTTTTAGTCATTACTAGTTTTAACGAAGGATACCTACTTTATACTTTTAAATTGTTGCTCAATTAGTTATAACAATTAAAAACTATAATCGCTATGAGTTTTAGATACAAATTTTAGTAATATTGCTTTATTGGTAATTCATGTGCAATATTTAGACCTCAATAATAAAATATGTGCCTAATAAAAGTTTTTCGGGAATAAAATGAATAAATACTACAATAATTTTCGATCATTAACTAACTTAAGAGCAATTATAGTGAAACGAACTGCCATAATTTTATTGTTTTTAATTTTGTTGTTGTTTTTAAATATTTATTATTATAATTTTGTGTTATAAACTATTGCTAGGGACTTAGCAAAAATTTTAAAGTAATTTAAAAAGCAACGTCCATTATCTATACTTTTTTTAGGAAGAAGTCCGTTTCCTAAGCTAGTATTATTATTTTTAGTTAACTCTAGTCCACTATAGGAATCTCTTGTACAGTTACTGAAGAAAAGAACTCTGTATACTCACTCTCAAAAAGTGGTTACACTGTTTCCTGTTTTTATTTATTAAATTCCTTTAACTAAATAAACATGTAATGAATCTCGACGTTATTGTTATGTTCCTTGCAAAACTTTTAGTTTTACTGAAATAGTTAATGCTATGGTGGAATCTCTGATATCCGGGTAATTTGCATTTATCACCTTTGTTGTTCAGAATATTGTAACTGGAATAACACTGACGCTTGGAGTTATTTATACCTATATTTAAACGTAATACAAATAATGTTGACATTCTACAACATATTGCTTATAAACTACCAACTCTGTCATAATAACCAGTCTTTATACATCAAATAAATAAATTCGAGGGAATTCTGGTGAAAACTAGGTTATTTTTTTACATTTTAGAGTTAAAGAATATTCAAGACGTATCGTCCGTGTGCGATAATATGTGGGTGCCAGTGAAATTGAAACTTCGGGCCAATATACTCTGAAAATAATTTGAATGAGCCTAAGAGGAATATGATGAGCGAATATAAAGAGATGGCGCACAAATTACCTTCGGATACCCTTTAGCGCTACGGGTTTTGTTTCCAATGCCTACAATGCCTGTGTATTTAATAAAAATACTTTGTGGGAAAGGATCCACAAAGACGATTCCACTGACAAAAATTTATAGCAAAAACTACATTATTTAAAAGACGATTCAAAATTTATCTCTGCAAACTAGTGGTCCATCAATATATAGTTCAGCTTTATTGTCATCATCATTGGTACTACAGCCCTATAAAAGAGCCTCGACCTTCCCAAGTCTATTACGCCAGTCAGTTCTATCCATTGCCAACTGTTGCCAGTTTGCTGCGCCTATTTGTCTACCATCCTCATCTACACCATCCCTCCATCTGAGTTTTGGCCTACCCCTACTTCTACTTCCCACAGGTTGTGACATAAGGGTTCTTCTAGGAGGGTTGTTCTGCTGTGATCTTGCCAGATGTCCTGCCCATCTTAGTCTTCCTATTTTTATTAAGGATACTACGTCTTTACCACCAAATACATGTTTATATCTGTGATATATCTCGTAGTTGTACCTCCTTCTCCAAACACCATTTTCACAGATGCCACCGAATATTCTTCTCAGGATCCTTCGTTCAAATATAAGCAGGAGATTTTCATCTGCCTTGGAAATGGTCCATGTCTCCGACCCATATGTCAACACTGGTTGTATAAGGGTTTTGTATATGGTTATTTTTGTTTTTGGCTTAAGTTTCTGCTTCTCATATGTCTACTCAGTCCAAAATAGCATTTGTTTGCTAGGATTATTCTTCGCTTGATTTCTTCCGTCATGTCAACTTTATTGTACATGGACAAAAATTGAGGCTTTTAGGAAATGGTGCTACAGTTTGTTGTAAGACTAATAACTAGACTGAGTTTCTCTTCAGAATTAGGAGAAAAAAAGATATTCCAAAAACTAAACAAACACAAGATAGAGAATATGGTATATATGGAACAAACAATACATGACCTGGATCAGTTGTAGATTGTAGATTGAAGACTCATTTGACCTTTGTAAATTATCTACACTGCGACCTGAAAAATCTTTTGTACCTTACATCCGGATAGCTTATCGACGAGGTTATCTTTTAGCCTATCGAGTCTTTAAACCTTTTCCTTACTGCATCGCTTCCGCTTGCTCGCTGAACCTTTTTTAGTCCTGGCTGAGCTTCATAGCGGTTTTGCTCTTCATTTTAGGAATATAACTGAGACTGAGTTGATTGCATCTATACTATTATTTTCTTCTCTCTGCAGAAGTCTAATAAAGTCTGGGTGACGTCTGAAGCCAATCCGGTCGTGCTCACCTCATAGAATTAATAATCCGATTATGATGAGCCTCTTCACCACGGCAATGTCGCAACCTCGGATGTATCTAGGTCAGTTTGTTCTGAAAGGAAAAGTTTATGTCAAAAGAGGACCTGAAAGAAAACAAATTTACTAACAAAAGTTAAGGAAACTTGATTTCTAACCTCAGCGGTTGTCTACATTCTCGGTCCAAGCACACGAAGATTATCATGCCCTGTAGCAATCTTAGCCGAGACCTGACATGAAGTCTTCGTTCTCCAAAGAACGGACATAAAGTCCGTCCTACTAAGTGGATTCCTATAATTTTCTTGACACAAATTTGAACGCAGCGTGATCTTTTCGGCGTTTCTGAAGATCTATATCTTCGACCAGGAGACTACAGAGCTGATCACTGTTAAGTACAGTCTCGTATTTGTTCTTTTAGAAAATTTGCTGGATTTCGGTGAGTTTCGTAAATTATATAGATGCTTTCAGCTCCTATACAAGTCTGATTTCGTTATTAATTTCCACAACATTTGTAAAGGATATGAAGCCCAGAAATAATTATTCAATTTATCTTTTCTGAGTACACGGATTTTAATTCAAACGTAAACTATGTACCAATTGAATAAAATCCAAACTATTTGTGTATAATATTAGTTGTTGTGTAAAAGCATATTCATACTCTTTTAAATTTGCCAGTAGTATTTCTGATATATATTTATAATAATGAAAAGTTTATAAAATACAACAAAATAGCTGGAAATATAATATGAAAATTCATAATTTACAATCTAAAGATATTTTGTATCAATAAAATAGACAAATAGACGAATAATTACATCAAATCTCCGAGAAACCACCATAGCATTAATATTTTCGATTTAACTTACTTTAGTACAAAGATATAATACAACAATGTTGTAAATGTTTAAAGTGCGACATTTTCAAAATGTTTAGGGGGACGCTTAATTTTTATTTTAAATATTCTACTTACTGCGCCATGTATTTTAAATTTTGATAGATAGTGCTTGCCAGATCGTTGCAAAATAAAATCTATCATACTAATCAGTAGCATTTTGTAGCTAGCGAAATGCCAAAAGGCAAAATTGTCTATACTTATGTGAAATATCAATCAGTGATTATTGATATTATTACTAGTATTATTATATTCAAAGATATATCCCAATACAGCTATGTTTTCATAAAATAGGGTACTCTAGTGAATCTCTAGAAGATTTTGACAATGTCTCACCTTTTATTCGATTTCAATTATTGTACCTTTTATTGTGTTCTGTTTACTTTGTGAATTGAAAAAAATAAAGTTAAACTTAATTGTTCGGTCACATGGTAAAGAATAAAATTTTAGAAGATTAGATAATTTTTGGACCATATGTAGATGTTGTGAAGACGATGTATTAGTAATGGGTATTTCAGTTAAAGAATTCAATATGCACGGACAATAAGTCGTATTTAAAAAAGTATTATAAACGAACTTGTGTATAAATCGGGAAATAATCAGTTCTTTTCAAAACACTGTTTTTGCTGTATTAAGACAGATCAGCTGCAATACTTAAGCATAGCAAATAAAGCTGTGAGCTCTTGAGTTTAATCAGTCTGGTGTATTCTTTTAAAGTGTAAGTTTGTGATTAAATATATATATATATATATATATATATATATATATATATATATATATATATATATACATATATATATATATATATATATATATATATATATATATATATATATATATATATATATATATAATTCTCCGTTTCACATTATTTTTAATATGCAACTTTGAAAAATGTATAACTGTCCGAATAATGTAATTATACTTGAAGATTTTCAAATTTATTCACCTCTAGATATTTTGTTTTCATAAAGTGGGATAAGTGATTACTGGTGAGTAACCCTTCGACATTTTTCCACCGTAGGACACATAATCCTCCATTTGCATCTTGAATGTTGTACATTCGTTTAACAAAGTCTGTACAAAAGTATCCGATCATCGTTCATAACTACACAATGCTTTGTGCTTCGTCATCCAGCTCCTCTTATCCTTTTGAAATAATGTACATTGTTCAGCACGCTCCCATGGTGCTTTTTAAGGTACTGAAGCAGTTGAATGGTCTCTATATTTCTGTGGCGGAAACGTGGCGTCAAGCCAGTGGTGGATCTACACTTAAGGGGGGTGGGTACTTCCAATGAAAACCGTAAGAATAAAGAGATACTACTACTCAAACTACATAAAAGACATAGATAATAACTTATATGTTTTAAGTTCCCTTAATTGTCCCAACTCTCGCTCGGGTTTATTGGCTTTGAATTTGTCTGTCTGAGGTTTAAGTTTCATGTCAGCTAATATATTGTTATTTTTAACAATATATATATATATATATATATATATATATATATATATATATATATATATATATATATATATATATATATATATATATATATATATATATATATATATATATATATATATATATATATATATATATTCATTTCCATCATTCATATTTCCATCTCTGTCTGTTGTCCCATTCTCCATCGTTTAGGCCTCTCTTACTCATGGCGTCGTCTACTTTGTTCCTCCAGGATTTTCGGGGTCGTCCTCTTTTCCTCCTTCCTATGGGGCTCCATTCGGTTATTCTTTTTATCCATCTGCTGTCGCTAGTTCTTCTTACATGTCCATACCACTTTAGTCTTTATTTCTAACAATGTTTATCTTTAATTTTGGATCTCATTATGTTATACAAAATTTGTTGCACTAGTTTCAATGAATTCGATGTGGCACTATCGTTTTAAAAAGTAAAATTAACTTAAATTAATATTAATATTAAATTAATTTTAATATTAATTGAAAATTAATTTAAAAGTAAAATTCTTTATTGATGGTGTGACCTCTTGAAGTGCATCAACGTACCCGCTGGAAAGAAATCTTGCAGCTTGCATTGTGAAGACTATTGTTTTGGATCGCTATCATAATCGTAACACATGCTCTTTTAAGCATATTTTCATCACCAGCGTCCATTTCCAAGTTACCCAGAGACTTCTAAGTGAGTCTTTGTTTGCTTCGCCAAAGAAATTTTGAAATAAATTTGACATACGCGCGAATTATGCTTAAATTCTCGAAACATAAGTTTCCTTTTTTTCTAGTTCATGTCCAGTCGATCTTCTTCAATTGCAAGTCTCACATGCTCGATATTTTCTGGTGTTGTTGTGTTGGAAGGTCGACCTGAACGCGCGGCACTGTCACTGTTGTGCCTGGCCCATACATTTATCTCCCAAGAATTTTTGAATTTGAATAGCTTCCGTATGGTTTCTTCTAGTTTAAAGCAAAACTTAGAGTAACTCATTTCCATCCATAACAAAATCGTGCGAACACAAAAAATACAATGTAAACAAAAGCATATAGCAAAGACAACGTTTTGGTGTTAAGTTATGAACGAAAACTTTTTGGGACTACTGTATGTAGTAGTATCATTATTTTATAACTAAATCTACATTTATATTATAGCTGGTTGAAGTTTGAAAGGCTCTACATGGTCTTTACATAAAAAATTCGCCATTGTGAGCATTTATTTCGGATTTTAGTAACTTGTTTGTTGGTTAAAATCTGTTATATCAATGACATTATGTCTTTAATAAATCTATGACTCGTAAACTCTTGTGTGATTTAATCTTTATAAATATTTGTTTGAACTGAGAATTTGTTCTGCAAATAGTAACAAATTACTGTTTTCTTACATGTATCCGTTGTTCTCCTATTTTGTTAGAACTATCATCTATCGAAGTGGCCCCAATAGCAAATTCCTGCCTCAACTGCGCCATTTTTTAGGTTCTGTTGGTTTTGGTTTGTTAGTCGGAACCAGCTTATTGGCTGGTTGGAACCAATATCAACAAAAATACAGTAAAAAATTGAAGAAACAAACGAAAGGGTGGAAATAAACAAGTGGTTGAAAATAATATAACCTAACTAAGAGAGCAAAGGCATGTAATTTTTAACAGGTTAAAAATTACGTTCACGTAGTAAATTACATATCAAATTAGGCAACCCGTTATACTTACATGATATTATACCGTTTTGAAAATGTTCATATTTCTGCTTTTACCAGGTGCACTGTTAGACTAAATTAATCTTTTCATATGGTTCAAAATTTATCTTTTCAAATTTTTTAAAACGAACTAAAATATTGAGAAGTAAATACGTCTAAGGCTGAATATTAAATATTTATAAATGTAATATAAAAATTGATATAATGAAATATTGGGGTATTTATTATCACACTGAATATTACCTAGCGTTTACGAAAAATTGGTCATTTTGGTACAGTTATCTGCTTAGATCCGTTTACTTAGGAATCAGATTTTGATCCCCATAGTGCGTTCATCATTTCTTTATGATTCGAAAGAAAAGATATTTGGCGTATAGAACCTTTCCGTTCATAGTCATAGGTGAATACATCTGTCTATGCTACTAAATAATGGCAGTATTAAAAATTCAGCCCGTTAAAAACAGAAAATTAATGTATTTCCTTGGTCGGCTCTCAGAATGAAATGTCAAACTACTAAGTAATTTGGCTAGTACAGCACCTTGACACTAGCTCGGTCAGCTCAGACGATATTTTACTTATTGCCTATTCTAAAGCAAAATATTTATATTATAATATAAAATAAACTCGTTTTAAACTCCTGCTGGATCACCACAGTGATAGAATTTTAACACGTGTTTATCTAATTGCTGTGATGATAAGAACATAAATCGTTTAAAGAAGGAAACACTAATACGATATAGATTGAGGCAGACTTTACACTTAATGATAGCAACTTGTACTTTACCAGACGTGTTTTAGGTTTACACAGTAATACAAATTGTTTTATTCAGGAAGTAACTAATCATTTCAGTAACCTCACAATTATGAGTGATATTTGAATAGGATTTACTTTCGAGTAGCTAATGGTGTTAACGTTTGTATCAGTGTCTTTGAAAAGCCGTATTGTTGCATTAAAATTTGGTATTAATGATTTGTCTTTTAAATAAAATATTTTAGACTGCCTTAATTATAACTATATGGTGTTGACAGTCAAGAAAAGGTACGAACACATTCCAAAGACGATTCATTGTTATCTTTTCAAGTG
Source organism: Diabrotica undecimpunctata (assembly GCF_040954645.1). Classification (NCBI taxonomy): domain Eukaryota; kingdom Metazoa; phylum Arthropoda; class Insecta; order Coleoptera; family Chrysomelidae; genus Diabrotica; species Diabrotica undecimpunctata. Next base: position 141,752,501 of record NC_092808.1, on the reverse strand, counting down.
TGCGCCGTCTCTCAACTTTGAATAGATTATAATGCTGTACGTTAACGAAAACTTGAGCACTAAAGCCAGAATATAACAATAAAAAAATATTTTATACATTAATCATTATTCTAGCTTTCATTTCTACTTTTGACATAGGCCTATTTTAGTTTCTTCTAATATTTTATTTTTTGGTTGCTTTAAATATATTGTCCGTTATTTGTTTATATCCTCTATGCATCAGTTTAATGATCGTCTTCATTTGAGGCTCCATTACAGAATTTTTTTAGTCCGCCGTAAGTCTTGCTCTTTTACTGAGTGTTCTAATTCTATTTATTCTCATGTAAGTGGTCAGAAATATCTCTATAACAAATGAAGTTTTGTTACTTTTGAGCTTGTATATGATAGGGATTGTACCAATATATTTTTAAAATTAATCATTGAAAATATATTATCTATATTTTGTTTAGGAAAAAAATAGGTGTTTTGTGCTGTTAGGATCCTTATTTTTTATTTGTGACCATTTGAGGTTTGAGCTGGTTATCAAACTCCAGACGGTTATTGTCTAAAATAGTTTAAAAGTTATTGCTGAATAACTGTGTTGATCAGTTAAAGTTTTAGAACTTTTAGTTTTTCGACGACAAAATTTTCTAAATCCCATTCAATGTTACTAATGAGGGTGCAGACTCGCAATAAATAGCATTCGGTTGTGTTTTGATTTGTCTATTACTTTTTTCCTTTTAAGTAAAAGAAAAACTTACTAGTGAAACTTCTTTTCCGTGTCGGGATCACTTTTTCAAATATACGCCAATATTCCGCCACTTGCATAGCCTTGTCATTAGATGTCGTTAGGGTAAGCTGTTTTTTAAACCAGTGCAAATCAATAAATGTTCAGAGTTTTTGTACTTCGACACAGTCGCATCTATCCTCCTTTGAGTACCTATAGCTTGCGACGTGTCTGTTCTACATTTATTAAGTGACCTCTATATGGTGTAGAGTGATTAATATCCTACCGACCACGAGTAGACAAACGTAGCAGACGTCAACCACCGACCCGTTGGAGCCACGATTTAAAAAGAATTACTGGGCACTTAATGAAGACAACTAAAATCGAGGGACTTAAAGGAGGCCTATGTTTAATAGTAGGCAGTAACGGTTATCCGCAGAGATCTTTCGCGCAGCAGTTTCCAAAACTATAATTGCCATTTCGATCGCCAACCTTCGAAAGGAGACGGCGCAATGAGAAGAAGAAGAGTAACGGTTACATGATTGTAATGAATTGATAATATGTGACCATCTTTTCATTTGGATCTACGGCGGTAGCAGACTTCAAAGTTTGACTCCAAAAATGAAAATGTTTTTTCAGCAGTGGTTTCAATTAGAGCTCTGGAATTCATTTTATTTTACGGAATTGACCTTGGCGGACCAAACATGGGATGACTTAGGTCAATCTGTTGTTTCTTCTCTTCAATCTCAGAAACCAGTTTTCTTTGGTAGTTGGAAAAAGCAACTCGTTGAGTTTGAGCAAAACGGGCCCAAAACTGAAGTTGAGTTTTCTGCTTCAAAGCTTTGACTAAACTTCCCAACTTGTCAAGTTATCATATGCTACTATTTCTTGAGGAAAGTTTTATGATTTCGTAGTGGCTTTTAGAGAGTTCTGCAGCAGCTTTTCTTATATTTCAAGGTAAAGTAGAGGCAACGATTCTAAAGACACAGTAATATTCTACACTTTTACTAATATATCTTTGTTAATTAAAAGTGTCATATTATGCAGGAGTTAGGTTAATGTAATGCACACCATTTATCTGTCTCTACTTATAACCATTTTCGACAGGATGTACAAGGTTCAGAATTTGTCTGTAGCGAGACTTTCAGCTCTAGATTCATCTTACTCTGGTAAGAGTTACTGATCAATAGTGATAGAGATTCTATTGAGTTTCATGCTTTCAGAAACTTTGGCTTCGGTTGACTTTACCTATCTATAAAAGGATTTATACTTAGCCATTTTAAAGTTATGGTCGTATAATTTTATCACAAGCAATGGTCAAATAATTGTTTGTTGTCCAAATTTCTCATAAAAGGTCATTATAAAAATTATTTTCATTACATACATCATATTGTAACTCTAGCTCATCTTGCCGTATATTAATAGTGAAAAAATATGCTACTTTTCTTCTTAAAAAAACACGAAAGCTGCTTTCAACCCTTCAACGCTTTCAATCCTTCAACTACTACTATTAAAACAGAATAGTTGTTTTTGCTTGAAATTTTGACAGATGTCATGTAAGATGACAAATGTCAGAACGAGAGCAGATTGTTTTCATGTAAGGCCACATTAATGTCAAACCATCCTTGAAGTTGAAATTCGTTTATTTTTTATCTTTCCTGTATTTTACTGACTGTGCCTGACTACAAAACAAAAGTGGTTTTAGAACTCAGTTTGTGAACGATTTATTCGCTAACAATAATTGACAATATACAATTATAAAAAATGCATTGTACTGGAAAACAGATAACTTTCTCAAAATGACTTTTGTAAATGAGGATCGCTATATACAGTTTGTCTCAGAATATGTAAAAACAAACACGTTTATCATTGTTGCTATACGACATATTTAATTTGATTTACCTAAAAGTGAAATAGAAGTAACAACACAATATATGAATTATTACATATTCCTGAGAGAATCTGTAGTGTATACGCTTTCAATGTAACAAGAGATATTTAGCTTGTATTCTAAAATATAGAATCCAGACTGATACTACTTTATTTAATTCTGTGGGAATTTGAATCAAGTAACTCTATGAAGTTGCACATATCATTTCAGTTCAGGTAAATGATATCTAGCCGATAAAAGAATATTTGTAGTATTTTTAAAATACGTTCAAATAAAAACGAACATGAATTTATCTTGCAGAATTTGTTAGACTTGATTCCTTGAAAATTTTTCGTAATGTATATAAATCATAAGTTTACTTCATTCGTTTGCTATTGAAACGTACGAGTAGAAACCAATACATTAGTGCTTTATTTTATTCTGTTATTATTTTGTTTATAAAGTTTTCTTTTATCAGATTATTAAATGAATGTTGGAGTTTGTGTTTATTTTGTATTTCTATTTATTATTAACGATTGAGGGAATTACTTGAGTATATTAAAATAATGTGTTCAGCAATATGTTAAGAAATAAAATTCAAAGCACCTTTTTAGCATTTGATTTGAGATGACTGTGTTGACTATACCATCGCATTTAGTTGGCATTACTGGATGTTTTTTACTACATAATTTTTGTATGGAACAAATTATATATACGTTTATATACGATAAAAAAGTTTATTAGTTTTAAAAAATATTTTTTTTATGATTATTAGACAAAAAAGAATCTCTTCTTTTCTCACCGAGTTGCGCCAAATATAGGCAACTTTCCGTTACTGTTTGCAGTGTTGCCCGATTTTTTATTTTTCCCCAAATTGACATATAAAATGTCAACATAAAATTGTGATATTATTAAAAATAATAGTATTTATATCTATATCACTTCCTGCATTTGTTTCACGTTGAAAATTTCTTTAGCATTAACTATTGGCGTTTGCAATTAAGAAAACAATAAATTACTACACAGACACACAACAAAAACACTACATAAAAATCAAATAGTGCGAAGGATATAAGAATCAATCAAAGTAGGCATGTTCATCATTTGACGAGGGCATGCGCAGCCGCCATGTTTTCGTATTGTTTGGAGTCAGATATTTTTCTTTCTTACTTTTCTACTATACCAATAATATCATGTTTTTTATTCTAATTAATAATGTCAATCGATTTTCATTACTTCTTCTTTCTCTTTATAAGCAATTCTGCTTGTTCATTGGCGGATTAATACCTCTATGGAAGGTTGTCACTCCATCTTTTGTGCGGTCGTCCGATGGGTGCGGTGTCCTCTATTCTGCTTATGTAGTTATTCCATTCTTTTTTTCTTTTTTGTGTCCATTCATTTATACACTGTACGTTACATTTTCTTCTAATGTCTTCACTTCTCTTTCGATCTCAGCATATTTCCTGTAATTCTTCTCAGTACTCTCATCTCTGCAGTTTCCAGTAGCCTTTGCTTTGTGGCTGTGTGGGATCTTGTTTCTGAGGCATATGTTATTATTGGTCTTACAGTGGCTTTATAAATTCTTGACTTCATCTCAGTGTTAATGTGTCTGTTTCGCCATATAGTGTTATTAAGGCATCCTGCCAGTCTATTGGCTTTTTGTACTTGATCTCTCACTTCTTTGTCCAGGTCTCCATAGCTTCTTCTTCTTTAGGTGCCGTCTTCTTAGCGAAGGTTGGCGATGACCTCTGCAAAGTCTTCCCTATTTTGGGCTTTCCTTATTAAACTTTGAAAGTCTAATCCTGTCCAATCTTTGATGTTGCGCTGCCAGGTCATTTGTCGTCTACCCGGGCCGCGCCTGCCTTCTATTTTCCCTTCTATAATAAGCTCTCCATAGCTAGACAGTGTAATTCCGAGGTATTTTATTTCCATTACTTGTTCAATACTGATGCCATTAATTTCTATTTTACATCTGCTTGCTTCTTTGCTGACTGTTTTAGTTTTAGAGATGAGATTGTCATATTAAATTCTTTTGCTCTTATGTTAAATCTGTGGACCAGTCTTTGCAAACTATCTTCGTCTTGGGTAAGTAAGTAAATTTCATTACTTGCCGAAATATATTAATTAACAACAATATTATTATAATCCACTAGGAAACGTTATTTTTTGTAGTCGGCTGTATACCATATTTCAGGATAAATGCTCTATTAAAAAATCCTTTATAAAAGGTATATTTTGTGTTGGTACTAGGTATACATGTATATTGCCACCAAATATTTGGGTGAAAACCCTTCAACTGTTATTTCATTGGTAATAGATTGCATTGTTGCTGGCAATTATGTAGGTTGTTAAAATTTTAAGTAGATTCACTTCATGGCCACGTAAGCTCTCAACGAGAGTTGCTGGTTCTGAAACTTAGTATCTAAATAGTCTTTAGGTAACTATAGTTACATACACGACCAGTAGCATACGATGTTTTAAAAACTGCCATTTTATTTTACTGCCACTTTATAATCAAAATTAAGCGTTCAGACATATTTCGTTTTTTGTGGTAAATGTCTATAGTAGGTATATTGTGTCGAGATTAGACATTTAATTATTTAAACCGAGCCGAGATATCTTGAATTAAATATAAAAATTTGTTTAAATTATAAAACTAAAATTTTGCTTTTATCTTGTGTATTTACGTGTTTTCCCACTAACGTGTTCGGTATATATCTTCAGGATTCTAAGATAAAGCCTCAATTTTTTTACAGGTAGCGTCTGTGAGAGTCCACGACTCAACTCCGTACAACAATATAGGAAAGATATAACAACGTAGTAACCTGATTTTTATGGGTACTGATAAATCGTAAATGATAGCTTAGCCCTTTTTTTTGAAATGCAGATCTTGCTTTCTCTATCCTAGATTTTATTTCCAGGGAATAATCCCAGTTTTCATTGACTTTCGTACCAAGGTAGGTGTATGTTTTAATTATTTCTATTGGTTGACCATTCTCACCGATTCTTTCAATTTGCTGTTCCTTTCATACATTTTTTTCTTAATGTTTAGTGAAAGTCCATGTCTCTGACTGACTTCTATGATTCTATTCATTAATTCCTGGAGGGCTTCATAACTGTCAGCGAATACCACCGTGTCATCCGCGTATCTGATGTTATTGATACATTCTCCGTTAATTCGAATTCCGGCTTCAACGTATTCTACTGCTTCTTGAAAGATTTCCTTAGAGTATATGTTAAACAGCAAGGGTACTAGTATACATCCCTGTCGGACCCCACGTTTGATTTTAATATTAATCGGATTCTCCTGTCTCTGTACGGATAGACGATGTTTGGTTCCAGTAAAGATTGCTAATAATTCTTAGATCACATGTGTTTATTCTAATATTTGTTAATAATAACAACGAGTAGTGACGACAACATATTTTGCAGTTGTTCGATCTGTCTCTCTCTCTATGGCATTGAAACTCCACACTCTCTCCCCACCAAAAAGACTCTGCTGTACTTACTTAATGTATGACAGATCGCTTAAAATGCTTAAGTAATGGTTGTCAGCTATTGCTATAGCCAACTTCAGATTTTCAGATTTTAACGCGATAGAGACTTGCGTCTCGGGATAGCCAGTGCGGAGCCATGACTACAAGCATTTATTCTTTAAGTGATAAAGTGCCTGTTCCCAATAAACATCAAGTTTCGTTGTAGTTGGCAAGCAAAAAGCCTCTTTTATTAAGTGATTGTAGAAACAAAATATGTAATGTCCAGTGGAAATTTTGAGACCGTTATTACATTAGGGTATGTGACAATTGACTGATTTTTAGATGGATATTTATCTCTGTAATTCAACCATTTGATTGAACACTCGAGATTAAACATGAATATTTTATTTACCATACTCTATACACGCAAGTAAACGTGGAAAATTATTTCCTAGTTTTTTTTAGTTTAATGAATATACAGGGCATACAAAAATTAAAAATTATTTGTTATTAAAAATTTGGACAATTTAATTTGACTTTTATTCTCATGTTTTGGTTTTTACTCATCCTCTAACGTTAAATAAATTGAAAATAGTAAATATTAAGTGGTAAAGCTACTGAATAGTTCAGTTTGATTGAACTCAGTGGTGAAAAAATACGCATATCTCTATACAATAACTAAATTCTTACTACTCGATCGTTTAGGTGTAACTAATTCTGCAGCGCCCTAGCACAATCTCTTATATTTAAATGTGTAGACATAGATAAGTGTAAAATGTAGCAGCTTGTCATTCGGTTTATGATAGGAGAGCGTAGACGTTTCCAAAAACTGAATTTCAAGAAAGTGAATCATCCTACATGTTATTTGTCAAATTGAATGTTGACTGTTATATGGTATGTGTTTTTTATTCTTGTTCATCCTTGTACAATCTTTTGAACATCATTGTAACTTTGGCGTTTGTCGATATGTTGGTGTTGTGTAAATAGTTAAAGCGTGAATAGGTGGTTTCAATTATTAACTGGGAGTTACTTGCAGTCTTTTTAAAAAGTACATTACTAGAAGCAATAAGGCGAAAAAACAGTTCGCGGTTGTTGAAACCTCAAATGACAAGGAGGCGTTTGGAAAGTAGTATATTCTCTATAAAATTTTGTAATAAACTTTAAAAATGGTTATGAGTTGAAGATGTTTCAACGTTTTAATTGATTTTGGATAAAAAAAATGTAGTTTATGATATTATAACCGTTCGCCTTACAATATAACGAAGATTATTCGATCTTATGTCTTAAAATAACGACTTACTGCTTTTGCCAAAAGTTAGTTTGTACTTATTTATTATCAAAATGTTACGATCATTGTGAGTTATTTATGATATATGATTATGTATGCTCTACATTTAATAAGAGGACATCAGAAAAGGTTCTGAGGATACACGTTCAGTCTAGAGCCTCTACTAGTTCATAACCTTCGACCTCAAAGTAGGCGTTCACCTTAAGAATACAAGCATTAGAGAAGTAGACTGTAATTTAAAAATAAAAGAAAGGTACTTTTCTGTAAGCTAAATTTACATTTAATTTTAACTTATTTTTTTCTACGAAAAATACACGAAAATAACACAAACAGGCTTACTTAAGGCTAAGGTTAAATACCGAAATAAATATACAAAGATACACAATGAATCGAGAGAATATTTTATGATCAAATAATGATATCAAAGACCAAGTCTTTAACAATAAGAAACAATACTATTCAGCTTTATAATACTAATAACCGCTTTCAATAACTGAGTGTTGAATAAATTGATCAAATAAAAAGCTTAATTACAATTAAATAGTAAAATGAATATGCAAAGATAAAGAACAAATAAAGAGGTGACTAAATGAACAAAATAGTATATGATCTAATCCGATAAAGAACAAAGAATTAAGGAATGCTAATCATTTCTTGGTAAGACAACCGTTTTCACTAGCTGACAATAAAACAAAATATATATTACTGAAAAATAGTGAAAACAGGACTATAAAAAGTATATGTAGATAAAATCAAAAATGTTGCTCAAACGAATAAATGTCCAAAAACTAAACAAAATATTAAAAATAAAAACAAACGGTTGCTAGTTATGGTTTCCAAAAAAATCGTACCCATACACAAGTAAGCAGCATTACTTGTGCTGCAACAAACAATATTATATATTGGCAACAAAAGTATATAACCAAATCTGGATTTCCACGTAGAGGCTCTGACGTGGCGTCGAGCTGAGGAATAGAACCGGTCTCGTCGACGGTCGAAAGCAAGATGGCTTCTTCGTAGCCGTTCAACACATAGACGTACGTATATATTAACAATATATATGTAAGATGAGGGAAATATAAACCTGATTCAAAATAAAAAGTGGGAAAAATATTACGAAACGCTATTAACAGAAAGTAGGCACGAATTTATGGAAAGACCTGACCATATCTCAATGACAGAAAACTCAGAGGTGCATAAGATAAACAAAGAGGAACTGAAAAAAGAATTGAAACAAATGAAAAATGGAAAAGCACCCGGGCCTGGAGACATTCCCATCGAGTTGGTGAAACATGGACCGGATGCTCTTTTGGAAAGCATAGTGAATATTTTTAATAAATGCTTAATTGAAGGCCAAACGATTCCAGACGATTGGAATTTGGCCCACATTAGCCCCATTTATAAAAAGGGAGACAGAAAAGAATGCGGAAATTATAGAAGCATTAGCGTAACTAGCTCGCTGGGAAGGTTATATGGTCGTATATTAAAAAGAAGAATAGAAGAGGAGTATAAAGAAATTGAAGAACAAAGCGGCTTCAGAGCAGGAAGATCGTGCGTGGACAACACATTTACCCTTCAACAAGTAATTGAAAAACGAACAGCTCGAAACCTCCCTACGCATCTGGTATTTATAGATCTGGAGAAGGCTTATGATACAGTTCCTTTAAAACTCTTATTTAGTGTCTTGACGAAAACGGACCTTAGTAAAACATATCTAAAAGCAATACTGAACATCTATAAATGTCCTCAAAGCACTGTAAAAACAGGAAATACTTTCTCAAGGGTATTTACAGTAACGAAAGGCTTGAGACAAGGATGTTGTCTTTCCCCCACCCTATTCAAAATATATATCCAAGAAGCACTGCACCAGTGGAGACAAAAATGTGCGGGAATGGGGTTGAAGCTTAACAACCATTATCTGACAACGCTGTTCTTTGCAGATGATCAAGTACTAATTGCAAGCTGTGAAGAAGATGCAGATTATATGCTTAGAAAGCTCAAAGATGAATACGAAAAATGGGGGATGAGTATGAATATGTCTAAAACAGAATATATGCGAATAGGCAGTGAAGACGAAGACCCGGATTTGGAAATTAGACAAATGAAAAGGTGCTACGAATACAAATATTTGGGAAGTATTATCTGCAGTAAAGGAACAACGGAACGAGATATAGACTATAGAGTGCAACAAGGCAGGAAGAGTGTTCAAATTCTGAATTCGATACTTTGGTCCAACAAAGCTACTATGAGAACTAAAATGACTATCTACAAAGTAATTGTAGAGCCCATTCTTACATATGGAGCAGAATGTTGGCAAATCACAGTAAAAGGAAAGAAAAAAGTTGACACGGTTGAAATGGACTACCTAAGAAGAGCTTGCCGTATATCAAGAGTAGAACGTATACCTAATTCTGAAATTAGAAGAAAAACAGATAGAGTACATACAACTTCTGAAAGAATAGAAACTAGACAGTTAATATGGTATGGACACGTACAGAGGATGGACGACAACAGATGGCCAAAAAGAGCTATGGAATACAATCCAAGTAATAGAAGGAAACGAGGAAGACCAGCCAAGTCTTGGATACAAGGTGTTATGGAAACCATGAAAGATAGAGCCATTGATGAAGACACCTGGAGAGATAGAAAAAGATGGCGATCGAAATGCGGGAAGCGGCAGAAGCTGTAGGATCCCCGCTTATATATATATATATATATATATATATATATATATATATATATATATATATATATATATATATATATATATATATATATATATATATGTCTATGGTTCAACGATGTAATATACTCGTAGTATATTACATCGTAGAGGCCGTTTAAGGTGGGAATTCGATTATTTGTTGAACTTGGTGATGGTCGATCTCTTCGCATTTGGGTCGTACTACGGCATCTATTGCACCATAGCCTTAATTGTAATTGTAATTAATATAATTAATATATATATATATATATATATATATATATATATATATATATGTATATATATATATATATATATATATATGTATATATATATATATATATATATATATATATATATATATATATATATATATGTCTATGGTTCAACGATGTAATATACTCGTAGTATATTACATCGTAGAGGCCGTTTAAGGTGGGAATTCGATTATTTGTTGAACTTGGTGATGGTCGATCTCTTCGCATTTGGGTCGTACTACGGCATCTATTGCACCATAGCCTTAATTAGTCATGTTTTGAAATTGTTTTTACAAGTAATTTACAATAGAATAGATAAGAAATTAGACGAAGGCATAAGTAATACACAAATGGGATTTAGAAAAGGTCTGGAAATACGGGATGTATTAAGTTTGCAGTGAGTTTCTATCTCAGAGATGCCTTGATATGAATTAGGAAGTTATGTCTGCTTCATTGATTTTGAGAAGGTATTTGGCAGAGTTGACTATACTATCGAACGAGTGGATGCCTTTACATATCTCGGCACAGAAATCAATCAGAAGAACTCCGTAAGTAGCGAAATTAATGCACGTATTTCCAGCGGGAATCGTACATACTGTCATCGAATGCCATAGACTAGTGCGCATTTCGATGCGCATCGCCCTGCCTCGAATTTTCCCATTGGCCCTTGACCTGGAAATCCCTATTTATCGCTCGAACGGTACATATAAATATTGGCGATTTTCAGGTCAGCCAGGTCAGTCCCTCACGGGCTCTCCGAGAGCTTAGTGCTCTTGGGGCGCTGCTTCCTGCTCTTCCAATTATACTCTGTGGCTGAGATATTATTCAACTACAATCTGATGTTTTATTTCGACCTATATTTTTGTCATGTAAGAAATATCTTGTCTTTTTCAAGACGAGCCTTCAGAAGACCACGACCTGATGCTTTATTTCGACTTGGTGTACCTTTGTCATGTAAGAAATATCTTGTCTTTTTCAAGACAAGCCATCAGAAGATAAATATTTACAAGTCCATACCCAGTAAATGGACTTGGGTAGAGGAGCTCTCGACTGCGATATTCGAAGCCCTCTACAGAGCACCCGGAGATAACAGAAGGTTGATGACATCGAAATTATATTATTAGACAAAAGAACCAAAATGACTATCTACAGAACACTGATTAGACCCGTAGTAACCTATGGATGTGAAACTTAGGTAATGACGAAAAAAGATGAAGCCCAACTCAGGACATTCGAGAGAAAAATACTGAGGAAAGTATATGGCCCGGTACAAGAGGAAGATGGCACATGGAGAATCAGGAGAAACGACGAGGTTAATGAGTTAAATGAAGGTTATTACATTGTAAGATTTGTGAAAAGTCAAAGACTGTCATGGCTGGGACATGTGCAGAGACAAAACGATGCAAAAACAACAAAGAAAATGTTACAATGGAAGCCCATAGGAAGGCGAAAAAAAGGAAGGCCCAGTACGAGATGGTTGGATGACGTGGAAGACGACCTGAAAACAATGAACATAAGACAATGGAGAAGGGCACAAGAGAGATCTGAATGGAAGGACATAGCCAGACAGGCAAAGACCCATCCAGGGTTATGATGCCAAAAGAAGAAGAAGATTTGGCAGAGTGCAGCATAATCGTCTTAAAGAAATTTTGTTAAATAAAAAGATAGACAGTAGAGACATTAGAATTATATGTAACCTCTACTGGAATCAAACAGCAAAAGTGAAAGTTGAAAATGAATTGACTGAGGATATCCAAATTCCCCGTGAAGTGCGCCAAGGATATATTTTATCACCATTGTTGTTTAATTTATATAGTGAAGCCATATCAGAACTAGGGATGGCCGAAGTCTATGAGGACTTAATAATAAAAGGTGAACCAATTAATAACAAGATTTCTGGCGGTAACACTAAAATAACTGCAAAACCTTGTTCAACAACTTCATATACATTGTAACGATTATGGACTAAAAATAAATTTGAAGAAATCCAAGTTCATGTTATTTACAAAAGCACAAAACATCAAAGTTAAGCTAGTACTAGATAATACAGAAATTGATCAAATATCTTCGTACAAATACCTTGGAGCCTGGATCAAAGAAGATTCTGATCAGACAAAAGAAATAAGATGCCGATGAAATTCAAGCCTGTTCCTGAAGTTTATTCGCACAGACATTAAATTCATGCGTTCAAATGACATCGTTCGGAGCAACAGAAATAGTACAAAATACTACGGCAAATGATCAACAATGAATAGTTGACAATGAATAACAAACATATAATTTGATATAATATAGACCCAACAAGTCGCCTATGCTTGAAATTAATAGGATGTCATAAAGACCTATCTCTTGGAGGTGGGAGGTATGTTTACTAAAACAATGCCGTGCTCGTTAATATTTTTCGTCCAAAGGGAATCTATAAAAAAAAAACAAAAAAAAATTATGTAAATGATTTTTATAACAAAAAATACAAAATTTAATTGAAATTGTTAAGTAGTCAGTATTTATTTATTAAATAAATTTCAAAAATGACTTACCTGAAAAGTGATAACATTTAGCTTTTCGGACTTCAGCTACGAGACACAGTCTGACTCTTCCCTAAGGGAAGAATCAGACTGCTCGACTAAACCGACCGTCCACGATCGGCCAACATTACGAGTCTATGAAAATTTATGAGTAGAGTCGGACTGGTGGACCGTCCATCACCGATCGCGATCGTCCAGTTTTAAAATTCTGACTTGTTGGAATTTTTGATCGTTTGGTCGATGAATATGAAACATTTCTCATTCATTTATACTGTGCAATGACATTGACCATTGACATTTCAAAATTTGTAATTAACCTATAACATTTGGGCTTGCTCATGCGATAATAATTTTGAAATTTAATAGAATGGGATATAACACAAAGAATTCTCCTTGTTGGAGAAGACGAGAAGACCTACGAAGACGTCTCCACTTCAAGTAAGTGATAAACAATTTATCAGTAGAATTATCGCTGCTAATTTTATCCATAATTCAATTTTCTACAAAAAGCCCGGTAAAATAATATTACAAAAATGTGGTTATGTTGCTATACCTACTCTCCTGATGTTTTGACGGTCGGTCGATGGAAGACGAACGAGTAATGTGAGTTTAAAAATAAGAATACAAAAGTTGGTTGTTCGCCGTCGGACGGTTGGTCGTGGTCGGTCGGGCAATCTGATACCCTACCTTAAATGGCATTTTACTAAAATATTAAGTAAATGACCCTCAAATATTTAAAATAAAATTTGTTTTTCACATAAAATATGCTAAAACACAAGTGAACGACCAATGACGTATATATAAATACAAACAAGAAAAATCGTGAATGTTTCGTGCAATTTCGTATCAAAACAATAAACAGTAACAATGGGATTCATGTTTGTGGCACTTTATACACCATTGGCATACATAATAATCTTTGTAATGCATAGACATATTTTTAATAAGACCAGTGATATGGAAGAAAGAAGATATGACACAAACGATGCTTCTCTATTTACTAAATGGGACCACTTGATGTGACACTGTGTCATATCCAATATGGAGACGGGCAGGTACGGATTCAACTTAATTCAAGCTATATTTATGATACCGTTATGTAAATTTCTTCCACCAAATCTTACAAAATTCCGATTCTTCAACTTAGTCTTGGTTAATATATTAATACTATGGAGTTAGTGTGATACTAACAACTCTGAAAAGAAGATTATCCAATATGGCGGAACCGAGCCCATTTACTTCACCATAAGACATTAACATAACCTATAAAAATAGATTTTATGTCTTCTTTATTTACATATGTACAACCATCAGTCTTTTTAAGTTAGTAATTCTGTTTTTAGATTTATAGTGTGACAAATAAAAAAAGAATAAACGAAAAGTTTCTTCGAACATCTTGATCCCTCACTCGAATATGGTGACACTAAATGTGTGTGATTAATAGGACAACCAAAAGCCAAGATCGAAACTGTATTACTCATCCATTAACCTACCTGATTTATCTGCGAGTTCGTTATCGAAACCTCAGATTGTACTATTGCGTCTGAAAATTTTCTCTACCTAACCACATACCCACTAGATTTACTTTGGAGTCTACAAGCCTACTGAGCAATCGACTAGAGATATTTTCATCGTTTAAAAAATCGTTGCTACTGAAACTCAACTTGTCATCAGATTTAATTGATAATGTAGTTCTTGAAAATGATTATCTCGCACCAATAATACAAAATACAAAAAGTAACTCCCAATTATATAATAGTGTGCGGTTTCAAAAGGTTGTACAAATCTCCAAGATATTTACGATATGAGAAAACCAAACACGACTTCTACTAGAATTTTTGATCATATCGTGAATCTCTTTTACATTTCCCGTAGTCTTTTTACCTGTCAAACGATTTAGGCTGCCTTTATACAAAATATCTTATTTGATAAGTATACAATGCTTTGTCACATGCCATATTCTAAAACGTAACACTCAGTACTCTATCAAAAAAGATAAGTGCGAATAAGTAGTTTTAATATTTTTTCGCGGTTTTCTTGTTTTGAGGGCTGAGCTGATGTACTCTTTGTACAAGAATTTAAGGATGTTGACACTCATTGAGGAATTACGAAAAACTGATTTGATCGTAGAATTTTATTGTTAATTATAAAGTTTGTAGAGGCGCACATGGGCATAATTTTTCTCGATTTGCCGGGATACTTTAGAACAACTTTAAGGGCGACAACTGTAGACTTGAACGTACAAATGTGTAAATATTGGAAGGTACCAGCTGTAGCGTAAATAAATATATTATTGAACGAATTTAGCACTCACCTGGCAGAGCGAAAAAAGTTTAAAGGCGATTTCAAGGTTAAAATATTAGTTAACATTCCGATAAAGAAGTAAATTCAGATACCAATTAGATAAATTACGAAACTAGCTGGTAATAAAGTGATAACACATATTGACACAAAGCAAAACCTTGTTTCGTCAATACATAAGATATATTTATACGCTGTTACACTATTGTTAAATATGTTGTTGTGATGAATGTGTCTACTAGATGTAGCTATTAAATAATGAAGCTGCTGCTGTAAAAAAACATTTTTAACTCGAAAGGGCGACTCGGGACTGAATCATCAATGTCTTCCTGGCTCTCTTCTAAAGACTTAAAGTACTTAAAAAACATTCATCGCAATATGCCTGGTTTAACAAGAATTCTTTGTTCTAATGTCATATTTTACCATTTTTTCGCAGAAACAGGGAAACAACTCGAATGAAAAAGAACACTACGGCTATTAATTTACGGTTTAAAGATAAGCTACACCACAATATACAGAACTAACGGTATGCTCATGCGCATACAGCCGTTAACGCGTGACGTCAGATGGGAACTTTAATGGACTGCCGGAGTGATGACGTAGATTTTATTGACATCTGTCAGTTTCACTTTCCAAACAAACCTTGTGTAGTGTGGATAATTTGTATTTTTCGTTATTTTTTCATTTTTTTACAGAATCTTTCCTCTTTTTGCAATATCTAAGTATTTTAATAGATACTACAACAATTTTACAAGGTTGTGTAAATAATAAAGCATGTTGTTTTTTAAAAATAGCAATAAAATGCATGTATCAATAAAGTAAGGTTAGAATTTCTTTAACATAAACTTTTAAACTATATTTCATAGAAATCGAACACTGAATTATGATGTTATTATCTTAAAAAAACTATACTTAAAAGAAAAAGTAGCAGAGGAAGCAAAATGTTAACTTTATAGAAATTAAAAAGTCTTGAGATTGGGCATTTCGATCCTATCATATTTCAAATCCGTTGTTGGATTTGAAAAATCCTGGAGCATTCCTGGTTCCCGAGTGACGTAGATGCGTGGCTCGGTGCGAATTTAAGAATCATAATCGGCATATAGTTAGTTCTGTATTTATGTAAAGAACTAAACACTAAACTAATAATAGTTGCTGGTAATTGGCTCATGCGTACTTTGCTTGTAGCAGCGTCAGTCTCGTTATTTAATAGGCTTACCTCGACGCCATATAGTAATCGGAAAGAACTTTATTTGAAATCGGTTTTATCAACGGTTGAGCGTTGATAAACATCGGAATTTTTTCTTTTTTCCAAAAAACTCTAATCGAGTTATAGGATATCTAAATGTGATTTTTAATTCTTTTTATTACACTGTTGAGTCTATTTTCCTTTCGGTTTCAGACGTTCCAAATTTTCTGTCCTTGGCCTTCAATACTTTATTTTTTAACCAATCTGCTTTTAAATTCGATTAATCTTTGTCTTGTGTATGTATTCACTAAAATACTTAGTAAAACAGTTTCTTGATATACTCTATACACTATATTATATTTATCATTCTTTCTTTGAACATGCAATAAATATTTTAAATAATGATTATTTGGGTTAGTTTCTGATTAGTTTTCTAATTGGTGGAATATTTTAATTTCACTTGAAATCGTCTTTAAGTTTAACTAGGAGTTATAAGATAGCAGGGTAGGAACGTAGAGCAAAACATGTTTTTAGAGAAAATCTACACAATCATCTAGGAGAGAAATAACTATTTTTACGAAGAAAACCTTATTGATAATCAAATTGATTCAAATTTGTTTTTTACCTTAGCGAGTTCAACAACCTGTGCGTAGGTAGTAATTTTTACTGCTTCCAAATACGAGCTTAAAAATTTAAAGAATTTTGTTATATTGATTTTTCCGTGCAGATACTTTTTGTTGATATAGATTTCAAGTATTGAAAATTTTTATTAAGGTCCCTAATATAAATACCTTAAAATATTGTATATGTTTATTTATGGATCAATCGAATAAATTATTTAAAAAGTATGTATTCTTTTTTTTATTGTTTCTTTCTCCCTCTACCACATTTTAATTGGCTAAGAAAAAGCTTTTTGTAGTGAAAAGGGTCAGATAGCTGATTCAATGTTGTAAGCGAAATATCTGTAAAACTATTTTATCAGCTTCCTACATTTGGTAGTAGGAAAAAAATAAATATAAATCTCGAAGGACCAATTAATCGAAAATTGTAGATTATTAATATTGTATTGAATTGCTAATAGGATAATTAAAATGTGACTTCCAGTCGAAATATTTTTATTTTATAAGGCATATTTGCATAATTGGAAAGCAGAAATTGCCACCAAATCACCTTTTTAAATGTTAATAAAATACAGAAATGTATATTAAATGTTCTTAAAACTAAACAAATGAGCTAAGTCGAACTGAGTCGAGTTGAGTTGCATAAACGACAATCCTGTAATTTATTGGACCGGAATATGCGATTGATGCGCACAAAAAAACTTGATTTCTTATGCATTAAGGAATAATTTCAGGTATTTACATATTTGTTGCACTAGCACTGCATTTCACGGCGTAAAATTATTTAATCAAAATAAAATTGGAACTTAAAATCTGCCTTATTATCGATTTTCTGCAAAGTAAGATGGATTTGAAAGCAGTTTTGGACATTCGATTCGTAATAATCTCTACAAACTTTGTGGCCATATTTGATTATGAAGAAATGAAAAACTGTATTTTTATATAAGACAAATGCATTTTAAAAGTGTATTTTAAGTGAAAACATTTATAACTAGAAGAATATGGATAAAAATGAGTCCAATTTTATTACTTAGGGGTTTTTAAGGTCGCTGACCATCAGCACCAGTAGTAGCTCCAGAGCACCTTGTACCCGGTAAGGGTGTTATCAACGCCTTCCTCTTAACGACGACTTAACGCCTTTGAAATGTGGACCTATAGAAGAATTATGAGGGTTTTCTGGGTAGATAGAGTTACGAACAATGAAGTACTGAGAAGAATAGGTAAAGAGAAGGAAGTTGAACTTACAATTAAAGAAAGAAAGCTACAGTATTTCGGACATGTGATGCGGGGCGAGAAGTATGGCATCCTGCGACTCATAATGCAAGGAAAGATAGATGGCAGAAGAAGCATCGGAAGAAGACGAATTTCATGGCTCAAGAACCTGAGAGAATGGTTTGGATACAGCTCAAAACAACTTTTTAGAGCTACTGCCTCAACAATTAAAATACCTATGATGATTGCCAACCTCCGTAGCGGAGATGGTACCTGAAGAAGAAGAAGTTATAGCAACTAAAATCACTAATCAAGTAATTAATTGTATATCTCATAAAATATATTTTTTTAATATCTAAATAAAAAATAAAATTTCAACTTTGAAAACATAATATTGAAGCAATTGTTATTAATAGTGCTACATCACCAATTCGATTTGACAATGCTGTCAATATTCTTGCATTAAATCTTTTAATATTTTGATAATAAATTACCAAGCAATAAGAAACTAGCTCTAAACCATCTCAACCTAATAAAATTCATTAAAAAAACCTCTTCGGTACTCGTGATCGTGTCGAGCTCTCGAAACACTGAAATTTGCGCAGTCCAGTTTTTACGTAGCCTTCACGTCTAGAAAACGTACGGTGTTTCTTCATACCTGCACGGTGTTAAACTGCACAGGCAAAACGTAGTGTGGACCATTAACACTTACTTAACGAAAAATCCATAGTGCAATGCTCCATTGCCTCGACTATGGACTATAATATGTATTTGCATAATTTTAAGTAGGAGGACTAATGTCATCATAATGAAATGTAAATAGACATAAATGTTAATGAAATGACAATGAGAATTGAAATATTTATATGGTCCTGACAACTATCTTTAGTAATTTAATTTTTAAATTCTACATATTTTTTATTATGCATATTTTGTTGAACATCAGTTAAAATGTTTTTCGAATGTTTCAACTGTTTGTATATCCTTGACCTTTCATACTCACGTAATTAGTAACTACTATCTATAAACAAGTTTTGTTTGATTTTAAAATATAGAAAGAATCATTTATGAAATAAAAAACTAAAGGAAAACTTGTACTGTTCAATAAAAACAAGCTCATTAATAAAATTTAATTACTGCTTGTGAGTACCTACCTAATTATAAATGTACAATATGTCTCAAATAAAGCGATATAACAAATAGGTACTTTGGTAATTGACAGCAAATCGCAGTCAAAATTAACTAAAATAAGTAAGAAATATTGTATAGAAGTTTGTAATACAGTTTTTCTTCTTATCATGGCACCTTTTACCAATCCAAATTGCAATTGTAGCTTTGGAAATTACAGCAAAAAATATTTTTGCAGATGGGCGGTACAACGACTTCTACATCTCCTCTGGTCCTTTAACCATGAATTCTGGCATATTCCTAGCGATCTCTTACCCTCTATTATGAGTTGAATAGCTCGTATTTTTCGTAGCTCAATACCTGCACTTTTCTCTTTTTATGCCAGATATGTTAAAACTAATTAACGAAGAAACCATTAAAATATTGGTTAAGCTTTTCCATCATTTGTACTTAATTGGTGAAATCCCAGAGGACTGGTTCTGGTTGAAGTCTGAATTCACAACTTTAATAAAAAAACAACAGCATATCCTAAATACTGTAGCAAATATAGACTTATTATTCACACTTTAAAGTTATTCCTACATATAATTTCCACAGAATAGATAATTTCTGTGCTACAGAAATGTCAAGATCAACGTCAAAATGCCTTTGCCGTTTTTATTGATTATTAAAAGGCATTTGGTACGGACCATCATGACAAGTTAATCAAAATATTAAGAGATAAGGGAATTGATAGCCGGGACGTCAGGATCATTGAAAATTTATATTGGCCTCAAACAGCTACCATTCATATTAATGGGAAGTTGACAGATGAGTGTAAAATTATAAAGGGAGGATGTGTGCTGTCCCCACTGTTGTTTAATTTATATACAACTTGGAATGTGGTGTAAAGATTAATGAAAAACTGATATATCATCAGATATGCAGATGGCACAGTTATATTGAGTGGGACGAGAGATGGAACTAAAAATTAATTGTTCTTAAACAAAATACATGGTATTTAGTTGCATACCTTATCAAAATACACAATTATAAGTAGATGGGTAATCAATACAAAGAATATACAATTTTAAATATCTAGGTTGTTATATTACCGAACAATTAGATCCAGATAAAAAGATAAAATGTCGAATTGAGATAACTCATGCAATTTTTTAAAAAATAAGGTCACTTTTCTGTAACAAGAGCCTGAAACTTCAACTTTGGAAACGCATGATTAAATGTTACATATGGTCAGTTGTCTTATATGATATCGAAACATGGACCTTGACAAGGTAGCTGAAGCTACTCATCAGCTGATTGATAGTGTCAAATCCAGGAAAATAAAAAAAAGCAGCCTCATGTTGAATAATGTCAGGGAATGGACCAGGATACAGAGAGTTAAACAACTATTCAGAATAGCTAGAGTAGAGTCTTGCCTTGTTAATCGCTGATGTCAAGGGGACTTGAAGGCACATTATAAAGAAGAAGCTTCAATTTTAGGCTAGGATTTTCCCATTTCTTCCCCTTCATCTAGTACTGTCCTCCAACTTTTTTTAGATAAGCATATTTTCCTTCAGCCTTGATGATTCCAATCCAGCACTTTACTGGCAATGTCATCTGCGACAATGATCATTTATTGATCAGATTTTAATATTAAAATGAAAGAACTGTTAAGTAGTACTTGTATAAAAGAATAATATATAACCTGTCAATATTTATTATGAAGCAATAATTTCGTCTTATATTGGTCCTATGAGAGATTAGAAAAGAAACCTGAAAATTAATGAAGAGAAAAATCTTGTGAGGAAAATACTGGTCCTCATAAACAGAAGAAATTAACATTAGAATATACTAATGATGTAAAATAGAAATTGGTAATAAACGACTCAACCACAGAAAGGGTGGGTTATACTTCTTCTTCTTCTCGTACCACTACAACCCGGGGTGGGTTTTGGCTGACTGCACAACTTGCTTCCATCTTGAACGGTAGTCCATAATAGTTGCGTCAGTGGGCAGCCCCATTGTTCTTAGATTTGACCATATATTGTCTCTCCATTGCATTCGTGGACATCCTAAGGGTCTTCTTCCTGTGAGGGCTTCCTTCCATATTAATTTGGCAAGGCAGTTATTAGGGAGTCTATGGACATGGCCAGCCCATCTAAGATGTTGGGATTTAATCTCTTGGACTATACACAGTGGGTTATACACATGAGGAAAATTACAAAGAAATGCATACTCTATATTTAAAATTACAATTTAAGTTTAATATCTAAATATCTTTATACAATAATATTGACATCAATTCATTATTTAATGTTAATAAATAGTTTAAATTAATAGGATGGTGGGCATCAGTTGAAGAATACAGTAAATTCAAAA
The DNA here is from genome assembly GCF_040954645.1 of Diabrotica undecimpunctata. Taxonomy (NCBI): domain Eukaryota; kingdom Metazoa; phylum Arthropoda; class Insecta; order Coleoptera; family Chrysomelidae; genus Diabrotica; species Diabrotica undecimpunctata. Next base: position 141,730,867 of record NC_092808.1, on the reverse strand, counting down.
ACATAGTGACATTATCAGACACAAGAGAAAAGTACAACATTTTGTGTTACCCAACACACAACAAATACATTGTGGACTATTAGCTAGATTAATTTTGAACAGATATGATGGTTAAATCTCAACCCTTAAATTGTTGTCATACCCTTTGTTAACTCCATTTAAGAAAACCATGGTTCATCAGTAACATTGCGCTGTAATGATTGATTCTATATCTTTAGATGTACAAAGATAATGGATTGTGTCATTGCATTTTTTGCTAATTTATCTACTATTTCACTTCCACTTATTCCACAGTGGGTTTTAATCCATTCCAATTTAACTGACTTGCCTTCTAGCTTCAGTTTTTTTGATTTTATTTATTAAATACAACTCTTTCATTTACTTTTGATTGAGGATTTATTGCACTAATTTTAATTAAAGAACTTTTGCTGTTGCTATAAATTATAAACTGTGAATGATTAATATATTAAATATTTTATTAAGTTGAATATTAGTAATAGAGAATACTTATATTTTGCAATTTGTGGATTATTCCCAAAATATATTTTCAAAATTGATATGCCACACACACACACACAGCTGTAGAATATGTTGTTAAAAAATTATTTCTAAATGACATAAAATATAGTGCATATCTAAGATTTGAAATTTTCTTTATAAATAATTAAGAGAACTATTTTTTGCAAAAGAGGACAATGTGTGACTTTTCAAACCAAGAACAACTCTCTTTTCCATGAATTTCTAAGATCAGTGAATTTCAACTTACCTTTCACTATTTCTTCCTACAAAATGGAATTGTTTGGAAAGGTAAAAAAGAGATCCATATAACACAGACTTATTGTATTATATTAATAACTAGAGTAATAAAAATTAATTTATAAATAATAATGATACTGTATTAATAAGGCAAACATTTCTAATGGTCTAGTCACAGATTATATTATATTGCAAGCCCATAAACTGACACTATGCAGAACATTGTTTTATTCTCCCAACGAACAGTACAACTTCCATCAGTATTGTTGTCCCAATAACAAGAACTGGCGGTGTGCAAACCAGCTCCGTTCTTTTGCATTATGGTACAGGTTACAATGTACTTGTAGGGCTTCATAAGTTTTGTTAGTTCAGCTGTACAGGATTCAACAACTTCAGTCGTCCAATTGTTTACCTTGTTTTGTTGGTACCCGTTTCCGCCGATTACAGTTTCAATAGCATCTTTAATTATTTTACTAACATCGTCTACAACAAATTGACCTTCCTCTTGTAGATCTTGATCTACCAGTTCTTGCGGTGACTTCTCCATTGATATGTTGTTTAGTAAATATGATGTAGCGGTTTTTCTGTTGGACTCGGTTAATGCTCACTCTTAATTTAAGATACTGGATATATTAATAAATAAAATCAATAATTTTCCAAGTGCAACTGACTTATAGTCTTATAGATTGTTATTTGACATATGACATCAAATTAATGATTAATGATTCATCTGTTCTGTTCTTCTTTTAAGTGTCAAGAAAACATGGACTTCATACATTAGTAACAAAGATAGCTAAGGTCAACGCACGTTTTTATTTATGCACCCTTCCGTTTGGTGGCATTGCTAATCTCGTTCCTGCGCGTTGTTCGTTCTCACCACAGATCAATTAAACCTGGTGGGAGTGTGCTGTGGTTGTCTGGTTGTCACTCTATGTTCTGTCATTAAACAAGGATATTAAAAGACAGGTTGCATGGTAACTCTGATGTTAACAGAATTAAATATGTCACCGTGACGTCACCCAGGGAAACAATTTTACGAATTGTTTGAGAACAGAATAGGATAAATGGTTTGGAGAATATATTTTGCAAGGTTCTGAAACTACTTTCTTCTGGCATGGTTAAATTTTTCACGGATCTCCGGAGTGGAAATCGAAACATCAAATATTAGTTAATTAATAATGTGATTTTCATCATAATCACAAAGAATATATTTTATTAAATATAGTTGTTTTAGTATATGTTTATATCTTGAGATATAATGTATCTATAGATATCATTAAGTGTTTTCTGGTATACAACTTGAACCCAAAACTCTTATACAAGTGTTAAGATACATTTAATGTGGTTGTGTTAAGTACCTACTTACTGGATTTTATTTCTGCTGTATTATATAGTAAAGGTAACATTGGGATTAGTACAGGAAAATGTTAAACATAAATTAATTCAATTTTTTTTATTGATTTAGATGACTGGTGGAATTATTTTAATATACATAAGTAGATTAATATATTTTCAATCATTGCTACTTTCCGAGTTCATTTCATACAGTAAGGTGAACGAATTTGAATGTAGCATTATCAGTGACGTCATTCTCGCCATTAAAGTTACCAGACAACCTGGCTATTTACTAATCTTGAATTAAACGTAGATTGGTAACAAGGATAGTTAGTGTCAACCATCGAGCAAAAAGACAAAAGAGGGAATGTAAAGGTAGTGGGGGCAAAAATATTGTTAGACAGGAAGTGCCATCTTGAGAGGCCAAATTAAACAAGGAAAGAGAGTCTTTCCTTGTTTAAGAAATCAAATTTAGTTGGGTTATGTTATTATTTGTCCCAACTGTCACATGAAATCTTATTTATATTGAAGTTTTTTAACAATTGTTTCACATTTTAGACTGTTATCGTTAATATTTAATTAAAATTTTCTCGTCTAAGACACATTCTGAAAACTATTTTATAACTACTGTTAATAAGTGTCGGAAAATTTAAATTTGGCGCATTCGCATTGCCGGATATGTCCGCCATCAGAGGCCACTTTTTTTGGTCGCCTTTTCATAACGATTAGATTCCCTCTTTTGTCTTTTTGCTCGATGGTGTCAACACACGTTTTATGTGTGCACCCTTCCGTTTGGTGGCACTGCTAGTCTCGTTCCTGCGCGTTGTTCGTTGTCACCACAGAAAAATTAAGCCTGGTGGGAGTGTGCTGTGGTTGTCTGCTTATCACCAAATCACTTTATGTTATGTCTATGTCAGAGATATCTCTGATCTATGTCGCTAAAGTTTAATAAACAGAAACAGGGCAAAAAGCATCGAGTTAGAATTGTTCAAAGTACATAAAAACTGGAATCGGTGGTAATGTGCTGTGGTACTAATAATTATACTTAATCTACTCGATGGCAAAAAGGCACCGAACATTTTACAATTTTAGACTAAATTAGAGAATGCTGCAACGGAAACTATAACAATTTTCATTTATGCGCTAGTCATTTTAAAGAGAGGAGGATATAATCCAAATTGGACATAGGGGCACTAAGAGAACAGCAGTTCCAAGTTTGTCTTTTTTTACCACGTCCAGGCTTCTGTTCACATAAAATTGGCATTATAATAACAAAACAATTATTTAAATACTAACAAGTTCTTGTCACAACATAAGAACACAAAATTATAGGACACTTCTTGGCTTGTATCAAAGAATTGTATTATTAATATTTTTTGTAACACGTATAAAAATTTCTTTGTAACATTTTTATAAATAAAGATCTATAAAGATTTTATTCTTTGATTTTTTTAACCACTTTGGTATTTTAATGTAATGGAAAATAAATATAACCTTAACATAACAAGAAAACCCAAATAGTATACAAAAAATACACATACATATTATCGTATAGAAGTTTTTTGTTATTTTAGGATTATATTGATTTTATCTTACTTTAAAATAATGTTACAGTCCTAGGCATCGAGCAAAAAGACAAAAGAGGGAATGTAAAGGTAGTGGGGGCAAAAATATTGTTAGACAGGAAGTGCCATCTTGAGAGGCCAAATTAAACAAGGAAAGAGAGTCTTTCCTTGTTTAAGAAATCAAATTTAGTTGGGTTATGTTATTATTTGTCCCAACTGTCACATGAAATCTTATTTATATTGAAGTTTTTTAACAATTGTTTCACATTTTAGACTGTTATCGTTAATATTTAATTAAAATTTTCTCGTCTAAGACACATTCTAAACACTATTTTATAGCTACTGTTAATAAGTGTCGGAAAATTTAAATTTGGCGCATTCGCATTTCCGGATATGTCCGCCATCAGAGGCCACTTTTTTGGTCTCCTTTTCATAACGATTAGATTCCCTCTTTTGTCTTTTTGCTCGATGGTCCTAGGTAAGTTTAGGTGCTTTTTAAATTTACCGCTGTGTATATATATATAGTTACGCACCCTGGCACAGGCGATACGCCAATCGTCGTTTTATTCGTTAACACGGGACTGTCACTGCTAGGTGGTAGTGTGCTGTGGCCGAAACATAAACAGATATAAAAAAATATTTTTAATTGTTAATAAAAATAAGCATGGAAAATCTTTGTCCAACTATTTATTATCATCATGTTTAATTTTCTTAATATAAAACAATGTTGTAAAAGACGTCCACTAATGCTGACTAAATGAGAATGGTGGATGGCGCCACAGTCATGTAGAGAGCGAATATTTGTCATACGTGTGTTCTTAGATTTTAGCATTGATTAAAAACTACAGAATATCATGGTACAATGAATACACATGTATATTCATTGTACCATGACAGAATATAGTAGGTTTTAGATTCAAACTCGATGTCTGTACCTTAGACAAGAAAAGAGAGTGGACGTGTCATCATATGGAATTGCCTGGTGTCTAAACCGGCACCAGAAGGGTTACCAGGTCATATTTTATTTCTTCAGATTGAAAATAATGGATATAAATATATCAATATATTTTTTCAAAATTTGTAATTGAACACTGATATATTGATCACTTTTTGAATATGATTTTATCATTCCATATTTTTTAGTAGATCGATATAGTGTTTCAGTAAAACAGTAAATTGAAGTTAAAATCAGTAGATCTGGTAATCCTGCGAGATGTAGTAATGGGCAACGTACATGCACCAAAACAATGCGGTCACATCGAAACAAGACTCACTTTGCGAAGGTTTATTAAATGAGCGTTACCTGTCCTCTCTCTTTCCTTGTCTAAGGTCTGAACCAACCTTCTAAAAAAAACTGTTGCAATTTCCTCAGAGGAAAAAGTTTGTATAAGAGGTGTTATATAACGTAGACCCCATACTTACTTTGATGTTCCTACTTCTTTCTTGCTCCTACAGCTTCAGCAGCAGAAAATTTACTGAAATTCTTAATACATTCTTTGGTGGTCTTGTCTTCCTTCAATTTAAGTAAACATTAGTAACAACAGCAATGGCCAACAAGCTCATGAAGGCATTGGCAATGTCGTGTGTAGAAAGTTGGATATACAATGTACAAAATTGTAGCCACTTCCATTATTTCAGCCAAAAACTTCTCCTTCAAACCTTTTGTCTTAAATGTCCAAACTTGCAGGAGCAAATGCAGTGCTGGACTAATATTTCCTATTTTGTCTCCAGGTTTAAGAATATGGACATCAATGATGCATTTTAATAATAGTACTCTTAGAAGAATCTTTAAACGAGCTTTGCACAACTTGAAATATAGTGTAAAAATTAATGGAAAACTGATAAATACCATCAGATAACACAGTTATATTGAGCGATGAGTTAAAAGGATTGAAAAAGTCCATTAACACGTTGGGACAAGATCTTTTACAGATGTTCACTAATGCCGACTAAATGATAAGGGTAGATGGCGCCTCAGTCATGTACAGAGCGAATATCTGACATCTGTGTTCTAGATTTTAGCTTGTATACTAACCTTATAAAAAACTGTCGACATTTCCCTTAGGTCAAAGCTTGTGCAACAGGTTACATAACATTAAGACATTTCCTTTTTTTCAGTCTCATTAGTCACTTGCCAAGGACGTCTCATTCAAATGGAAACCTTTGAGTTGGATGTCCAAAATCGCAGGAGCAAATGCAGTACTGGATAATATTTCCTATTTCATCTAAATAGGTTTAAGAATATGGACATCTATGATGCATTTCAATAATAGTACTCTTAGAAATCTTGTTTAGATACAGTCTAAAAGCATTAAGTATTTTCTAGGAGCAAGCCAGTGTTTGACAGGAACAATGGCGGTAACGGAACAATGTCTTCAACTTTTAAAATTTTAACTTCAATATATTCAAATGTTAGTTCGACGAATACTACAATTCTCATAAGTTAGGAATTTATCTCCCTGGGTCAGTCTCTAACTTCGTTCATGTTCATGATCTTATCTCAATTTTGGTCTTTACTTATATTGTATAGTTTTCGTAACTAGTTAAGCTTTTACAGTTACTTTCAGTTCATTATTTTGTGACAAATCCTAGGACCATTCAGGATTAAGGAAAAACATCTTTCATTAATAGAAAACAACTCGAATAGTAATGTAAGGACCATTTTCCAAATATCTATATTACATAATAAGGTGCTCACTCGCAAATTGAGATCTATAAATATGGAGTTTTTCAAAATTCAATTAATGATTTATTTAATGTACAGAAAATATACAAATGAAATGAAAACTGTATAGATATATAACATTTTTAATCTTTTCATTGTTTTAATACTTATCTAAATCTGAAAAATATATGGGATCAGAATACCCACTATTTCTCAGTTGTAAAATTAGTAGTACAGATTTAATAGAATCGGTTCGGGCGTAAAATATCCAGATATTTCCATCTCGCTAGATGAATATCACAAAAAAAAATGAAATAAGATATATTAAACAAATAAGATAAATTCATACTGTAAAATTATTTAAATTATTCAACTAGAAATAAAAAATTTAAAAACTTAATTTTGGAAATTATCTAACGCTTTGCTGTCATGTTTTGACTGTTTGTATTTGAATTGCTATATAGGGTGTCCCAAAATTTCCAATTAAAAAATAGGTTGGAATATTTTTAAAATTTTATTTAAATTTATATGGACATGTTGAAAAATTATTTTTTTGGGTTATTTGTTTAAAATATAAGTGTACTGCATGGATATATTAAAAGTGCTAGGTGGATGCAAAGACAAATCGAATACAGGTTACTGAAAACTGCTTAACTCATTCGAAAAAATCAGACAGATGATTCACCTATACCATTTCCACTTATCTATTCAGATCTGAATCCACTGGATTATTTTTTCTGGTGCTACTGTGGATAAGTAGTTTAGAACAATCCTCTTGAATATCTAGAAAATGTTCAACGTGGTTTTTTCAGAAATATTTTTACTTATCTGAAGAATATTTCAAAAGCGTAGGGGTCACTTTTGAGACTTATACAAAACAGACAAATTACTGCGACATTAATAGATATAAGATGATGTATCCCACATCTTAGTATGATTGTCATGAACATATATTCGCTAGACATTACACATAAGATCAGAATCTAGAGTTATGTATACACATACAACAAACGGAAATTATGATGAGGTTGCAGATGGTTCCTCGAGTCCCCAAGCTCCTCTTAACAGCGAAACGGTAGAAGGTCGGCTTTTATTCAGAGGTGTAATTAGAGGCAGACTTGCAGCTCTTACTGCTTCATTGCCACGATTTGCTTAGTCAAAGGCGCTAAAATAGGTATTTGACGGGATTGTAGTACAAAAAAATAAAAAGAACTGTCTGAAGATAATTGATTTGTTACTAGAGGTGTTAAAAAAGTGACAAACCGATTAGGCAGAAATTGAGGTCATCAATAGTAATTTTACAATTAGTAGTACTATATTTGAACGTAGTGAACAACAAAACAGCTGGTGGCTTTAAGGCCAAATAAGTTTGGTTATTTAAAACTATCTCGCATATAATAATACGATATTTTCACAGGGTCAAAAGCATTTGGATCAACATATTTATACATCGCACTTGTAATACATAAAACTATCACATTTTTTTAGGATAATGCCGTATTTATGTAGAAAAGGTCATTATTTTTTCATTACAGTCAGTTGCGGCTCGTGATATGAGGTTGGGGGAGCCAAAATGACCGAATTATTTAATTTATAACTTTTTCTCATAAGGAAGACGAGTAAAAACAGTATTTTAAGTATTACTGACATTATTCATTGTTACTTGCGGCATGTTTGGTAATTACGGACATTTCAAATGTTAAAAATGTAAACAGGTACATCATACGTAGACTCCGACGCACATTTTCACTGGTAAACATGTAAAAAATTGACCGCTAAAAATTTTCTAAAAATAAATAGTTTTATTATATGCTTTTATTGTCTATTATTAAATTTTATTAAGGGGGCCCGCGCCTTTGGGCCTAATGGTTAAGTTAGTTAAGTTAAATAGAGACGCCACGGTTTGTAATGTTTGATTTTTTTATTAAAGCAGTTCAATTTATATTTAATATACGGTCGAAATACAATAATACGTGATTTACGAAGGGATAAGGGATAAACACTTTTCAGTAAAGACATATAGATTACGCGATTCGATGTAACTAGGATTATTTAGTATACTCTTGGAAGATATTAAGAATCTAGTAGGATACCAACCAAACGAAACTGATTTGAGCAAAGCTGAAGTTTGACAGGATTTAGAAATGTCACAAGAAAGTTAAAAAAATAGGCCATTGCAGAATACCCCAAAGATCTGAAACATCCACATTGATGGTTCATCATCATTTTGGCTTTACAACCCTGTGTGGGTCCTAGCCTCCCCAAGAATTTTTTTCCAGTCGTCCCTATCCATCGCCTTCCTCCGCCAAGCACGTATTTCCATATTTCTCATATCTTGATCTATGTTATTTAAGGAATCTTGTTCTGGGTCTTCCTCTTCTTCTTTGACCAATAGGTCTATCGAGGAGCGTTTTTCTAGCTGGGTCGGTTTGCTCCATCCGCATTACATGCCCTACCCACCTCAGACGTCCTATCTTAATGTGTTTTACGATATCTGGTTCCTGGTATATTCTATAGAGTTCGAAGTTGTATCGTCTTCTCCAGACACCATTTTCATTTACCGCTCAATAGATTCGCCTTAGTATTTTTCTTTCGAAACATCCTAACATGTTTTCATTGCTTTTTGTTAAAGTCCAGGTTTCTGAACCATATGTTATTGCTGGGCGTATTATTGTTTTGTACAGTTTTACTTTTGTATTTCTTGATATAACTGTAGATTTAAAAAGGAGATTAAGCCCAAAATAGCATCTATTAGCATCACATTGATGGTTATTGAAACAATGTATACTTAAGCGTACTTCAGTCAAATAGAGAAGGTGAACACACATACACGCGCAAAGGAGCAACAAAATTAAAAGTATATGCGTCATATAGGTACAAGGAGAAGGGGAAAAATGACGGTATAAGAGCATGTTATGCCGTTTACCGTCACGACATACGAGACGGTCTTACCCCAAATAAACGGCAAATAGATATTTCGCATACAAAAGTCATTACAGGTTAAAAATAAATTATATTGTTGTTCTCCAGCGAAAGCTGATATAAAGTTGTCACGAAGGCAGTGGTGGATAGTGAGGGAGAATATGGAAGGAATAAAAGACTGACAGAGCGAACGTCAGGGGCGCTATAGTTGTAGAGTGATAGAATTGACGTAATAAATAACTTAGCTTCTGATTAGCCGAAATATTTTAAATTAATTACAAAAATGACAAAACAAGAGTAATTTTAATAGAAGAACAAGAAAGAAATAGAGAAAACAAATATTTAAAAGAGAAAGAATAGTTTTTATATAGAATTTGAATTCATTTTAAAAAAACTACAATAATTAAAAAAAAAAATGGAATACTTTTTTATTAGAACTACAGAACACCCATGAAGATGGTAATAACATCATATAGCATTTTGCCGAAGAGATCCTGTAAGATTTTTTCGGCGCTAATTGCATCTTTAACTCTGTTTCAGATAAGTAGTGTCGAATGCACACTAGCCCAAAGGGGAAGGCTTTACGTGCCTTCCGCAGTACGGTGGTGGCTTGCATAAGTTTTAGAAATGAAAATTTTGTTGGTTGCGAGAATCGAATTTAAAGTTTGTAAAAATGCAAAAGACGAAATGTTATGTCAGAAGTTATAAATCTTCAGGAAGATGAAGAATATCATGGTTAAAATACATAATTAGATATCGCTGAGGCTCAACTCGGACAGTAAAGTAAATTAAACAAATATATGCATCTTAGTAGTTAACGGGAGTAAAAGTCGAACACAATTAAGCTAAAAATAAATGCTGTGGACTTAAATTATTAACCTTACGAGAAGATGGAATGTTTTTAAAACTATAAACAATTATTACTAGCATTTAACATATCAAAAGGAAATGCTGATATTTTAATGTTCTGATATGAAAGACGAGATCACAACTGATAAAATAATTAGACTACAGAATTTATGATTTAGGTGGTGAACAATGCGGCAATAATACATTAGCTGGAGATAGTCGGTTTGTATAGCATATAATAGTAACTATCACTTAACACTAACCGGTGAAAGGTATGACTGGTCGGACAAGTCCGGTAATTCCGGCCGAAAATATGTAATTTCGCGCTCCTCAGCATAAGATCCACTTGCTGTGGTGTAATAAAGATAAAATTGTATACAACCAACGACTGATCCATAAAATTTGGATATCAAACAAAAAATGAGAAAACAACTACTTTTATGGCAAACAACGAGAACGGATATAAGGAGAAAATCCAGAGGATCAGCAATAACAGACAATGCTAACGTGTTAGCAATAACTGGATGAAAGCGTCACAAAACAAAGACAGATGGAAAGAGCTGAGGGAGACCTATGTCTAGCAGTTGACTCATACAGGTTGATAATGATGATGAGTAATTTATATATTTAAATTGGTCAAAGAAAGGGTTACTACTCACTGTCTGACGTTAAAATAGTTTAATTTGACGATTAGTTTTGATGCTTAAACCATTTGCCTCATCCTTGCTTTTTTAAACAATTTCAATAAAAGCGACAGAAGGAAATATTCGTTGGGACCTCAGGATGATACAGACCATAGGTTATTGAAAAACTTTATTTATGTATGATGACTACTATGATTTCCATAGCTGTAGATGTTTCTAGCCTAACATCTATTTTGAATCATTGTTAGTCATCACCGTTTTTAAATAAAGTTTCAACAACCAAAAGAAATTAGAGGAAATTAGTTACTTACAATTGGTCAAAAGAAACTAAGGAAAAAAATGTTTGAAAAGGCATGTTTTTGTTTTTGACAAATGTGTTTTTCCCACTTTTATTTGATAACTATAGTGAGTATATCTATCAGTAAGCTTTATCGGAACTTGGATGATAAGGTATCCTTATGAACGAAACTAGTGGTATTAACACCAGATACGTCGATGAAACAATTATAATTACAAACACCATAGAAAGGCAAAAGAACAGCACACCTACTGCAACAAGTATAAAATTCTTATTTCTAGGAAGATATTCCTTGACAATGTCAAAAGAAGGAATCACAAAACTGCCACTAAGTTAATGTTTCGTCAAGCCAATTTCCAGATATCAAATTGGCTTGACGAAACATTAACTTAATGACAATTTTTTGATTCTTTATTTTGGCAATGTCAAGGAATGTCTTCTTAGACACGTCGGTTCTCGTTTTTTCTCGAAAAAATCGATCATTTATTGTCATACCGTCCGGTAGTCTGTTCTTCAGGGACAAGTGCAGCAAAAATTGCAACAGATACAAAAACTGACATGATTCGATTCGGAATTAAAATTTATGTGACGAAAATTATAAAACCGGAATTTTTCACTCTCTAGTAAGAAGTATTAGTAAAAAAGTACATCGGACAGTCTATGATATAGTACATAGGAAGAAAATGAATCCATATGTCCAATAACTTTATCAACAGTTAATATTGTCGTTACATAAAAAGTATAAAGGGGAATGGACAAAATCAAACAACAGAATAGAGAACTTGGAATGATAAAACGCTACGAGGTAGATTAATGACCAGGTGATACGGTATCTGTAAAGCGCTAAGAGAGTAGTGGGTTGGTAGAGTATACAATAGGAAGACAAGGATATAGACATTTGTAAAAGCATTCTGAAAAGAAAAAAGATAAGCTGATCCACTATGGACTTCTCCTGATAAGGTCAATGAAGATGAAATGTTATCAGTTATTAGTACGCTTCAATAAATACAAAAAGGTTTTTTTGTCTAGCCTAAGGATTAGTGCAGCCTAGACCGTCAATGATGAAGAAATAACGATACGAGAGAACATACAACCCTAATTTCCTCCTTATTAATAACATAAATTAGCGATGTCGAGTAATATATAGGTCGAAAATGAATTTGTATTTATAGATTCCCCGTGTCTCTAATAACATCTTTATCAAGGTCTGTTGTGCCTTGCAATTCTTAGAAGGCACAGATTAAAGCGCAAATCTGAATTTGGTTTCGAAAATTAGTTTACGGATTTTAATATCAGATGTCGCTATTATCGTCTATACGAAGCCATGTTAGAGTTGCTTCCTAAGACAGAAAAGATTTATTTTCACGTTCAGAGCGACTGTGAATATCCGTCTTTGAAGAGCCCTTTTAGTTCGAAATACGTATAAGCGGATACACAGGCGCACTGTACGTGAAATCAAATCTTAACTGTCTTTTTTCCTTGTATTTTTGTCCCTACATTATTTAATATTGTCGCGTCTTTAAGATCTACTTTACGTTAAAATAAGATATATTTATTGATTTAACCATGTTGTACTGACAAGAGAGAAAATGCAACCCTAACATTCGCCCTAATTATTAAAAGAAATTAGTTATGTGGAGTGGTATGTGGGTAGAAAAGGGATTTACATTTTTCTCCCTATATACTAGTTGTGTTAAATATTGGACACTTAGTTTTATCACAAGCATGGGAACACCGAATCAATTCACGGAGCAATCAACCGATGACAGTGAAACAGACATTTTCGATGACAGAGACGATTATTAACAATTCGCCATTCATAGAATATACTTGTACATCATAAAAATTGTAATATACATTCAATAAAGTAAAGTCTTATAGTTACATAATATCTAAATTAATAGGCCTTAGGTGGCAACGACAAAATCACTGGTCCTTCGAGCCGGATATGCACCAGCGACCTATGGATCATTGATGTTTTTGTTGCCATCTAAGGCCTATTAATTTAGATATTATGTAACTATGTAAGACTGTACTTTGTTGAATGTATATTATAATTTTTATGATGTACAAGTATATTGTATGAATGGCGAATTGTTAATAATCGTCGCTATCATCGGAAATGTCTCCTTCACTGTCACCGGTTGTCATGCTTTTGATAAACCTAAGTGTCCAATATTTAACAAGTTGCTTGGTGACTGAAAGTTTATATTCTCGCGGCTTTAGTTAATTTGCGTTAAAACAAAAAGTATTTATTGATTTATCCATGTTCTAGTAATATTCCTCCATATATTCAAAACAAACAGTTAATTGGAAAATCGTTATACAAAAAGAGAAAAATGAATAGTTGTCACCCTATATTAAGGAAATAAATCAGAAAAGAAAATACAAACACCGTCGATTTCTAGATCACAATAAGTCTAAAGATATTTCTAAAAGTTTCATAAAATTTATTTTAGCAAATAATTTTACAGAATGAAGCAACAAAAATAAATTATGACCGTACGGACCTGGACTAACGACCGATATCAATCACCTTGTGATCTCTACCTATTTCAAAACAGTGGTCTTAATGTTTTATGAACGAACCAATTCTATTCCGAATATAATTATACACTTTTCATTTATTCATAAACGGGTGGTGTCATGGATAAGGACTTTCATGAATTGTGGTGTAGGTTTTGATTCATGACCGGTCGCCCTTCGAGTTTACTGTATTCCAAGTAGAATTCTTTCGGAATTTTTCGCCAATTTTGAGGGTCGAAGAAGTAGTAAGTCCCTCTCTCGTACGTTGATGTCTTTTCCATTAGAACCATACCCGGTACTTGCGTCATCCAAAGTTTTTCTTCTATGTGGTACCTCCACTCTCGGCTGTATCTAAAAATAAAAACAAAACTTCAATATTATACGTCGAATATTATTGAAACTATTTTAACCCATTAGCGCCTAACGGTACCATATGGGCTCGTTAGGCGTTAATGCAATTTAAGAATAATGTGCTTTATTTTAGGGGAATTACGCTTCAAGAAGCTTTAGATATAGCTTATGAAGAAGGAAATGCCGTAGATATATATATATATATATATATATATATATATATATATATATATATATATATATATATATATATATATATATATATATATACATATATATATATATATATATATATATATATATATATATATATATATATATATATATATATATATATATTGAGCCTGCTGATAGTAACATCTTAACTGATGAAAACTCTGAAGATGAAGATGAGAGTGGTTTAGCAGACAATTTGTCGGCAGGACAACTGAGTGCTAAAGCTGAGATTGTATTTGCGAACAAAGACAGACTGGGACTCAACCTTGATAATATTGATATTTTATCTGCATCAACTCATGTACATGTTCCAAATAAGGACAATTATTCACTAAATATAGTCATCAAACCAGCAGTCACCAATTTTGTTGAAGGAGATTTTGGAGAAGGAGAGAAGGGAAAATAGAAGGCAGACGCGGCCCGGGTAGACGACAAATGACCTGGCTGCGCAACATCAAAGATTGGACAGGATTAGACTTTCAAAATAGGGAAGACTTTGCAGAGGTCATCGCCAACCTTCGCTAAGAAGACGACACCTAAAGAAGAAGAAGAAGAGATTTGCAAACCGGTAATCGTACATTTCCACCAGGAGACTACTCTAAATACCAATCGTTGAGTTGTTCAGAGATATTTGAATGTTTTTTCTCCGACGATTTGCTTCAAATAATTTTACATGAAACGGGAAACTATGCTTTATTTCAAAATTGTTCTGATCCTAATCTGACCATAGAAGAATTAAAAGTTTTTATTGGTATTCTGATCCTCAGTGGAATCAATGTTTTGCCATCGAAAAGAAGTTATTTAGAAAACTCAAATGATATGAAAAATATTATGATATCAGAAGCCATGCGCCGTGATAGATTCTTGCAAATCTGCAGATTTATTCATTTTGCTGATAATAATAATGCAGACACCTCTGATAAAAAGTACAAGCTTCGGCTAATTACAGACCACTTAAAATCAAGTTTTCTTAAACACTTTATCTTCTTCTTAAAGTGCCTATCCGTTCCGGATGTTGGCGATCATCACGGCTATCTTTACTTTATTTATTGCAGCGCGGAACAGTTCAGTGGTAGTCGTGTTATACCACTTTCGTAAATTTTGAAGCCAGGAAATGCGTCTTCTTCCCGGTCCTCTCTTACCATTTATACCTATTTATTTAAACACTTTATACCTGAACCAAATCTTTCCTACGATGAATCGATGATTCAGTATTTTGGTCGCCATGGATGAAAACAATTCATCCGTGGCAAACCAGTAAGATTTGGATACAAGATTTGGTCGTTGAATACTCCGAATGGTTACTTGGCGAATTTTGAAGTATACCAAGGAAAAAATCCCAGATAAAATTCTAATTATGAATCAATTTTTGGAAAACCAACGGCTCCTCTACTGCAAATGATTGAGGAACTAAAGGAAAAAGGAAACTTTCCGTACAATTTTATTATGTACTCTAAAAGCTAATGGTTATAGTGGAACCGGCACTATAAGGGAAAACCGCTTGCCAAAGGACTGCCCTCTTCCTTAAAAAAAGGAGGTTGAAAAACAAAGAAGAGGAGACTTTTCATACATTTTAGACAGCGAAACTGGAATAGGGTATGTTAGATGGATGGACAATAATGTTGTCACCCTTGCTAGTACGAGTTATGGTATTGAGCCAGTGAAGGCAGTAGACAGGTTTAACAGAAAAGAAAATACTTCCCATACCAAGGCCCAATCTTATAGCGCAATACAATAAAAATATGGGTGGAACTGATCAAATGGACAACAACATATCTTGGTAAGTTTGTCTCTTTGTCTACCTTTAGAATATAATTTTTTATCTGATTGTAGTTATCGCATTGATATTAGGTCAAAGAAATAGTACTGGACCATATTTACTTATCTCATTGACGCTGCATTACAAAATGCCTGGATTTTGTACAGAAAAAGTGGCCGAAAAATTAGTCAACTAGATTTTAGACGAAGTATTTACCAGGTACATAAACAGGTAGAAGGAAGCTATTCAGTAGTACTCTTGTGTTTCTTTTCTTTATTTCAGACGTATACGGTACAACCGAAAGCTACTGGACGAACAGCGAAAGCAGCAGCAAGTGATTTTCGAGTTAGCAATGATATTAGATATGATGGAATGCATCATTACAATATTACAGTCCCCGAAGGTAAAAGGCGAAGATGTGGGGGTGACAATTACAATAGTAGAGGACGAACAATGTGCTGCAAATGCAATATTGGAATTTGTATAGATTGTTTTCGAATGTTTCATAATCAATAGTTAATTTTTATAAAAATATTTTTTTTTGTGTATAACATACACACATAATTTATTATGTCTTTGGTGATCCAAAGTTCCTGCCACTTGCCTTGGAAATTCCTTTTGAATTTTGATTCTATATCTTCTTGGAACTGTAGGTTGTAGTTGGGTAAGCTGGATGTAGATCCAGATTGTAAGAAGGATGTAGATTCCTTGGATGCCGATATGAGAAGGCACCCATATTATTGATATTGAAGTCCCTCGGGAAGTGTGGAGATGGATCAATTATAGTATTTTTTGCACTAGGTGATGTTGTATGAAAATATTCTCTAACGAATGAATTGCGGATAAGGAATCGGTGTACAGAGCTAC
This sequence comes from Diabrotica undecimpunctata, assembly GCF_040954645.1. Taxonomy (NCBI): domain Eukaryota; kingdom Metazoa; phylum Arthropoda; class Insecta; order Coleoptera; family Chrysomelidae; genus Diabrotica; species Diabrotica undecimpunctata. The sequence continues at coordinate 141,714,114 of NC_092808.1, read as the reverse complement.
ACTTTGACGATTGTCAAAAGGGAACCCGAGAGCTTTTGAAATACTGAAGACTGAAATGGTGACAAAACAGCCAACTCCATCTGCGTTTCGGGATGCATCGGTATAAAGCACCTTATCATAGTTGGATATATTTACAATATCCTTGAAAGCTTGTCGAAAAATGATATTATTTGTTTGTTGCTTATTAAATTTACAGAGAGAAGTGTTTATAAAAGGAGGTATTCTAGACCATGGCGGGGATTCTGATTTTATAGATGCAAGTGTTTGAGATAATTTTGTGTCTTGGCACAAGGGTTGTAACATCGGTAAATCAGATGACTATTTTGCAAATATTACTAATCGCAAAGCATCGATATTTTTGGTACAACAGACGATTTTTGATCACCTTCACAAAATTCGTCACAAAGTGAACTACAAGTACTATTGAGATGCAAAAACAACCGAAATACGGTGAACTGTATGGCGCTGTCACATTAAAACTCATAGCTACTTGATAGACAGACTATTTTATTACAGACAGAAATTTTAGTAGCAGTCTTCGTAACGTAATTCCTTCTCTTCAAATCAATATTGGAATCTTTGTTTCGGTTATTTTATGGTAATCAGAGAAAAATCATTGATAAAATAAAGTTTATTCTAGATGAACACTTACAGTTCTGAGGCAGCTGCAATTTGAAGTACGTCACCAACATTATTATAAAACATAAAAAACAGTAGGTCGTCTTTATATCGACTTAGTTTCATCGATGCGAGTTTCTCCCTAAAAGCGAACAATAAAATGTTAGTAACACATGAAAACTGATATTCAACAACAAAACTCAAATTTTTGCTTATGTCCACCCAAATGGGTCTACAATTATTTATTAATTAAGTTAAAGGGATGACACCTGTGGTTAAAAACGAAAACTATGACCTGCAATGTATATTACAGTTTCCTATACTACGTTTTGACGTAATGCATAGGTAAAAAAATGTTATAACACACATCTGCGTTACCAAAAAAACGTTACATTTGAAAGAAGAGTGTTACCCATATTGACAATAGTTGCTAATTTGCAAATAATAAAGATGTGAGAGGGGTAAAAGTATAGTTACCTTATCGCATGGTTAATGATATACTCAGGAGGTACATGGAAATCGATGTCCTGCGGCCGACACGGATGTTCCGCCCAGGGTCCAGCAAACGTGGGGTATAGGTTATCAGGTGAATTGAGATTCAGTCCAAGTGCAGTCAAATCTTGGCCTAGGGCCAATGATACAAGATTTGGATCAGTCTCAGCTGCCCTTATAAAGGTCAACAAACCTACTATACCAAATTGATCATTCACCATACTCGCTGGAATATTTGTTATTCTGCCATCAGGCGACGTCTGGATACCTAAAACATATAATACACAAAATTTAGTAATCAGTATAATCGGTCATTTATTAGTAGAGGTATAATTATTATATTGCTATTAATTTCGTAAGGAAATTAAAAAGATTGCAGCATGTCTCTCCTCCTATTTAATCTATACATGGAAGCTATGCTTAAAAGTTGGAAAACGCGAAGTATGGAATGGGAATAACTATAAAAACAATACGATTTTTTCACTGGGTTTTGCAAACGATAAAATTGTTGCTCAGGGCTCATATGATTTGGAATTCATGATCAATATAAAAAAAAAATGAAAATTACAGATAAATCTGAAGAAACAGAAGCGCAAGAATGCTAACAAAAGAAAGGAATTATTAAAGTTTTGAGAAAAACTATGTTTATAAAACTGACGAACAATAATTATTCTCCGGATCTAGTCGGTCGATTTTAACAAACCTTGATGTATTTTATTTGTTTTGGTTTTCTCTATAGTTGAAAAAAGTCAAAAAAAAGGTCAAGTTTTGAACAAGTTTTTCAAATATCCGCCATTTTGTTTCTTTTAATAATTTTTAATGTTTCTGGTAAACTATCACGTAAGGGCACTTCTTATTTAAAACCCTTCTCGAATTTTATATTTTAAATTTGCCGTTCCAGAGATTAACTGTCCGCCATAGAACAGTAATTTTTGGACAAAAAAATTTGGCCCCATCTATAAAATACAGTGAAAAATGAAAAAAAAAAAGAAGAAAATATTTTTTGTAATTTTCAAAATATGTATAATAATAAGAAAAGAAGTTTGATTGCCATATATAATAGATAAGATAAAAACAATTGTTGAAAATGTATCATTTTTTAGCATTCTAGACAATAATAGTAACTTATGAACGTATATCAACATACGAGATATCACATAACACTATGGATGATAATAGTCCATAAAGTAAATTTGATTTATTGACCTAAGACTGAGTACAAAATAAACAACTAGCGAAGTCCTAGCATGACACATCAAATGAAACAACGTGAGACGTATAGTATTATATAATATATACAGCGTGCCATCAGTACATATATATATATATATATATATATATATATATATATATATATACAGGGGTAATATTATTAGGGATGGCGATTAAGTAAAATTATTAGAGATGGGGTTCACTGCCCTTAACAAAAAACGGAATTGTAGATATAAAACTTTGTTTTCTGCAATTCACAAAATTTATTACAATTTATTACCACTACAACTGTTTCGGCAGAGTGCCTTTCGCAAGTGATGTATATTTACTATGTCGTCTACACTTTATAGTCTTTAATGGAAAAGTTGTGTAGGGGTGAACTGTTTGTCTCAAGTTAGTCATTCATAATTATATCTGTATTTTTAATTTATTAATTTCCATTCTAATAAAGATAGCTTAACGCCTTTATTTTGGATATAAATGATTGTGAGCTAGAAGGTGAAGCGTAACATGTAAGTTCGTATAAACCACTGTGTAAGTGCTTTTTCTTTCGGCTCTTTTTGTTTCTAATATATTTGCTAGGTTAACTTATTGTTTGTTCTGAAATCTGGTGTTATTCCTTTCTTTTTTATGTGTTTTTGATTACAGCGATCAAGGAAAGAAAATGATGATCATGTGCATTTTTCAGTGACCTTAATTTGCTTAAAATCATTATAATCATCCACTTCCCGAGTTTCCAATATCATCTCTACCATCAGTCTTTACCATCTGTATTTCCTCCCATTCGAATATTTTTCAGTTTTTATCCTTTCATTTTCGTCTCCATGAATCTCAATGCTTCAACCTTTTTTTCTATATCTATACCTTTTTTTGACGCTAAAACGAGTGATAGAGAAAACATACGAGTACGACGGAGAAACACATATACTTTTCCTAGACTTTAAACAGGCGTTTGACAAACTAAACAGAAGAAAAATGATCCAAGACTTACAAGAGACTAATATACCAAATAAAATTATAAGAATGGTAGAAATGACAATGTGAGATTCCCAACCAATAATAGACACCGGAAGAGAAAGAACAGAAATAATAAATATAAAAAATGGAGTAAGAAAATGAGAAGTGATCTCAACGGTACTATTTATTCTATCCCTAGACAAGATAATAAAAAAGCTGTCAAACGCATAAACTATAAACAAAAATGCAGTACAAATAATAAGATATGCCAACGATATAACCATAGTAGCAACAGATAAAAAGACATTAAAGAAAACCTTTCAAGAAATAAAAAACGAAGCCAAACTGAGAGGACTGGAATTAAATAAAAATAAAAAAAATACATGAACGTAAGAAAGAAAAAGAAGACACAAATGACAGAACTGACAATAGATGCACACAGTTTCGAAGAGGTTAAAACATTCAAATATTTGAGAGTACTAGTCAACAGAAGAAAAGAAAGTGTAGATATGAAAAGAAGAATTCAAGCGGGAAATACAGCATTTTATAGAAATAAAAAAATGTTTAGAGATAAGAAGTTAAACCGAAACACAAAAATGAAAACGACCATAAGACCAATAGTAGTATATATTGCAGAAACATTTACATTAACAGCAAGAGAAGAAGAAAATAGAATGTTTTTGAGAGGAAGATTATCAGAAAAATACTGGGACCAAAGAGGCAAAACGAAGAGGATGCAAGACAATATATGATGAATTACGAATTACAAGAATTGATGAGTCAAGAGAACATAATTAGAGCAATAAAAGCACAAAGAATTAGATGGTATGGACACATAAAGAGAAGAGAGAAGAGCAATTCGTTAAGAGTTATAACGGAATGGATACCACCAGGTAAAAGAACCAGAGGTAGACCTAAACTGAGCTGGAGACAACAAGTGGAAGAAGACTTTAAGGAGTATGGAAATTAGAAATATAGAAAGGACAATCAAAGAGAGAGAAGAATGGAGAAAAGTAGTGGAAATAGCAAAGTCACATCCGAAACTGCAAAACCAATATCATCTTATTTTTCCTTTTTAACGAAATGACCCAAAGTGCCGCTTTACTAATGAAACGTCAAAATATCCTGATCAGCCTGCTATGAATTGATAAATAATAAAAATGTATTTGCGTGTTCCATGTTATAATTTATTGTAGTAAGTAGTCTGATAATTAAGTATTGCGAAAAACGATACAAAAATAAACATTTGCACTAATTAACCAACACATTATTAGTAACTAATTGTGATAGACAATGTTTATGCTATTTGCAACTATTATCTGTATTTAATTAGCTAGTTTCGTCATACATTACCGATTGCATGAGCGACGATAACTTCACTAAAATATGGAAAATAATATTTACTGTTTTGTTTAATGTTTAAGGTTTAAAGGTTTTAAATATGCGCTGCGTAGAAGGTCCTATCTGTTGCGGTGGACTATTTCGATTCTGTTTTCTCTTGTTCGAAATATTTTTGTGAAGTTGTCTCATTAACGACTGATCCTCTCCAGCGTATGTTTGCATGTCTCTGGTGTATTTTTTGTTTAAAAAATGACCAATGTTTTTTATACAGTTCATATCTTGAGAATATGGAAGCCATTTCAATACTTCTACACCATTTTCTTTTAAATGAGATTTTGTGAGATAAACAATGCAACCCTACTGAAATAACGCAACCGGATGATTTTCTCAAATCTCCAAGATCGTCTGTGGTAATGCATATCCAAAAATGCATTTTTATTTGAAAGTTACAATGTTTCTTTGTATGTGAATCCGTAATAATTGGTTTCTGTACTGACGTAAAAATGATACGTAATAGCACAAACTTTATAACAGTCCAACTTACTTACAATTGTGTATGTTGTATAGTTAAAAAAATTAGTACGAATTGTTTTTAATAAATTTCATTTTATTTTAGGCTAAGGAAACGCCACTTTTAACATTACAACAAAAGAAAAATAGACTAAGATAGTCAAAAGAGCATAAAGATTGGACTCAGTCGCAATATATATATATATATATATATATATATATATATATATATATATATATATATATATATACAAACAACACGGGGTTGCAGTCAGAAAATTGGCCGGGATGTTAATGAAACACTCCTTTGACTTTTTGTCTAGCTTTCGGACTGGTTTTATTCCTTTTTCAAGACACTGTAATAAGAAAAATATGTAAATATTTATAAAATATGACAATTCTTCAGTGCAACTTACTAGTCGTTGAGATTATTTGTAAAAGCATTGACACTCAACTTTAATAACACACATAATAAATATAAAATAATGGACAAAATACATTCTAAAATTTTTAAAATTTAGGTACAGATAGTAAAACTTAGTTTGTCATCTTTTACTGGTGTGTTTTAACTCTCACACATAGAGAACAAAAAGAAAAAACCCTATGATTAAAAAGTAATTAGGTGTACTTAATATTATATTTCTTTTTAAGAAATACTAGAGGCCCATCTTAAGTGATTTTATGCATATAAGTGTAATTTATGTAGGTAGAGGTAGATATTAACTTTATTTTAGATGTTTTTCCAGTAAGTAACAATAAATGTTGCTCAGTTTATCTATGTCTGACTTTTTATTGAAGCAAGATGTACTAGATTTTATTTCACGAACACATTTCCAAGAAAACACGTTTTGAATGGTTCTTTTCCTTTGCCAAAATACAGGAATCCTCGAAATTAAATTCATGTTTCAACGTTAATGCATGTTCTGTCAATGGACATGCATTTATTTTTTTGGTTTTTATATCGCTACGATGTGAGATCACCCTACTGTGAAAATTACGAGATGATTCTCCTATGTATATTTTGTTACAATTGGTACACGGTATAGAATAAACAACATTCGATGACTCCTGTATTGTGAAGGGATCTTTTGTTTTTGTGCACCGTTTTCACATTTTTGGTTGTAATTTTTAAACCACTAACATTTTTGAAGATGTTCATTAGCTTCGGTGTCAGAACTGGAATGTAGATCAGTTTAGATGATTTCATAGGAATTTTAACATTTATATTTGACTCTAAGATCTTTTTGTTCAATGGTAATCAAAAACAAATCTTTGGCACTCCAATGGGCAGCAAAATATCCCCCATACTATGTAACTTTGTTTTGGATGATCTTATAACAACGTGTAAAGAAAAGATACCTTTTCACATACCTTTTATTAAACGATATGTTGATGATTTGATTTTATCGGCCCCTGAAAACAAAGTAACTGATGTTTTAAACACCTTTAACGCCCAATGTGAACACCTAAAGTTTACGGTTGAGAGAGAGGCTAATAATATGATTCCTTTTTTAGACATGCTAATTCATCGTGGCAATGATGGCATGCTAAGGACGGAGTGGTATTGTTTCTCTTTTATCAGAAAACATGTGCTTGTATAAAAAGAAGCTTTGCTCCACATCTACTGAGGTAATAGGGGCATATTTTAATTTTGGCAACAGGTTTCCATCAATACACGTTTGTATGTCAAAATGGCCTCTAAAAATATACGACACATTCTGAATCATTTTGAAGCCTGTTATTTACTAAAACCTGCTTAAGCTTCCACGAAACTTTTGTACCAATGTCACCTTTTACTTTTTGGCATTCCTTCTGAAAATTTTCAATTAGTTCCACAGAATCAACTAGAAGTAGCGACTTCTTTCCTATAATTCGTTTTAATAAATATCAGACTTTTATGCACCTCCTTATTATCGAAAACTGCTTTTGATAATACGACAGCCTGTGAAGAGTCTGATAAGTCGTTTATTACGTCCTTTATTCTATCATAATTTTCAGCGTAGAAATAGCTGCACTTAGCCAAGTCCCCAACGAGTGAATACAGATTGGGGAGGTAGCGGTACGTCGCGAAATTTCTCTTTGTATAATTTAACTCGCAAAAGAGCCTTAAGGAACACCTTATTTACACTGCTAATTAATTCGTTCATAAGAGGAAATTGGGCTCTGATAATCCCTGCAACTCTGTTAACTCCATGAGCTAAACAAGTGATATGAAAAAGGTTCTGATAAAATATTTTTAAATTTTGCCCCACCTTAACCACATATGGGGCAGCGTCCGATCAGAAAATCACAAATTTATTTAATGGCATGGCATCTGGCAAAAAGAAGTTTGTCAAAGTGTCTTGAATGCATCGTGTACCGGTCAAATTGTTGGCTTTTTCAAGTTGTTTTGAAGATATTAAAAATGAGTTTCCTAGACCATGTTCCTTTAGTGCGCCAATTAGCAAATGAACAATATATCTTCTACAGAAGTCTGTAGTTTCGTCCTTTTATTTCATAATGAAATGATTAAAAGGAACTTTTATTTCATAATGAATAATTTACATTAAGATTTATTAAACACAAAAGTTTGCAAAACGTATATAATATCATAATAAGTAGGTCAAGTACATGGAAAACAAAGGTGTTTTTATATCATGTTATGGTAGGTCACGTATGAATATACTATTTCACACATCGCTGGAAGGATGATTAGACAATTAGTTTCAAATTATAAATCATCTCTTGTTCAACTTACCATATTTTCAAGTATGTAAAAATGTTAAGGCTTTTTTCGCATTTAATTAAATTGTTATTAATATGTTCTTCCCATGTTAATTTAGAATCAAGTGTGACGCCGAGATAAGTATAGTGTTTTTGGACAGGTATACTTAGATTATCAATTCTAATACTGGATATACTCGGTAAGCGATGACGAGTATTAGAAAAGTTACTGATATAAATATGTAAACTTTGAATGGTGAAATGATTTTGATAAATAGGGGTTTTAGGTATCTACATCCGGTAATATACAGCAATTTAGGTAAGTAAAAAAGAAGGTAGAATAGAAGAAGGTATATCGAAGACTCAGTACTAAAATTAGCAAAATTAACAAAATCCTGAAAAAAGTGCAGGGTTGAAAGTGACGAAGGAATTTCGACCAAAATAGAAATGCACGAAAAACTGGCGTTCTGTATTGTGCAGTAGAAGTCTGTCATTGATCACACGTCTAAGAGTATTGAAGTGCTACATCTGGTCCGCTTTGTTCTATAGATGTGAAACCAGGACAACAAAAATAAAAAATCTTAATAAATCAGAAGCGTGCGAGTTGTAGTGTTATCGTCGCATACTCAGAATCCCATGGACTGCGCACATATCTAACGAAAGTGTGTTAGAGACCATTCACAAAGAGCGAGAATTGATCAACATCATCAAAATAAGAAAGGTCCAATATTTCGGTCATATAATGAGAGTAAATAAATATCGCTTACTCAGGTTGATCATTCAGGGCAAAATCGAAGGAAAACGCTGGGTCGGAAGAAAGGCTGTGTAACATTAGACAATGGACAGTTCGGACAGTTCAGAAGAAAACACTTCAGCTTTTAAGCAAGCTACAAAAAAATCTAATTGAGTTAAGTCAGCAGATCTTGATCAATCGATCAATCAATATTCTTTACTACATGAAAAAAAATATTGGAATTTAGTGTAACTGTGGTATCGTCAGCATAATTGAGTGACATAACAGCCTGATTGCTGTTCCACGTTTTCTACTCGAACACTTATTGCATCAGAAAAATTATCTAATGGATTCCGAACCAAACATGTTGAGCTATCGTTTATCAGTTGATGTAAATCATTGACGAAAATTAAAAATAAAAGTAACAAAGTAAAAGTAAAAAGTGATGGTCCCAATATCTCCCAATCGGCTAGTCCATCTTACCGATGTGTAGATAAGCTGGCCACCTGGCGGTATAGTAGGGTAGCTTCATCTTGTTGTAATATTACGTTTAGAAAAAACTTATGTTATTGGTTTACAATTACATTATTGTCAGTTTTATCTCGGTCTCTAACATATTTAGGTAAGTTTCAACATCTAAATCCCTTAAATACTGATCGTGTGAACTTGTCAAAATAATCTGGGATTTTTATCAAATCAGCACCCAAAATATTGCTGATGAATGCGTCTCTTCAGAAAACAAAGCAAGCGTGAAGTGCAAAGAAAATTTTAGCTTTGTAGATTACCGAAAGTGATTCGACTGTATAAATCACGACAAAACATTCAAAAAGATCGGACTCGATGGAGTTGATATAACTATTATTCGTAAAATATACTAGAATCATAATGAGTGTGTTCGTACTATGTCAGCATAAAACGAGTAGTATGTCAGGGATGCCTCTTGTCCCCGTTTCTCTTTAAGGTCTATGCGGAACATATTATGGAATGTCTGGATGAACACCCATGGGTTATCAAAGTCAATGGAATTGTGATCAAGAACCTAAGATACGTAGACGAAATTCCGGTCCTGGGTGACTTGGTAGAACATGTACAGACACTAATGAATGTCCTGTCAGAATCGAGTGCCAGAATAGGACTAGAGATAAACTGACCAAAACTCCTTGCATGCAAAACAGCACGAAAATAATTTTTCCGAGTACTAACCATCCTAAGCCTACTCTTGGAATGGGTATCATAATAAATGGAAGATGTACAATAAGCTAATTAGCTGCAGCAGTCAGATGTTTGGTTGTCTCGCATTAATCTTATTTCACGATTTATATAAGCGGATTGGGACGAGATTTATCATCATTTTTGTTTTCCATAGTTTATCCTCATACTGAGACTCTTTATTACTAGCTGTAGTTGTCGTAGCAAAACCTGCTTCTTCTTCTAATGTCATCCGCATATTAGAAATGATTTAATTTCCAAGACATTATCCAAAAATTGGAATTTCCAATTTGACAGCAATCATATCAGTGAATTATGTGTTGTAATGTGTGCCACATATAACATAAAATATCTTCTTTATCATCATAAGCGATATTACAACTCATTTTTTTTTCAATTAGTATTTTAGCTCAAAAAGATATCAACAGAAATGTTGAGGAACTGAGACTTTTGATTGAGTCCTTTACTTCTAGTATTGAATGCAAAATTATTATTATTATTATTATTGTTTAGTTTCGATACACTAAAACCAACTCGTTGAATGGTATGCGCATAACTTGGTGCATGCCACATTTCCGTTAGAAAAGGTTCAAACCAGTTCAGCGATATATTATCAAAGTATTTTTGCAAATTTTCAAATACTTGATTATGTATGGAATATATTTTAAGAAATGACAGAGTTTGGACAGATAAAATGCTGCTAATGTGTTATGCAAATATGTTTTCAAAAACAAAATGTATGCATTATTTATTTTTAGTTTGCTCTGGTTTAAAAAACTGTTTTAAATAATCCTAAAGTAGATAAACTGACGCTTGCATCGGCATGTAGGTATTTATTTTGTTAAAATGCTAGAAGTATATTGCTTACTATTTAATACTTAATTTACTTATTGATTTCTTACAAAAATTTTTATTGTAACATAAATAAAAAAACAATGTAGTACCGTAATCAGACATTATATTCGGGGTTTATAGGTCCTGATTGGGAATTTATGTTTCTTCCCCACATTTCGTCTACACCTGCTGCATACATTATCAAACACGATGCAGTGGTGGGTATATATCATCGATCATCATCAGAACATCCCCTTCATCGTCTTTGATAATGCCTATCTGGAAACATAATTATAAGGAAAACAAGCAAAATATCGTATATCCGATATTTCTTATTTCGCGTGGAACTCTTTATACTTTAAATAAAAAGCCAACAGTTGAACGAAGTACCACGAAGAGAAGACATTGATTAACACTACAGCTGCCGGAACGAACCATGGCCGGTGGGAGAAATCTTGTCTGAAAGTTTACAAACATACTTCGAAAACAATTGTTTAGAAATTGAAGAATTACAGGAAAAACATGATGCATTTAATATGTATAAAAAAATAAAAGAACTGACAGGTCAAAACAAACAGGCAAATAACATCGTTGATAGAGACGGAAAACTGATTATCACTAATTTGCATAAAATAGACAGATGGAAAGAGTATATTGAGGAACTGTTTAGTGATGAAAGGGCCGAACTTGAAATTAACGAAGTAGTTACAGGACCTGACATAACTATGGACGAAATTGAACAAGCAATACGATTAGCAAAGACCCGAAAAGCGACGGGACCAGATGAAATACCGAGTGAAATAATAAAGCTCTTCGAAAGTTCAGGTAAAATATCTCTCCTTTATCTGTTTAATAAAATTTATGAAACTGGCTATATACCAACGGATTGGCGGCTGTCGACTTTTGTGACGATACCTAAAAAAGCAAATGCAAAAAGATGTAGTGACTGCCGAACCATCAGCTTGATGAGTCATGTTTTAAAGATATTTCTACGAATTTTGCACTCTAGGATGTACCAAAAAATAGAACAACTTGGTGACACACAGTTTGGATTCCGCAATAACCTTGGAACAAGAGAAGCACTATTTAGTATTCAGGTTATGGTACAGAGATGCAGGGATGTCGGACATCCAGTTTATATGTGTTTTATTGACTTTGAGAAGGCCTTTGATCGAGTAAAACATACTGAAATGATAGCCATTCTTCAGCAGGTTGGTATTGACGATAAAGACCTACGCATTATTAAAAATCTTAACTGGCATCAACGTGCAAACATCAGGATTGGCCGGGACACTTCTGAAGAGCTTCAAATACGAAGAGGAGTAAGGCAGGGCTGCATTTTGTCCCCGCTACTATTTAACATCTATTCTGAGTTCGTTTTCAATAAAGCAGTGGATAATGTTCAATGTGGTATAAAAATGAACGGCGTCAATATTAATATTTTGAGATATGCGGATGACACAGTGTTAATTGCAAGCAATTACGAAGAACTTCAACATCTAATTAATAGGATTACCACAAAGTGTGATGAATATGGCCTTAAGATAAACACCGCAAAGACAAAGGTGATGGTCGTCAGTAAAACGCCAATACAACCGGAAGTGGTAACAGGTTATGGTGAACAACTGGAGAGAACTAATAGTATTACTTACCTTGGTTGTAATCTAAATGAGAACTGGGACATGAGCAAAGAAATTAGAATACGGATAGAGAAGGCCAGAGCTGCATTCTTTAAGATGAAGAAACTGTTATGTGGAAACAATATTACTTTAAGTCTGAAAATTAGATTAGTGAGATGTTATGTGTTCTCTACTCTTTTGTATGGTGTCGAAGTTTGGACTTTGACGGATACACTTCTCAAGAAACTGGAAGCCTTTGAAATCTGGGTGTATCGGAGAATCCTATGAATAAGTTGGGCGGATAGAGTTCGTAACGAAGCTGTTTTGCATCGGATCGGAAAAGTTACGGAAGTCGCCAAAACAGTTAAAAATCGCAAACTTTAATATTTTGGCCATGTTATGCGCCACCCAGAGAGACATAATATACTCCATTTAATACATTTAATAACATTCTAAGAATAAACAGTAATTATATTTTGCTGTGAACAATAAACGAATTTTATTCCATTTGGGTTCTTATAAATAGGAACAAAAATGGATAATAAAGGACATTTTGAGAAAAAAAGAAGAGATACAATTTTATTGCGAATAATAAATTAATATTGAAATAATTTTTAATAACAGTCCCAACAAATTAATAATAATAATTTTATACACTAAATAATTATTTCATTTGAACTTAAGAAAAAACGAATAATAAATTGAGAGTTGATAGAATATGTTTCTTCCCACTTTTTTGCGTGATCACAGCGATTTTTCCAATCTGCAGCACTCATTATCATCACCCAGCCCTTAACGTCCACTGCTATACATAGGCCTCCCCTCTCTATTGTGCTATATCTTGAGCACTTTTCATTAAATTTCTTGACATTTTCTTGAGATCGTCAGTCCAACGAGTAGGGGGTCCCAGTTCCATTTAAGTGTAGCAATTCGGGAAATGACATCGGTAACTCTTGTTCTTCGTCTTAAGTCTTCATTTCTAACTCGGTCACGAAGCGATATACTCAGCATTGACCTTTCCATTTTCCTCTGAGCTATTTGCAGCGTTTTAGGAGTGGTAGCTGTCAATGTCTAAGTTTCGGCACCATAGGTCATCACAGGCAACACACATTGGTCAAATGTTTTACGTTTTAAAGAAATTGGTATATCGCTTTTAAATATGTTTTTGAGTTTTCTATAGACTGCCCACGCTAGGTTTATTCTTCTTCGTAGTTCGCATGTTTGGTTGTCTCCTGTGGTCTTTATTTCGTGTCCAAGGCATATGTATTTTTCCACCAGCTCTACTTCGTTGTCTCCAATATTGATATTTCCGCTAGGTACTAGGTTTGTCATAAATTTTGTTTTGGAGATGTTTATTTTAAGACCCACACCCACCATTGTCCGACATTGTCTTTCAGAGCTCTACTGCTTTATTTATTTGACAAAGTTTTTTTAGTGGTTATTCTATTTTAAAGCATTTTGGAAATAAACTGTTCAGTTATTAAATAAACCGTTTATGTTTTCCGGTCTAGAATGTACAGATTTGTTATAAAAAGACAAAAATACATTTAAGATAAATACAAACGGCTACTGTAACAAATTACCTGATTTTGAACCACTCTTGTCTCCTTCTCTCGAATTCACACCATCTCCCGCACCTCCACTCACTCCTTTGTCTCCCGAAGCATTACTTCCAGGCGACGCTCCTTCCCTATTTTGCGTACCAGGTAACGCAGGAAAATCCTCCGAGGACATCGTAAATTCGCTCGATTCCGACGTGGGTTGCTTGACCATTCCTACGTAGGGTTTACCACCGGGCATTGGACTTGGCTGCGGGACGTTATCACCAGAGTTTCGATTTGTAAGTGAAGGAAATTCGTTAAAGTCTAAAAGAGATGGAGTGTTGGTATCACCAGAACCAAAAACCGAGTTAAAGGAACTATAACCTCCTAAGGTACTCATGTGACCCATTTGATTTGCGTTTCTAAAAAATAAAATATATTCAATTAGAACAATGTCATTGTCATTATATACAAACTAAACTATTGACATAATAGCTTTAGAACAATATATTGACATAATAGCTTTGACAGTTGTAAATGTTCCAAAGGTCAAATCTTTTATTCGGACGTTGTGTGATGTCATTTTTTGAGGTTGTCTTGATTCTAAACACATATATAAAACAATAAAATAAAAGTTAAAAAGTACAATAACATCCATTACATTCATAAAAATGGTACTTTGGTTTTAAGTACGCATTTCTCGATTTACGTTACGAAAACCGGCTGGTGTGACGTCATTTTTTTTAGGTTATCTTGACTGTAAACAACTGGCATATTAATGTAGAAGACAAATTGCTTGCTCATTTCTAAAGTGGCAATAAGATGCAAAACAATGGTTGACATAGTAACTGCTTCAGTGAACACAATTTTAGAAAATATTAAAAAAATTTTATCAACATAGTATCAGCTGTGTCAGGGTGTGTAAGGGATGTAGTTTGTGTTTAAAATACAGTGGTGTTTTAATTGTATTAATTATTTTATTTTGATCTGTTAATTTCCATTTAGTTTAAACAATTATAAAAATTGATAACTGGTGGAGGATAGATTTGGTGATTAATGTGACAATACTTTTATTAGTTTCATAGGTCGCAAATACATATCATTAATTATTGCTTAATAAACTTAAAATATTGCAACAGATAACAAAAATAGATCATATCTAAAGACAAATCAAGTAGGATGCACAAGAAAAGAAAAGGAGAAATGCCAGACCCTAAAAACAGAATTACATAGAAAAAAAAAATTTGAGGAAAAGCAGTTAGAAAGTATAGAAGATCTACATCTAAGGAACTCAAAAGTTCTACAGAAATCTAAATAAAATGAGCAGAGTTTAATCCAAGAATATGTACTTGTAAGGATGGAGAAGTAAATATCCTAAATGAAACGAACTCAGTCTTATTCGGCAAGCGAGGAATTGGGAGAAGAAGAATATCATGGTTAAAAAACCTGAGGAAATGGTTCTCCACAACAACTAATCTATTTAAAGCATCAGTTAATAAAATAATTATAGTCAGAATGATCGCCAATATTCGAAACTAATACGACACCAAAAAAAGATTTTTTGTAGGAGCAATATCTCTCGTGTTATAGACGAAAATATGGTTGCAAAAAGCAATATTTTCCATTTTTTTTTAGATTTCGTTAAATACAAAATTTAGCACAAGCGACTGACTCCTATAGAAACTGTCCAATTAAAACGGATTCCGCCTGGACTATGAACGACTGTAGGAACAAATAGAATGAAAATTGTGGAAATGTATAGTAGTACATACCACAATAAATACCATCAAATGAAACTTTGTCTAAACTTTAAGAACCACAATGAATGTTTGTTTCACTTTATGATTAACTATATCACTATATCACACAAATTCACAAAAAACTCGTAAGTTACAATATTTCGGTCATGTAATGAGACATCCAGAGAGGTATAACCTTCTATACCTCATAATCCAGGGTAAGATCACCGGAAGAAGTGGCCAGAGCCGAAGAAGAACATCCTGGCTCAAAATCTCCGAGAATGGTATCAAGAGACCACCGCTAATTTATTTAGAGCCGCCGTAAACAAAGTTATTATTGCCAATATGATCGCCAACGCTCGATAATCGGACAGGGTACTGAAAGAAGAAGATATCACACAAAAGCCTTGTGTTGGAACAAATCTCATAAATGTAAAAAATACCAAACTACATGTTTTGTTATTAATTACAAAAATTCTTCAATGCAAATTGTTTTCGCCAATTTATTCCAGTGATTGCACGTGTTTTGCAATTGACACGTTTAATTTAGAATTACTCTTTTGTAGAAGCGATAACGAAATCGGACGTAATCACGCCATTATGTAACAGTGAGTTTGTGTAAAAATCGAATAGGTGTTTTGTAATTTAATGTCTTCATGGTCTGACAATATCATTTGCTTGGAAAATTTAATTACGAATAAAAAAGTGCGTAACGCTGGAACTAACACTGTAACCTTTCATATAAAATAAAATACATTCAAATATTATTTCTTTGCTGTTACGTGAAATAATAAAATAGTTACGCTACATGCCTTGGAGGCTCTTATCTTTTAGTGTACACTGAATAGGTGTACATTTATACAAATTTTCGTACAAAAGTATTACATACTTCTTATTCATATAGACATCCATCCATCCAATGGCGCTACAGCCCAAATCTGGCCTTGGCCTCCTTCAACAGGCTTCTCCAACCATCTCTATTTACCGCTGTTCTTTTCCATGAACGCGTTCCCAGGCAGTTCCTGGCATCCTCATCGACTTCATCTTCCCATCTCTTTTTAGGTCTTCCAACAGGTGTTTTTCCCTGCATTCTTGCATTTAATAATTTTCTGGGGATTCTATTCTCATGCATGCGGACCACGTGTCCTGCCCATCGTAATCTCTGCAGTTTAGTATGTTGTGCTAGAGTTGGTTCGCTATATTGCTCGTATATTTCTCTATTATACCTAATTCGCCAGTTGTTGTTTTCACTTATTGGGCCCAGGATCCTACGTAATATTTTTCTTTCAAACACATCTAATGCATTGGCAGATTTCTGTGTCACCACCCATGTTTCGCAACCATAACTTACTATGGGCCTGATTATTATTTTATAGACCCGGAGTTTTGTTTTCCGGTGTACGTCTCGCGATTTGAATATGTGACCCATCGCGAAATAGGCTTTATTTGCCAGCACAAGCCTTCTATTTATTTCCGGTTCTTCTTCATTGCTTGCGACCAGATCCATTCCTAGGTATGTGAATCTATTTACATGTTCTATATCGTCAATAAAGTGTTGTTGCACCGGTCTATTTGATCTGGTTTGTATGAGTAGTTTTGTTTTATTTGTATTTATTGCTAGCCCTACTGCTTCTGCACTCTGTTTCAACTCAACGTAGGTTTCTTCCGCTGCATTCATTGTTCTGCTCATTATGCTTATGTCATCTGCGTATGCTGCTAATTGGGTAGACTTGTTTGTAAGTATGTTATTTCCGCTCACCGTCAACCGTCTAATTACATATTCCAGAACAAGATTAAAGAGCGTTGGAGCTAGTCCGTCGCCTTGTTTTAGTCCTTGCGTTATCGTAAACGCATCAGTGATCTGTCCCTGAATACATACCTGTGCTTCTGTTTCTGTCATTGTCATTTGCACTAGTCGTATTAATTTTGATGGTATGCCAAATTCTTTCAGTATATTAGGTAGAATTGTTCTATCTATTGAATCATAGGCTTGTTTAAAATCTACAAAGAGATTGTAAACGTCCATGTCATATTCCCATGCTTTGGCTAGTATTTGTTTAACTGTAAATAGTTGGTCAATGGTAGATCTATTTTGCCTAATCCCTGCTTGATATTCCCCGATGATTTTTTCCGTGAGAGGTTGTAGTCTTTGATTAATGATGTTTGTGAGTATTTTGTATCCCGAACAAAGTAAAGAGATGCCTCTATAATTCTGACACAACAGTTTGTCTCCTTTTTTATGAATAGGGCAGATTATACTTTTCTTCCATTGTTGGGGAATTTCTTCTTCTATCCATATCTCTCGTATTAGCTGGTACATCTGTTGTGTCAAATTCCTTCCTCCTTGCTTGAGTAGTTCTGCCGGTATTTTATCTATTCCCGGTGCTTTATGGCTTTTTTGTATGTGGATTGCCGTTTGGACCTCCTCTAGCGTTGGGGGTCTAGTTAATTCATTTTCTTCTCCATCTTTCCCCAGTTCTTGTTGTTGTACCTCCTGTCGTGCCTGCTGCTGCCACTGTTGTTGTAATGGTGGTTGTGTCCCTTTGTTTAGTAATTCCTTAAAATATGTCATCCAGGTTCTCTTAATTTCGTCCATATCGCTAATGATTTCACCTTTCTTATTTTTGCGGAGGCTAGTCCTCGGTTTGTATCCTTGTCTTAGATGTTTGATAAATTGGTATGCGCTACGTGTTTCGTTTTCCTTAAACTCCCTCTCTATGTTTAGTATCCGTTGGTTTTCATACTTTCTCTTTTTCTGCCTGCACAGTTTATCTGCTCTTCGTCTTTTGTTCTCATGTTCTGTTTTTCTCTCTCTAGTACGTCTGAGTATGTAATTCTTATGCGCTTCATTTCTTTCCTGTATAGCTTGTTTGCATTCTTCATCGAACCATGTTTCTTCTCTCCGTTGTGTCTTTGTTCCTAAGACTTCTTTCGCTGTGTTGAGTATGATACTGCTTATTGTGTTCCATTGGTTTTCTATTGTGGAGTCTGCTCTGTTTTCTTCTAGTAATTTTTCATCCACTGTTCTCTCAAATCTTTCTTGTACCTCAGACACTTTTAGGTTGTCTAAGTTTAGTTTTTCTTGTTTTGGATATTTTTCCTTTACCTGTCGACTGATTTTGCATCTAAACCGTGCCTGTACTAGCAGATGGTCTGAGTCACAGCTTGCACCACGTCTGCTAATTACATCTAATATACTCGTCGCCATTCTTTTTTCAGCCAGTATATGGTCTATTTGATTGATCGTATTTCCGTCAGGTGATATCCAGGTGCCCTTATGTATGTCCCGATGTGGGAAGCATGTCGAACTGATAATCATATTCTTTCCAGCTCCGAAATCTATTAGAAACTGACCATTCTCATTTGTGTCTCTATGCAAACTATGTTTCCCTATTATCCCTGTGTATTCTTCTTCTTTTCCGATCTTGGCGTTTGTGTCGCCTATCACCATTTTCATGTCGTTTCTTGGTATAGAGTCATAGATTCGTTCTAGATCTTGATAAAAGGCTACCTTAGTGTCTTCTTCCTGTTCATTTGTGGGACAGTGTACATTCATATAGACATATCCCATTCTTATTCGCATGTGCTACCAGAATACTGTCTTTCCGCCTTTTCCATGGTCTTTCTACTGAACGTGTTAACTTAAGTTTCAAGCGCCACAGCAACGAGGTGCAGGTTAATTAACCCTCCGTTAGGTACGTGGTCTACAATCGTAGACCACCTCCTTTTAAACACTTGTATATCTTATTAAAATTTATGGATTTATTTGTGTTCGGCACTTCAATTGAGCATTTTGACTTGGACTTTAAACAAGAGCAATACCGATAAACTAGAGGCCTTCGAAATGTGGATATACAGAAGAATTTTGAAAATACCTTGGACAGACAAAATAACAAATAGTGTAGTTCGTCGAAGAATGAACAAAGAACGGGAGCTGTTGATCACCATTAAGAGAAGAAAGTTGGAATATCTTGGTCATGTGATAAGAGGGAAAAAGTACCGATTGCTCCAGTTAATTATCCAAGGAAAGATTCAGGGCAAACGAAGCGTAGAGAGACGACGTATATCTTGGCTGCGCAATTTAAGAGACTGGTTTCAGTGTACATCTAACCAATTATTTAGAGCAACAGCTTCAAAGATACGAATAGCAATGATGATTGCCAAACTCCGTAGCGGAGAGGGCACTTGAAGAAGAAGAAGACGACTCTGATAAAGCACATCCTTCAAATTTTTACATAAGGAAAGTCAGGGTGACTAAATGGAAAAAGAATAGATCCAATTTACAAGTTCGTATCCGTTCTCAGAATCCCATCAAACTTATGCCTGGTACAAAAGAAAACGCTCGCACTGTTGAAACTGAAATTGATTGCCTAAAGTTATTTTTGGATGAAACAGTTATTAGAGTAATAACTGTCTCGACAAATATTTTTATTGAAAAGATACGGAGCAATTACCAAAGAAATCAAGATTGTAGACAAACTAATGAAACTGGAATTCGTGCATGTTCTTGATTATTCTTGATAATTCTCAAGGATCCGGGGTTGAGTCATGCTACCTGGCAATGAGCGAGAAAAGGTTTCGATTTCTCATATGATGTCTACGGTTCGATGATGTGGTGACAAGAACAGAGCGAAGAGAAATTGATAAACTTGCACCCATTAGAGAACTTCTGGAAATATTTTTGGTGAATTTCCAAAATAACTTCATTCCTAGTGAGTATCTTACAGTAGATGAACAACTATTAGCATTTAGGGGACGTTGTGCGTTTAAGCAGTACATCCCAACGAAGCCAGCCAAATATGGCATTAAAACATTTGCTCTGGTGACTGCTAGAAGCAAAAACGTTTTACACATTCAATTTGGAAACTTACGTGGGAACTCAGTCAGAAGGTCCATACAAATTTGCAAATACCAGTAACGAAATAACTCTTCGGTTGGTAGAGCCCATCGCAGGTACCAGTCGTAATATTACGGCACACAACTGGTTGATCAGTTTATCATTGGTCAACAGTTTACTGAAAAAAAAACTTACATATTTGGGTACTGTAAGATAAAACGGACTAGAGGTTCCTCAAGAGTTTCTGTCCTAGAAAAATCGAAAAGTAAAGTCGTCTCTTTTTGGTTTCCAAGCTGATTGTACTATGGTGTCATAAGTCCCAAAGAAAAGTAAGTCGGTGGTGTTGGTATCCTCCATGCACAATGATGATACTATAGATGTAAATACTAGGGATGATAAAAAGCCAGTAATGATCACTGATTATAACAACACCAAAATCGGTGGATATGGTAGATCAATTGTGTCAGAATTATAATGTCGCCAGAAATACACCTGGTCGGCCAATGGTTGTGTTTTACAATTTATTGAATATTTCTGGCGTAAATCCAAGAAAAAAAAACAAAATTTGTTTAATTTACTAATAAATGCCATCTGCATGTATTAGGCTAATAATCCCAAATAGAAAATAAAACGCAGTGACTTTCTTGAAAAGTATGCTTGGGAATTGAAGTTAGATCAACAATTCCTCGGTTTCCAAGAGAAATGAGGAAGCGAGCTCAATCTCTGCTGGTCATAGAAAATAATCCTCCTCAGCCCCCTGTGCGACCACAGAATTATGTCGGGCGTTGCCATGTTTGTCCTCGAAATTTGAACAAATCTTCTAGAAAGTCTTGTGTGAAGTGCGGAGCGTTTGCATGCAAAAACCACATGAAAGAAATCTGCAATGATTGTTTTCGTGACTAAAAATGTGATGTTTTCTGTAGTCTCTAAGTCATACAATTTTTTAACAATACTTTTATTTATGTGATTTTCTGTGATTTTGTTCTAAGTATTGTTAGGTACAACAATTCTTCTTTTGTCAAATTTACACCACAGTTTTTATTAAAGTAAAATAATTTTAATGGTTAATAAAAATTTTAAAATGTATGGAGTAGTCTTTTTATTGTCTAGTAAAGAAATAAGTAAACCTTTTGTTATAAAAACTGGTCAGTATCATTAAAAATAATTCAACAAATATACCTAATGCAGTATTATTATTGAAACTATGAAACTTTTATGTTTAATAATATAAATAAAATGGTCTACGATCGTAAACCGAGTGACCAACCGTATCTCAGTTTACCACGTGCCTAACGGAGGGTTAACTTCTAATTACACCTGTATAATCGAAATTGTAATATTTTTATATACGGAATAGACGACCAGCTTATCTCTCATCATTAACGGATCATTTTGTACATAATAATACATTTCACCACTACTTTTATCTCTTAGTTTTTATGCAAATTTCCCGTTACAGTAACAACAATATGCAGAGTTCACACAAAACGGGATTTAGATACGGCGAAAAAATTGTGGGTTTTTATTTCAGAAACTAGAACATGAACATTACGTTCAAATGTACAGTAAGTCGTAAGGTATAATTAAAAAATACTGTCACAAAAATATAAAACGGTTTCTCTAATCTTTTTGTTCGAATTTCTTTTGTCTAAATAATCTATAAAAGAACGTTTTTTTTATAGCAGGTGTTTAGTGATAATTGACAGAATCAATCTATAGTGATAATTTGTTTTGTTAACAAAAACTCTAATTACTTTAACTTGTAAAAAATGTATTCTACACAATAATAGAGAATTATTGAAACCGTAAGATAAAAGCCGTCTTTATTAAATAATCCAGTCGTCAGATTTTTTAACTCTCATACGAACAAGCTGAATTTTACTGAGAATGTCAAACAAAGGATGCACAAATGTATGCCACTCCTACCAATGGGCGTCGCCCTAAAATCCCCCTCGTAAATCATAAATGTAGCTAATTTTGAACAAAAATGTTTATTATCACTTTTTGTTTAGATTGAACCGGCCTCTCAGAAACAACGCTTGAAGTGACAGTGGAGTAGCAAAAGAAAACAAAACCAAAGAAGGTGTAGCCTTAATAATACACCAAAGGTACCAAAATCACATCAAAGAGTGCCAATATATAATAAAGAATAATAACAGCAAAGATAAGAATGGAGAAGAAGGACCTGAATATCATCGGAGTACACGGCCCAGAAAATTACAAGCTTCAAACAACAAGGGAAGCGTTTTATGACCAATTACAACAAGAAGTAGATCAAGTCAGAGGTAAGATGATAATGTTGGGGGATTTTAACGCTCGAATAGGAAATCAAGTAATACCCGGAATTAAGCAAAAACATAAAGAAGATGTCAAAAAGGAAAATGGAGAACTGATGATAAACTTCTGCATGAATAACGACCTAAGAATAAACAACACATTTTTTGACCACAAAGACCAACACAAATATGCATTTAATAACACCCGTGGACAAAGATCTATGATAGATTATATTATAACCAACAGAGATATACATCCATCGAAAATAATCGACGTAAGATGCCTCAACTCAGCAGATGTAGGTAGCGACCATAGCCTAGTATTATGTAAAATAAGAATCATCCTGAAATACTTCCCACCCAAGCCAGCGGCGCCAAAAAAAAAACAAAAATCAAAGTCGAAGGACTAAATACGGAATCCACGGAATACTTATACAGGAAAAGAATATCAGAGAAGATCGCTGGGAATGAAATATTAGAAAACGATAACATCGAAGAAAGCAGGTGAAAACTCAAAAATAACATAATTAAAACAGCAACAGAATCACTTGGAGAGAGGAAAGTAACGAACACTAACATATCAAAAAAGAAAACACCAAGAGAGAGGAAAGTAACGAACACTAACATATCAAAAAAGAAAACACCATGGTTTAGAGACGAAGTAAAGACAAAATGTGAAGAAAAGAAGAAAGCCTTTCTACAATACAGAACACAACACACATTTAGGTTTTACCTTATCCTTAACCTTATACATACTACGACATAAGGCATACAACCACTATAAACGAATCAGAAATGAAACGAATACTTTAGTTAGACAAATTAAAAGGGAACACTGGCAGAGCTTCTCAAAACAGATGGAACACGACTTCTACGGAACACAAAAAGTAATATGGAGAATGATCAGAGGACAAAGAAAAAAGATGAACCAACTAATAAAAACGAAACACATTCAGAAGGAAACATGGGTAGACTGCTTTCGATCCCTATTTGCTAAATGTGACGGTAATGAACCACCAACACCACAGGTGACAACGAACGAAGAAATAAATATTGGGGAGGAAGAGGTAAAGGAAGCATTAAGAAAATTAAAAAATAGAAAATCACCAGGAGAGGACAGAATACCGAACGAGCTCCTAAAGTACGGAGTACCAGAGCTGACCAAACAACTATTAACACTAATCCAAAAAATAATAGAACAAAACAGAATTCCTCAAGAATGGAGATTAAACATCCTAATACCTCTAAATTACAGAGGAATTAATTTATTAAACACAACACTAAAATTAACAACCACAGTGATAGCAAATAAACTGAATGGAATTATAACACTAGCAGAAGAACAACAAGGTTTTAGGTCGGGAAGATCATGCAATGACGCTATATTTATAATGAGGCGAGTGCAAGAGAAATCATTAGAACACAACAAACCGGCATATCTATGTTTCGTGGACCTTAAGAAGGCATTTGACCGGGTCAAATTAAAAGACGTTATCCACTTACTGTACGCAAGAGAAAAACCTCTAGGAATAATTAAAACGATCGAAAATATCTACCAAAACAACACAATAAAAGTAAAAGTAGAAGAAGAACTAATCGACTCTATTGAAGCTGGCAATGGGATAAGACTGGGAGATTCCCTGAGTCCTCTATTGTTCAACTTGACTATGGATGAAATAATAAAAAAAGTAAGAACAAAACAAGGATACCACATGGGAGAAAAACAACTTGTGCATGGTTACAACAGCAAATTTACTAAGATGTAAATTGGAGCTGGAAGGTCAGATAATAGAAGAAATGATGAAGTTTAAATATCTAGGCATCACATTATCTAGCTACGGAAATCTCGAAACTAAAGTGGAAGATCAAGTGAATAGAACAAACAGAGCCGCAGTCTGCCGGAATGAAACAATATGGAGAAATAAAAATATCGGGAAAGAAATGAACGGGAGAATTTACAAATTTACAAACAAGTCATCAGACCAATAATGACATACGCGGCAGAAAAAAGACCTGACATAGAGAGAAGAAAAAGGATGTTAGAAACAGCAGAGATGAAAACACTTGAAACAAATGAAAAATTGATGGTAAGACAGTATGGGACAGAGCTAGAAGTACAGATATACGACGTAGATGCAAGGTGGAGAACATCAAGAACTGGGTAAGAAATAGAACAGTAGAATGGAACGATCACATAAGCCGAATGACAACAAATAGAGTAGTAAAGACGGCAAGAGACGATTAACCAATAGGAAGACGATCAGTAGGAAGACCAGGAAAACGATGGAACGACAACTTACTGGAGGCACATTGAAAAACAGACAAGAGTCATGTCTATATAAAAAGAAGAAGAAGAAAAGAAGAATTACTCGCGCGAAAACAATCTTCACAACCTATAACATGAAATTTCGATTTTGAGTTTTGACAACAAATATAGCATTATTGGCATTTTGGTGCCAGAAAAGTAAGAACTGAATTGATGCTTTCAAAATATCGAAAGATATTTCTTATTTTTCTGTTTAAAAAAACTATGCATTTCCTCGTTCTTCTTACCTTAAGATGTCAGATATACGAGCTGCTTCCCATATCAGTTAGGGATAAATATTTATTAAAAACATTACCCTTATGGTTTTTTATTTATTTTCAACAATAAAAAAAAATTCACTAAACCCTGGCTGTGGCTATGCATTCACTTATGTCAACATAGAATACGTTGATTTTTTCATAATTACGTTAAATCCAAAGGTAGCTATGGAAAAATGACATCAAACCAATAATACTGTCCGATAATGTGAAATGTATTTTGTAGTATTGTAAAGCTTTTTCCCGTTTATGGATTGTACAATGGGTCGAGGTAAAGTTATCGATGAGAAAATTTGTTCAATCAATATTAGATTTTTTAATTCTGGAAAATACAATTCGGAAATCGCGAATATATTGCAATTGTCACGTTATAGTGTAAGAAATATAATCAGAAGATACAAAACTACAGGTTCGATTGTCACAAAACCTAGAAATGAAAAATTTTCTGCTTCTGTCATGATCTGGGACAGCATGTCGTCTAAAGGTGTGGGAAAGTTACATCTTATCGATGGGATTGTAAACACGGACAAATATTTGAATATTTTAGAAGAATCTCTTTTACTGACTATGGAAAACCGTTTAACATCAGAGGAAGATTTTGTCTTTCGTCTTCCTGTCTGGCGCAGGTTGTCATACATCAAAAAAGAGTTTAAAATGGATTGAAGACCATGGCATACCACTTCTGGAATGGGTTTCTAACAGTCCCAACTTGTCCCCGATAGAGACTTTGTGGCGCGAAAAGAAAAAAAGCTTTGAGAAAACATCCTGCCAGGTCCATCAACGAATTGAAGGAAAAATTGCAAGAAATATGGGATTCGTTTACATTAGAATTTTGTCAGAACTTGGTAAAAACCATGCTTCGAAGAATTGTGGATGTCATTAAAAATAAAGGGATGTAACTCTTTTCAATAACGTCTGCTACTCCTGATCTTTTACGTATAGTAGCATTGGGTATTCTTATATATGTAGTATCACTTTAAAAAATATGATTTCTTTATCATAATTTAAAGACTACCTGAATGTTCAACCAATCGCTACGAGTATACACGATTCTTGTTTTAAGGATCAGGTGTTGTACCCAAAAAATTATAGCTATTAGCAATGCTATTAGTAAAATTAAAATAAATAACACACTTCTGCTAATTGGTAGGCAAAACACGAAATGGAAAGGTTTTCGTCGCCTGATAAGTTGAATAGTAAGTAGAAATTTTATTAAATATATTTAATCACAATGTTTTGTCCTTAATTATTTTATTATTTACGGCATCTGATTTTATTTTACTAGCTGAAATAATAAAATTGAAAACTGCAGACATATATTTTATCTCATTTTAACTGAATTTTCTTGCTTCCGTAATGCCGAAGTCATCTATAGTATAGCTGACGGGGTACTAGGCCTCTTTAGTAATCATACCATCGAGTTCTCCGTTGTCGATGGTGTTGGTGTCCTTGGATAACCTTAACTCGGAGAAAAAGTACAAGAATTGGTCTTCAATGTCCAGAGCGTTGTGAGAAGTGGTCGCTTATAGCTAGAACTCTTCTTTTTTCGATAGAGATGGAATTGGCTGACCAGAGGGCAACTAAAAAAGTGGTGGTTAATGACCAGAGGGTTGTAAAAGCTGTCCGGTTGATCTCTTCTTATTTCTCTTTAATGGTGCAAAGGAGCCACCCTATGTGGTAAGTGCAGAACTCATCGCTTATCGCTAAATTTCGTCTTCTTTTCTTCTAGAAAGCACACAGTGACGTGTGTCTGTTTTTGAAATATCCTCTAAAAGGTATATAATTAAAAAGACCCTTTCGGGCTACATTACAGAATGTTTTCGGACTAAAAGTCCATCATCCGTGTATTATTACCAAGTATACATGAGTCAAGCCCCATTATGTGTTACATTATTGTTGAAAAGATGGTGAGATGTTAATGTATTTAACAGATTTTTTTCTTTATTTTTCAATTAAATCACGTGTAAAGAACAGAACAGTTTCAAAAGTAAAAATGAGGCTCGGCTAGGCCAGGCTCCACAAATTTTATAAAACAAAGCTCCAAACTTTTTTGAAATACAAAGTTTTTCGCCAACCACAAAATTTAGTTATGCACTTAACATACCGGGTTGCTCCTTCTCAGCATTCGAGGGAAGAAGAGATCAAGCAATAAGTGGGCAATTCTTACAACCCTCTGGTCATTGACCACCACTTCTCAAGCTACCCTCTGGTCGTTGAAGTCTATTTCTATCGAAAAGAAGAAGAGATCTAGCGATAAACGACCACTTCTCACAACCCTCTGGTCATTGAATATCAATTCTTATACTTCTTGTACTACTTTTCCACACTGTCTGTCTTCTTCACAGAGCCAAGGTCATTCACGTACACCATTACTATGGGGAACTCAATGGCATGTAACCAAAGTGATCTAGTAACCAGCCAGCTATGCTACTATTCCATTTTTTTTATTATAAACTATACATCCTTTTGATGTTTTAAAAATCACTATCAAGAAATATTGTCAAACTTCTTCTTCTTCTTCTTTTTAACTTCTTCTTTTTATGTAGACAAGACTCTGTCTGTTTTTCAATGTGCCTCCAGTAAGTTGTCGTTCCATCGTTTTCGTGGTCTTCCTACTGATCGTCTTCCTAATTGCCGTCTTTACTACTCTATTTGTTGTCATTCGGCTTATATGACCGTTCCATTCTACTCTTCTATTTCTTATCCAGTACTTGATGCTATCCACCTTGCATGTACGTCGTATATCTGTACTTCTAGCTCTGTCCCATAGTGTCTTACCATCAATTTTTTTAAGTGTTTTCATCTCCGCTGTTTCTAACATCTTTTTTGTCCTGTCTGTGTTAGGTCCTGTTTCTGCCGCGTATGTCATTATTGGTCTGATGACTGTTTTGTAAATTCTGCTTTTCATTTCTTTCCCTATATTATTTTCTCCATATCGTTGGAGAAACCATGTTAAATTTTCTGGCGGTTATATTAAATTGGTGCGGCATACGTTGTAAATCCTCTTCACTTTGAGAGAGTAGTATTGCGTCGTCTGCATAGCAGATTATTTTAAGTTGTTTTTCTCCCATTTAGTAACCTTTTTTTAGTTCTTACTTTTTTATTATTTCATCCATAATCAGGTTGAACAATAGAGGACTCAATGAATCTCCCTGTCTTACCCCATTGCCAGCTTCGATAGTGTCGGTTAGTTCTTCTTCTTCTTTTACTTTTATTGTCAAACTTCACCAGGAAAATTCTCCCAAAAAATATATGGTGCAATGTAAATACAATAGAAAAAGTACATGTAGTGTGGGAAATATTGTGCTCTACTCTTATGTCTTCTTCCAGTTGGGACTCCTTCCCATACTTACTATTCTTTGGTCAGAATGTCTTCTGAGGAGTGCTGCGCACCGGTGTTTCTGCATATCTTCCAGCTCTGTGTTAGTTATTATCCTATATTGTCCTGCTGTTCCATCAAGCACAGGCCCAAAGATCTTCCTTAGGGTTTATATTTCCCAAACACGTAGTTGCTCTTTTATTTTACTTTATTTCTTGTGGCCCGTTATTGTATCCTTTGTATCCTTTTCACAAGTATTCTTAAGGACAAATTGGAAACGCAAATCACTAATGCTGAAGAACAACAAGGTTTTACAAGAGGGCGGTTTATAACAGATGTAGTATTCATAATAAAACAAATAAAAGAAAAAGCTATAGAGTTCAGCATGCCAGCGTATATTTGCTTCATTGATCTGACGAAGAATAGAAAGATACTCTCTCGTGATGGCTGCAATATATTTATTTTATTTTTCTGTTTTGGACTGAAAGTAATAAAAGCTGATGAATTATTTATAAAAAGTGACGCCCTTACACTGTAATCCACATCTTATGCAAGTCTAAATACTCTGAAGTGCATTTTAACATATTATATCCCCCTGTTTGGCTTTATTTTTGATACAAAACACTGTCACCTGCAACATCTAAATGTATAAGTGATATAAACAACCTTATTATCGGTGTCATTAGGCAAATATATTCCGCTCATTTAAAAAATACACAAAGTTGTTTAAATGAAAACCAATTTACTTAAACAGCTACTTTTCAGGTGAATTAACTTGTAAGTTATTCCGACAACTATTGTAGAAAAACAAATGTAATGGAAAATATTAAATAGTACAATCATGGCAGTTGTTTTGACGACAAGGACTGGTATCAAGGAGTTTATTTAAAAATACACACTGCTATTTGATATTTTCCTACCAAAATTAAAAAGAAAACATGTTCAGTGGTGGAGAAAAACCCATAATACTCTCACATTAAACTTAAAATATTTAACCAACAAATAGAAGGAATATAGTAACCCTAGTATTTATTTTATTAGTTATAGTTTTACCACGGTCATCCAGCCCCTTCGAGTGCGGTGAAACCTTGCCGTGGTCAAGGCGCTCTTCATGCTGAAGTGTATATGTGAGGTGAGCATGACTGAGTGGAAAGTAGGACATATGAACTATCATTCCACTCCAGGTTTGACATGTGGGGCTCTGTCGAGAGTAACTAATCTATTTCCTAGCTTCTCATGGTACAAGAATGGCCACCCAAACCAAAGATAAAGAGGAACTATTGACAAGTAGTTATATAGTCAGCACAACCGTGAAAAAGTTTTTATTTAAATGTCATCTCCATTACGGAGGTTGACAATCATCTTGGCCGCTCTAACTTCCGAAACAACTGCTCTAAAGAATTGTTTTATGTCCTATTTTGCCCTAAATTATATGATTAAAGATGCTGTATTTTCTCCACGCATTATATCTCAACAAATCATCAAAGGCATGACGATTTAAACGCAAAAGTTAGCAACGGTACTGTAAACGGAGTAGCCGGTATTCATGGTCTGGGTAAGAGAAACGAACGAGGTGAAATATGAATTCATTTTTGCCGGGACGAAAATCTAGTCATAAAGACCTTCTACAAACTACATCCTAGAAGACTCTACTCTTGGAAATCTCCACAAGATCAACAGAGAAAATTGTGCGAGATCAGGTTGACCATTTTATGATTAACAGAAGATACCAAAATAGCACAACCCGTTTTGTAGCACATCCAGGAGATATAGGCTCAGACCATAATCCCTTAATTACTAACTGTTGATTTTGTTGCAAATTATGAGCAGAAAGAAGTAAAAGTCAAAAATACAATATTCCTGACATGAGATGTCCATCAATACACTAGAAAATGAATACAGAAATAGACAACCTTTGCCAGGAAAGCAATCCCAGCCAACAAAATGCATCCAATGATATCTGGAATACGCTTGAAGAAAATTTACTAAAAATGTCCTTAGGCCGGAAAAGATAAAACCATGGATAACGGGCTTGATAAAAATCAACAGTATAAAACACTGAATCGTACAATAAAGACTTTAATAAGCGAAGCTAAAGAGAAATGGATTCAAGAATAAGGAGACCAATCAGAAAGACTGCATGATTTATACAATGTTCATAAAAAAGCAAAACAAATAACGGGTATCTATAGAAAAACAGTTTTAATATTCTTGAGAGACAGATATGCACTGACGATATTGGACAAGATGAACTGAAGGCAACTTGGTAGAATTACGCAGAAAATCTTCTTAATGACCAACACGTAAATAATTATACGAACAACAGTGAACAAATGCGCGGTCCACAAATTCATAAATGTGAAGTTAAACATGCAGTAAATCAATTGAAGAGGGGTAAAAGTCCAGGCATGATGAAGTTTAGCAGAAATTTTAAAACAGGTGTTCCTCAGGGATCTCACCTTGGACCCTTGATTTTCAATCTGGTTATAAACAACATTTGTTTGTATTTTCAGTTTTCCAAATTTTTATTAGGCAGATGATCTTAAGTTATATGAAATAGTAAACTGTTCATGACTAATAATTTGAATATGGACATAGCTGCTCCTCACAATTGGTCAATACCTAATGGAATGAGTTTTTTCTACATTTTCTAGGTCTAGAGTTCCAATAGTCTTTGATTACCAGCTTTGCAATATATCACTAAAGAGAGTAAATGTGATGGAAGATAAAGAGAAGAACTATACATTCGCAATATAGCAGGTCTTTTTATTTTATTGCATGTCAACTTCATTTTCTTTCTTCATCCTTTTAATAGCTCAACTTTCTTTGGTATCTTCTATACTTCCACATCTCAGAGGAGCTAAGTCCTCTTATCTAAGCTAGCTAGTTAAGATTTAGTCATAGTTTTAGGGCTAATGTGAAATATTTGCTACATAGAATCTTTTTTATTTTTATAAAGTAGACACAAGTACTTTTTCAATTTTACTTTTATTTATGCAGTATAGTTAATACTTTCTATTATTAGTGTCACATGTACCCAGTTACATGTACTTCTTTACATCATTACAGTGTCATCAGCATGCAATCAGATGAAATTCAGAAAGAAACATAAAAGGTCTAGTGAGAGAGCATAAGCGATACAGTGAGGATAAAGTTCAATTATCTATTAAAGCACGGCCTCTAGCCAAAAGACAGCAGCAACATAAACCTATTCAAAAGCCACAAACATAGACCTAGACTGTACAAACAAGATCTTTAAGGAAGCAAAATGTATGAGTGCAAACGACCCCTTTATCTAGAACTTACAATCGACAATGTCTTGAAGTGATAAAAATTGTAGTTTATGAATTTTTGTGAGATTCAGATACAAATAGATAATAGAGCAGATCAGGGTTTTCCAAAGTGTTTGCCCTGGCTGCATCTAACAAATGGAAAAAAAATTGAAAACTATCATTTTATAAAATTGATTTTAAATCACTTTTTAAGGTTGATTGGTTGCTAGAAAAGCAATGCGCACCCACTTTTAGCAAGCCAATCATTGTTATGCTTTTGTGGAATATTGCAGAAGCACCTAATACTTTTGTGCAAATTTGGAAAATCTTGTATTTCCATATAAAACTGCTCTAGAGTAGTGAGGTGAGTTAGTATGCAGTTGATAAATTTGTATGCATAGCAGTAAGAAACCTACAGAATGCTTTGGACACACTAGAGGACTGTTGTAAACAAAGAGAAGACCCAAGCAGTTGTGTTAAAAAAAGGTAGAGATAACTGACACTAATAACTTATAGAGCAGGATATACCTTTTGAATGGAAAAACAAAGCTAAATACCTAGGAGTCACTATGAACAAAAAAAAAATAGCATTTGCATTTTAAGCATTGAAAAACCAAATTTTAGAGTGTTTCAATTTTATGGCATCTGTGAGGAAATGTTTCAACAGCATTTGAATATTGCTTAAAACTCCTGATTTTAATATATTCTGAATAGTAGAACTTACATTGATAGGAGTAATGACAGAACAAATAAAGCTTCGTTTAATGAATGGCACTGACTTTATTAGCTTAAATTTTTGGGTTTTGACTAATATGTTTCTTCTTTTATAATATAAAAAGCACCAATGGCAAAAAATACTGGTACTTTCACCATAATATTCTTATGATGCCTATCATATATGCCTATCATATATGAAATGATGAATTTATGGGTTTTTGTCCATCTTCCTTTAATTTCCTCTTTTTTCTCAATTTAAGTAATACATTATAAATTTTCTGCTTTGTGATTAGACATAAATAAGGTCTCTCAACATTTTTGACAAACATTTTTCATTCTATTACTTATATACTTACCTATTCTTTGATAAAGAAAAAACAAGATTTAGAGACCAATAAGTCAAAATAAAGTCCAATAAAGACCATTGACAAGTAGATGAAGAAATTGACATTCTCAAACCCAGCTCAGAAGATGGATTGATGATGTGAAAAAGATCTTAAGATTCTAAGGATCAGAAGATGGAGGAAAGTTGCTAGGAATCGACAGGACTTTTCTGTGAATAGACAAAGATCCACAAAGGATTGTGTCATCCCTTATGATGATGATCTTCAAAAGAAAGTATTTATAAATTTTAAATTGTGGTTAATTCACAAGTAAAATTCTTATTTTTGAACTTTATATATGGAGATTTAGAAATAAAAAAAAATTAACATTAGGACACGAGGTCAACATCCTATTTTTATTTTTGATCACCTTGCATTTCATATCATAAAAATTTAATTATCTGTTTGCACAACAAATAAATAACAGTTTGGCACTTAAATTTTTTAAATAATAGTGTGGTGTTTTTAACATCAACAGTTATTTTTGTTTATATAATTAATCTCCTTTTATAGATTATAAAACTTCCTTAATGATAGATAAAATTAAAAATAGTATGGTTTTACTGATTATTTTAACTATATAAAAATAAGAAGGCTAGGACAAACTTATTTTTAATAGCCAGTAAGATGCTTTTAGTATTTGAACAATTACATACATTCTTATCTTATCAATTAGATAATCTTGGTACTGTAAGTATGCATCAGGGTAAATAAAAATGCCTTCCATTCCAATTTGTAAAATTACCACGTTAGGGAAAAATAATATCATTGAAACTAATATATTTACAAATATACAACTTGTAAGAATAAAACCTATAAGATTAGTAGGACATATAGAATGAAAGGTACAAAAAAGTACAAATTAAAATATAAAAATCACCTAAATTTATAAGATCGCAGATCACTTTAAATAAATACCTTGTTGGACCTATGAAGATAAATACTTATAAAAGGATAGTTCAGAAATGAATACATCTAAAACAACATAGGACGCATATTATGTACTATGTAGGATAAGAATAAAAAAATTGGCTAAACTTTAGTAATCTTTTACCTAGGAGTATCAATGAACATGGTAGGTATAAAAATAAGCTTCCAGTGATACCCTCTTTAGGTTACCTAAACATCAGTATAAAAGTTATTACAGATAGACTAAAATGTCATTACTATTCACAGATGCAGTCAATTATATGTGTCATTTTAATTGTTTTAACTACATTTTTCATTATCTCAGCTATAAACGCACCCATATAAACCTTATATCAAGAAATTCTCTGAATCCATGAGAGCAGCCCAGGATGGATGCTCGTATGGTAGGAAACATTCAACTTCAACACTCAGTAATGAAGAAACAACTAGAGGGAGAGATATCTTATAGTGTATGATACCACATGCCAGCTCAAATTTCCCAATATATACTGATTGAATATCATTGGAGAGAGCCATAAAGAAGGTTTATAGCCATTTCAAACAATGAAACATTCCTAAGTAATAAATAAATTTTTTATAAACAGTCGAAATCTGAAACTTTATTAGTTTTGGAAAATCAAAATTCAGATAATTGCCCAGATCTGTGCCTTCTACAATTTTCAAAGCAAAACACATGATAAATGGACTTGCATGGTGAATCTAAATTTGCACTAAACATCGTATCAAATCATCTAGTTAAGAACCTTTTGTGAACTGAGTAAATAAAAATACATAAAAAATGGTTAAGATTTGATTTTAGTATAGTGCTTCCACTATTCACTTAACATATTTTATTCTATCAGGACTCCTCAGAGTGACTATACAGAAGCTCTAAATGTGAAATCAAATATTTTCTGTCAAAAGAAGTAATTATAAAAATAACTAAGTACATATAAATGCTATGGCGCCATCTAACAGTTTTATAAATACTTTTTTTGAAGGAGAAGGATTTTACGTTTAGAGCTTATGCATTGTTTGACTGAGGAGTCCTGATAGAACTAAATATGTATAAGCAAATAGTGGAAGCACTATACTGAAATCAAATCTTAACTGTTTTTTTCTGAAATGATCTAGGTTATTTTGATTTTTAGGTAAGTTTTTAAGAATATGTTAAGGTGATATGAATGCTGGAGTCAGCAAGATTGGGTTTTTAGGATTTATTTTGGACCCAAAATTAAGTGGGGCCCACATATTAATAGCTTATGCAAAAAACTAAACAAAAATCTTTTTATTTTGAGAAATCTTTCAAAATATGTCTCACTGGAGAGTCTCCAGTGGAGACTATATCATATATATGTATCACTCCATATTCCACTCACATCTTTCATACTCTATCATTGTCTGGAGTCATGCAGCTGACACTGCTGCTGTGTGATTTAGGGTGTCCTTGCTGGTTTGTGATTTAGGGTAGTTTGTCAGGGTTATGAAAGATTGGGAATTCTTACTGTATCAGTACAGTACATTCTGGAAAACCTTTTGATTCGCGAAGAGGAATACCAATCTTTATAGAAGTCACGAAGATCAGCACAATAACGATATCAGGCACAAACAGAATATGATACTAGCATATTGGAGTTTGAAAAGGTATCAAAATGGACCACGGTATGGAGCAATAAAATGTTTTAATGTTCTGCCTGAAAATATAAGAAACTCACAAAAAGGAATTTGAAAATAAAATTAAAAATGAT
Source organism: Diabrotica undecimpunctata (assembly GCF_040954645.1). Taxonomy (NCBI): domain Eukaryota; kingdom Metazoa; phylum Arthropoda; class Insecta; order Coleoptera; family Chrysomelidae; genus Diabrotica; species Diabrotica undecimpunctata. The sequence continues at coordinate 141,678,562 of NC_092808.1, read as the reverse complement.
AAAAAATTCCTTTTATTCAATTCAGGAATATTTACAACATAATTTTAATTTTAATTAAGGTTTTGTACAAATTTGATGTGTGTAAGATTTTATATTTTTAACATGAATAAACAGTATTTAATGTTTCCAATATTAAATACATCCCTCGAGTTGTGTGATCAACATAATTCTGAAAGTATGACCAGAGAGAAATGACAAGAATCAAGATGCTTAGTTTATAAGTGGTCTGTTACTACAGACCACTTATAAACAACTTTTTACTCTTGAAAAACACCAAATTCTAAACAATTATTTTAGAGGTCTGTCAGAAAAGAATATTTTAAAATCAGCTAGTTAGTAAATGGTAACCAAAAATTTGGAAACCTAAGAAAATGGACAACCCCAATTTAGTGGCTGAATACTATTTGATGCCCTTCAGATATATGAAACCAATGCTGATTAATCAATATAGGAAGTAAAATTCTTTAATACAAGTAATCTTTGAAATCTATCCGATAGCTATAGCAGAATTAAAAGCTTGTTTGTATGATTACTTTTCATAAATCTCAATACAGGACAAGAAAGAGTACTTATATACAGGTTGCAATTTTTTAAAAAGTCTTAAAATATTTCTAATATATATTTAAAACAAAGACAATCAAATTTCATCTAAGGTACACCAACAATAGGTAGCTAATGGAAAGATAAAATATCAAAATTATTAAGAAAGTGAATTTTGGTATATATGGCATTATTTAGTATCCTGATCAGTTTGAGTTCACTATACCTAACAGTATAAAATTCATATGACATCTTAAGCCAAAATTCTGCAGGTGTTTATGAATGATAAACACTTCATCAAGACCTCTAAATTCAAATGTACATAAACAACTAATAATGCTACCTAGTACTAGCAGAAGTTGTTAGTATATATAAACAAATTTATAGATCACCTCTACAGAATGAATGCTAATAAAAAGATCTCACAACCTAATTCAAAAGTACTCAACATTAATGTTAATTAAAAAAGATCATTGGATCTTTGACACCAGAGACCCTCAACCCCATACTTAATTCTCTTCATAAAGTAGATTGTAGTCCAAAAAAATGAATGAAATACTTAAAGGCTTTTGAATATATGAAACAGTTTTAATTTAATGAAACTAGTAGTGAACATCACAACCTTTTAAGAATGTCCTAATTTAGAGGCTTAGTATAAATCTAACTTATAACCAAAATTTAATAAAATGTGTAAAACGACTTACCCCATAGTAGGAAGGGCTCGTCGCTCCGAAGGTATTCTTTGTCCGAGAACAGGAGTAACATGTCCAGACATAGAATTACTACCGAAACTAACACTTGTTCTTCCAAGATTGTTTCCTCCAATGTTTCTTGTAAAGTTCAAATTCGCCATCGCTATCTCTTATGGAGCAGGCCACATTCAAGCATAACGAAAATAGCAAAAAGTTCGTAATAATTCTTTACAAAAAAACCTTGTAAGAAACAACTAGCACAAAAAAGACATAATGGTACTCCTTAACACTACACTCACAGATTGACACTTATAAATGCAAATTAGATGTTAGGATCAACTTCTATACTGCAGACTTATATAAATATTGGTGTTTTTATTATAAAATTGATCTTCCAGCATATAATATTACAACAAATTGTTTTATAGATGTTATTGTCCTACAACAATAAGCGATAATGAAACCATCTGTCAAACTGTCAAAAGTCTTTTTGACAGTTCCATTCGTCTTTTCGCTCATGCTGGTGGCCACCTTACATTTCAGTCACGACTTGCCACTTTACCAGAAAAAAATTGAATACTCTTATTTGCGGCTAAACAGCTAGGTTGGCCTAAAAATGAAAATATTCATGTTCAAATATTAGATAATATTTATACATTATATGTTATCAATTGTTAAGTACATTTAAACAGTAATTGTATAAACTGATGTAATGTAATATTAAATTTACAATATTTAGCGTATTGTGAGTTGTCTACCTTCTAGGAGAATAAAAAATTCTTTTTTATTCTTAAAGTGTTTTATATCACAGAATACTAATCACACAAGGTTGTGATTAGTATTCTGTGTTTATATCAATAAATTACTCCATATCCTCTAGAAAGAACATTTTCTGGTAAGATTATATTTATAAGGTGCTGGGATTATTAGCCAATTTTCATTTTCAATCGCTTTTATAATATAAATTAAAATTTTTAATAATTTTTCGGTATTATAACCAGAGAACTACGAACACAGTGTTCGTAGTTCTCTGTTATAACTAGCATACGGCTTGTTAAAATATTTTTATGTAGAAACTCGGTGAACTCAGTGAAACAGTATTCTTACTACTGAATCATTGTTTTCTGGATCCATCAAATACCTCTATCACAACAACTGGTCATTCGTTTTTGGTCCGAATAAAAAATGCCTCGTGTAAAGTTAAAACGCTATTTTTAAAAGTTTAAAATCGAATATATAAGTACTGTAAATACCGTATAGAATAGTATGCTGGGAACGTGGCATACTTCTATAGATATAGCATATAATTTTAACACAATTCTGAGTAGCATTTTTATTCGTTAATCCATCTCAACTTGATTAATCAAAGTCTTTCAAGTGTCTGAATCTTTTCACTTTCTGAACCGTTCATATGACTTTATTATTATTTGTTTGTTATTTAGTTAATTAATTGTTATTAAATATAAATGATCCTTTGATTCATTATGAGGTTTTATGATTAAAAGTTTTAAAGGTTACCTAGGTTTAAAAAATCGCAAATTTATTGTGTTTATAAAAGAAAGAAGAAAGTAAATTGGAGTCACTGGGATTCACCGACTAAAAATTATTACTTCTTCTTCTTATTAGCTTATTAGTATTAGTATTAATTAGCATAGCAAAGAATATAGACGCATGAAGCATATATGCGTCTATATTCTTTGGTATTTCACTTAATATTTGATTCAATATTTTCAAACATGTTTCATTTTTATTGGTTTTAAATAATTATTTTCCAAATCCAGAAAATTCAACCAATACCTAATACCATCACTTTAATCAATCAGTGTCAAGCTTGTCAAGTGCTTTCACTTTTTATTTTATAGTTGACCTTAAAAATTGACAAATCAAAAATCAAAATCAAAGTTCCGGTTGACATTAAAAACAAATTATTATTAAAGTAATTAACATTTTTGTTGCCCTCTGGAAAGTTTGTAAGTACTGCTGATGATTTTTATTTTTTATGTATAACGCAAAATATTCTTCTAATATTAATTTAATTTTAATTTGTAATGCTTGCGCTAATTGTTAAACAGAATATGTTTTATAAAAGTTTCTGTAATGCGGCATTAAAATACTACCTAATTATCTTGGTAGCATAATTAAATATTAAGATGCCATATTACTTTGGTTCCATATGTTCGCTAACGCTACTAGTGGTATATTATCTGCATTAAGTGTGTATTCACATAAACATATTTCAGAGATAAGTTAAGAAACAGAATATTACAAATTCCACCCTTTGTGCTATACCACAATTATAGTAAATAGATGCTATTTTTTTATTTGAAAATTTACTTGGTAGGTGCCATTTCCCCAGAATTGAGCATATAAGGTAATCAAATATTTTTGTAAGTCCATTTCCTCTAATTTGGCATACAAGGTCATCATTCTATATTACCCTCTTTTTGCCTTATGATTGTATGATAACTTTAATATAGTATATTTTCCCCCAAATATCTCTCTTTTCTTCAATCCCTTACATTGATTACCTGCTAAGTAATATGGGCATTATAAATTTATTAATTTGTTTTTCAATACTTGCAGACAGTCATATTTATTTAATACAATAATACACATATTTTATTGCAATTTTATAGACAGCTTTTATTATTTTATTTTATTATTGTTATATTATTTTTTATTCTGAAGATTAAGAATTATCTTAATCTGTTAATCAGAATGTTAAGTAAATGTAGTGTTGTTTAATATTAATAAATTGAATAATATATTGGGAACAAAATTTAAAAATAAATTAGATAATTCATATTCTGATAGTTTCAATTGCTGCTGAGTTATACTGCTAATCGAAATGTTTATTTAAGCAAAAACTATGTATTTTAAAAATTTCCACTTGTTCCAAGTTACATCAAAATACGAAAAGTCGATACAAAATCGACTTTTCTTGCCTTTTAAAGTGTAATTTTCCTAACTAAGTCAGTCACATCTAAATTAAAACAAATATCTTCCTCGATACTTATTATAGCTAAATTTGTAAGCCTGGATTGATGGTAGATCTTAGGTAGTTTTTTTATTAATTTAAGTTTTTATTCCTTTTACCTCGCCGACATATTATTTTTATTAGTAATGTAAATAGACAATATATCAATCTCATTGTAAAGATCTATTGCATTTATATCTAAATTTTTTGTTTCCGGGTCAGTTAGTTTCGTTTCTAAATTGGTACAATGTTTCATTATTTCCTCTTTAGAAAAGAGACTTAAGTTATTTAAAAAAACCAAGAGATTCAACATGTGTTTCTAAATCTTGAAATCCCTCATCTAATTTTGAGATGGCAATATCAAGAATATAAAAATACAAATTTACTTTAAAATGTAATTCTGGAGATTGAATTGGCTCATCTTTATGTTCATATTTATAAATTGTCCCAATTAATTTCATAAAATTGCCATTACCTTTTTCGAATAGTTTTTGATTGTTGCCCCTAAAAGCTAAATTTTGTCCAGCTAAAAATTAAATTACAAAAATAATTCTTTCTAAAACAAATGTGTATCCTTTTTTCTATTTGAAATAAATTCTGATTCATATAATCGACAGTTAACCTTTTTTAATTGATTTTTTTAATTCAACCCATTTCTTAACACTTTCGAAATGCCCCTTACTAGTTTCGTGTCTTTCTAAAGCCCTGGACAAGTGTCGCCAGTCCCTAAAACTAATATTATCTCTAAAACTATTAGAAGAAACTTAAAATAATTTGCAGGAAAAGGTATACTGAATCTTTAGATTTTGAGTAAATAAGCCAGTTTCTAGGTACTCATTATTCGTTAACTTTTTTTACGAAGTATGTAAAGCTAAAAGATCTGTTTAAATTATTTGCAAGATAAATAATATTTTTTAATTGTCCTGTACCTATGTCTAAAATTATTAGTCTGACAGTATCTGTCAATACTTCTGGCCAATATGCTGGATTTTTAAATTGCTCTCCACGTTCATCAATATCTGCGGTTTCGGTTTGCATATTATTTGATGAGAGAGTATTCGTTGTATCCTGGTCCAATGTAATGTTTTCGGCGGTCGATTTATATTGAAAAAAAAAGGTTAGTCCTTGTATGTGGGTATATTTTATTTTATAAAAACCCTTAAAAGGGCAACATTAAAAGCACGAACGTTTTCGGAACAACTGTTCCATCATCAGATTAAAATACAGGTTACCATGCCTGAGCCACCAAAATATTTGGGTAAAAACCCTTTAAAATGTAATGTGTTACCAAAGATTGTACATGATGTTAATAATATTATATGATGTTTAATATTTTAATTAAATTTTACTTCAGGTAACATACACCCATGCTTAAGTGAGTTCCAGTGTCCGGAGAGTAAACCTCTTCAAACGGACTACGGCTGGTAACTGGAACGAAAACGTTCGTGCTTTTAATGTTGCCCTTTTAAGGGTTTTTATAAAATAAAATATACCCACATACAAAGACTAACCTCTTTTTGTTATACGTGGTATACAGCCAGCTGCAGGAATTATTTTCCTTGTGGATTTTGATTTATATTGGTCGTGTTCTTCTGAATCGTTTTCACCTAATTTAAAAAGTTGAACATCTAGGGCTTGGCTTGTTGAAGGTTGAGGTTGCGTACTCGTCGTGAATACAAAAAACTTTTTTAGTGAGCCAGCTAATCGCTTTCGGTCTTCCTCTTTTTCTATCCTTCTTTTTCGATATTGTGAAGCAGAATGTCTTTCTACCATCAGCCATCTAAATAAATAAATAACAGTTTATAATTTGAACAAAAATAAAGTCCGAAAATTTTTATGCTAAAAAAAAATTGAATCAGTAAAGACTGCAAAATACTACTTTAACATTATATAATATATGTAGGTAAAAAAAAGCTATTTGGAATAAACTTACCATTCACAATACACTGATAACAGTAATAATATAATGTATAACAAAATTTTAACAAATCACACTAATAGGCAACTTGTCATTAAATTTGCAACTATCTTTCGGTAATACTAACTCGCATGAAAGAAAACACGTATAGATTTCGGCCCGAAATATTAATTCCCCGATAGTTTCGGGAAATACATCCCCGTTGTATGTAATAGCATCGGTCAGCGCCATCTACGCACAATTTTGGTACTATTGTTTTTATTATACTAATGTATATTATACACCACATGGAAAGGTCGCGCTATCTTCTTAGTAGCAACTATTTGGCCAGTTATTTTTTTTTGCACTTTGCTTGCTTAGCGTTTTGATTTTATTTTTTTGATATTTATAGTTTTGGGTAAATTTTGCCGCCCCAAAGCTAGCGCCGCCGGGGTGCCACGCACCCCGGCACGGCTCGGCCATGGAAAAGAGATATTAAAACATTAGTGTGATTTCTTTGACAATTCATTAAATATTGGTATGTTCTGAAATAAATTTTACATTTATCTTACAGAAAATGACAGTGACAAGACAAGTACATTTTATTTTATGAATAGATATCTATCCTCTAGATAACTATCTGATAGCACAATATTTATCTGGAGGTGAAAAGACCGGCCCTTCCATGCAAGAAATTTATTATTTTAAAAATTTAATTTTTAATTCTTTTGAAAGTTTGTTGGTAGTAAAAAATTGGCTGCGAATTTGAAGATCTGTAAAAAATATAAAACTCGAGCTTTCCCAACAAATGAATTGCCAAACTAGAATTATGCTGGTTTTTATAGGTAGATCGATTTCATAAGACGGCTTTACGCAAAAGTTCAGCAATTTTCCAAAAGTGACTTATTTGTTATGAAAGTTATACAACAGATTAAAATATCATTTTGTTGTCATGCTAGGCTTAAATAGGAGGAAGACAGAAACAATTGAGTGGAGTGACTGTAAATGGCAATTGATTGGATCCTCCATCGCATGTTGACGGACAAAATCACCAGTATCTTATGAAACGATTCATATAAAACAAATTCTAACTAAAATAAACTTATAGAAATATTTTTACTGTATCAGTTTACTGATAATGTCTTTTAACCATTCGATACTCCTGGGTTTATCACAAAATTTGTAATTTATACAATAATTTCACCTCTTATACATCGTCCCTACCATTTCCAACTATCGAAAGTGAAAAATCGGGTTTTTCAGATTCGATACCTTGTCTTTGCATTAGACATGGTACACCTTGTAGCAAAATATCGTAATGGTAGCTTGATAAGGAACGCGGGAAATATTTTGTTAAAACTATCGAATATGAACATTTTGTCATTTTGTTTTGTTTAAAATATCGAATATGCTGCAAACTGACGAAAATGGAATATTCGATACTTTTCTTTTATATAAATATTACTAAAGGCATATTTGTACAACGCAAAATGACGAATGTGTCACATTAATTAGTTTCAGTGTTGTCATTGATACAGTTAATAAAAAAAGGAATGAAGATAAACAGTCGGCTTTGAAGAATAGGAAAATATTAGCATTTAATTTCGATCTGCAATCTGTTTTGTTAACGCCTAAAGGAGCTGCAGGACCGTTTTTTATATGAGAAAACTTGCCATTTATAATTTGACCATTTATAATTTAGAAGACGGGAGCGTTCAGTGTTTCATATGGGATGAAACCGAGGGAGAACGCGGTAGTACTGGAACTGCTACATGTATATTTAAATACATCATGTCTTACCTTGATATTGAACATGTCAAAATGATGTCCGACAATTGCGGTGGACAACAGAATATGTTGGTAATTGTCACTCAAATTTAAAAACAATTGACCATGTGCTTTTTTACCGAGCCACTCAGAAATGGAATGCGATTCTGTCCAATCAAAAATTGAATCTAAGTTAAAAATTCCTCTGTATACACCCTTGAAGGATAAACACAAATTATAAGACTTGCACGCACTAAGCTATGCCCGTTTGAAGTGACATACCTTCTTCATGACGACTTTATTTTAACCAAAGAAAGGTGACATTTGTACTAGAAAATCAAATAAAACCAAAAAACAAGCAAAACCAATATCAAAAAGAAAATAAAGTAAAAGATGAAGAGTAAACAAGTAATGGAAATACTAATTTTAAATATAGTGATGGTAGATGGTACCAGTATCTGAAAAATGAAAATAACAAACTTTTCATGAAGACTAGCACTTGCGGAAACTTTTTATCTCTTGAAACCAATCAAAAAGGAGGCAAACAAAATAGTATAAACTCCGTTAGGGCATACGAAGAAAGGCTCCCAATCACGGATGCGAAAAAAAAACCTCTGGTCACTATGTGAATAAAACTTAATATGTAGGCCATACCACCAATATTACCAATCTTTACCAAAATCTAGTACTGCCAGAGATTGTCTTCCAGAATCTGACGCAACTGAACACAATGATAACGTTTAATTCAAAATTTCAAACTTTTAATTTTCCATTATTTTACAACAATTGAGGGTCATGACTGAGCACTTGAGGTATCTACAGGACGTGAAGTTCCATAATTAATGCATTGTGATTATTTTTAACTTTTATGTTTTTACGTTTCTAATTACATTAACTTTCTAGCAATACATACTTTTATAAAAATATTTTTAATAATTTCTTTAAACATAATTTTCCCATTTTATCCTACAACTTCAATTTTTGATTAAATGATTTGTAATAAACTTTATAAGAACCTTAAAATTAATTTATTTTTCCTCCTTTTCAATTAAGAATATTAATGTGTTAAAATTAGACCAATATGAACTGTCGAAAATGCCACATTCGCAATTTTGAAACATTGGACCAAAACAAATCATGGATTAACACAAAAAGCAAAGTACCGAATGTGATTTTTTGGAAAGAAAAAAACGAAAAGCAGTTTAATTTTTTTATCAATCTAACAAGGATTAAACACTAAATATAAAAAATATAAAATTTTTTTCATTGGTCAAGGCGCTGATTTAGGATTCTCTAAAAAAGAGTTATCTTCCCCTTTTGAAAAGTACCACTTTTCACATTCGATAGTTGAAAATGGTAGGGACGACATCTTCACCTAAATTTGATTTTAATAAATCTCGCTACCTCTCACTGTTACAAAAAAAATTGTACGCCTCTGGAAGACCAAGAATAACTCAAAATGGTTACCACCATTTCCTAGAATTTAATGTCGACAATTTCGAAACTATACTATAAGGAACTATAAATACTATGAGGAACGACCATCCTTAAAAATACGTTTATTAAACTTGAGATTACTTAAAAAAATCCCCTGTATATTATTTTATTAATATACCTATAAAGTATATTACAGATGCCGTCCTTGAATTCTATTATCTGTTTGTAACACATGTAATTACAGTACTCAACCTGAAGTGGGTTTTTACGATAATCCGTATATTGATATACAATTCTAATTATATTTAATTTGTTACCAGATCTACTAGACGACAGGAGCAGTGATATTTTTCTAACTTTGTGCTAAAACTTGTGATAAAAATGTCGTTGTCAGGAAGAGCTCTACATTTCGTTTTCAAAATCCCGAACAGAAAAGAATCGATGCGATTTTATTTTCAAGTGTTAGGGATGAAATTGCTAAGACACGAAGAGTTTGCTGAAGGCTGCGAAGCAACTTGTAATGGGTAAGAACTACTTATATGTACATTATAGTATATGTATAATACCTATGTAGATCGTATATACACTGCTCAATAATTGATCAAAGGATCATAATTATTATTTCAAATATTTGAAAAGTTTGTTGACATCTTAGTATTTTTTCTTTGGTAATAGTTACAAATATACAGGGTGAGTCATGAGGAACTTTACATACTTCTACCATATGCTCAGGGAGCATATCATGTGGCCACTAAAAAATGTCAACTCCTCTTCTTTATTAATTAACAGGGTGATTTGTGTAATTGACCATTTATTTAATTTTACTGTAGTGTTTATACGGCTCATTTCATTTTTTTAATTTTTGCATGATACAGTACACTACTATCAAGCATTCGACTGGTATTAGCTAAACTAAAAAATTCCAGGACTGGCTTTGGAAAAATTAATTTAGGGATTCGTATTAAATATTACACCCTGTATATATTTTTTTTAAAATGCAATAAGTGATTTTCAAACTACATAAATAGCCAATGAAAACGACATAGGCGATAATGTTGTTGCACTTTTATTAAATTTTTAGTGAACGATCAAATCTTACCAAAAATAGAACAACCATAATAAAGTATCAAATTATAAGGTAATTAATTTAAACAAATGTTATAAATTTCAAACATTTTAATTGAAATGATAAACTGAGTCACTGCACAACAAAAAACAGTAACTACTAACAATAACGAAGAACAATTTAAAAAAAAAACTAAAAATATGTACATAATTATGATAAACCCATAAATTAGAACTGGAAAAGATACAATAATGGTAACAAAATAAAAATAATTCAAAATAGATTATCGAAATGGAACCCTGCAGCCTGTATACATTTTTGTTGCCGAATTGTTAATTGACGTATTGAATTACGGATACTCTGGGGATCGTTTCTAATAGTATTACAACAATGTATAATTCTATCAATTATAATATATAATAATTGTTGTCGGTTATTAATATTCACTGCGTAAACTAGTTGCTTCAATCGTCCCCAAATATGGTAATCAACGGGATTGAAATCAGGGGATCTTGAAGGCCACCATCTTGAAATAGGACCTGCACGTCCTATCCGCCTGTTGCCATAAACATTATTGAGATGTTGTCTCACTGCCAGTAAAAACTGTGGGGGTGCCCCATCATGCTGAAAATACATCCCTCGGATAGCAACGTTCGCGTTCGCAAGCAAATTCGGCAAAATATTTTGTAGAAAGTTCAAATAGACCTGCCCTGTTAAATGACCATCAAAAAAGTGAGGACCTACTAATTGGTTATTTATGATACCAATCCACACGTTAACCGAAAACTTTAACTGAGAACGACGTTCTCGAATAGCATGGGGATTTTCTTCTGCCCACACATGTGAATTTCGTGAATTATTTATCCCGTCTGTGGTAAATTGGGCTTCATCTGTAAATAGTGTCCTGTATAGCGTTGGTCGATTATTGTTAATCCATCTACAAAATTCCAACCTATCGATCTCATCTCCAGCATGTAGTCGCTGAACCATTTGAATGTGATATGGGTATATATTATTTTTTTGTAAGACTCTACTTACTTTTGATTGAGTAGCATTGAGTTCTCGACTTACTTGTCTAGTGCTTATTGTAGGGTTCATAGTAACGGCGTCCATAATGTCATCTTCCTGCGCTTCATTTACATGTCGCTCTGTTGTTCCACTAGGAAAAGTGCCATTTTCTCGCAAATAATTAAAAACTGACCTAAATGTTGGATGACTGGGAGATCGACGATTAGGAAATCTAATGCGATATTCTCTACTAGCAGCCCTACCATTACCATTACAGAATCCATAAACAAATATTATGTCTGCATATTCTGTGGTCGAAAACTGATGTGGCATTTTGAACGAAAGTAACAAAAGCTCTACCAAAACTAACACAATGTACTTAACGTAGATATGACAGAAGAAATATGTATTCTTGTACACATAAATAACAATTGATAATGACAATAATGACAATGAGTATAAAATATCAAGAAACGTCAAACGGTCAACGCCAACCTTCATTTTAAACTTTTTTAGATTTATTTTTATTTAGTACAGTTGATGCAATGTATTATTATTTGACATAAAATTTTAATCATTTACAATCAACAAAAACTAACACATACAAGAGGTTTGACTTTTTAATCAATTTAATTTATTATTTATCGAAAATAATGCCCCAATACGATCTATGAGTAAAAATTTAAAATTGAAAAACAATTGATTCTATCGTAGAGATAATACAAAGTGACAGTAAAGATGTTAATTTTCTACGTATTAGATTATGTTGTAGGAACTCATTTTAATTAAAATGTTTGAAATTTATAACATTTGTTTAAATTAATACCTTATAATTTGATACTTCATTATGGTTGTTCTATTTTTGGTAAGATTTGATCGTTCACTAAAAATTTAATAAAAGTGCGACAACATTGTCGCATATGTCGTTTTCATTGGCTATTTATGTAGTTTGAAAATCACTTATTGCATTTTAAAAAAAAATTATACAGGGTGTAATATTTAATACGAATCCCTAAATTAATTTTTCCAAAGCCAGTCCTGGAATTTTTTAGTTTAGCTAATACCAGTTGAATGCTTGATAGTAGTGTACTGTATCATGCAAAAATTAAAAAAATCAAATGAGCCGTATAAACACTACAGTAAAATGAAATAAATGGTCAATTACACAAATCACCCTGTTAATTAATAAAGAAGAGGAGTTGACATTTTTTAGTGGCCACATGATATGCTCCCTGAGGGACTCTACATATGGTAGAAGTATGTAAAGTTCCTCATGACTCACCCTGTATATATTTTTTAAAGTATAAATAAGCAAAAGCAAAAATAAAACATGTTAACAAGAAAAACAATTTATTGAAATAAAGTATCATAAAATTGTGATCTACAAAATTAATAATAACAAGATAATTGGCCTACAAAACTTGAATAAAAAGTTCTAATATTTTGTTGGATCGCCTCGTGAACAAATGAAACTTCTTAGGTATACTCTCAATTAATGCATTTAAACAATTTTGATCCAAAGTTGTCCATATGTGCTTCACAGCTTCACTTAATTGTTGAAGCGTATTGACAGGATTATCTAGCATATTTACTTGTCGTGTTATAGCGGCCCAGACGTGTTCTATGCAGTTCATATCTGGTGACCGGGCTGGCCACTCTATTCTGTCAATACCGTAATGCTGTAATGTTTCATTCACAATTCTTGTACGGTGGGGACGGGCATTGACGTCTATAAGGACAAAGCTTTCTCCGATTGCACCCGCAAATGGTATAATAATTGGTTCTACAACCATATCTCACATCTCTGAGTCGTCATCGTAGAATTTGTCATAACCACTAAGGAGGTGCGGCCAATAAAACAAATACCAAGCCAAACATAAATAGAGCCTCCCTAAGAGCACCCTATAATGTTCATTATACCCTGCTCCTCGTTCGCTTCAAACCAAAATACGACCATCGGAATTGTTTATACGAAATCTAGACTCATCTGTAAATAAACAGTTTCTCAGCTCATAGTCTTCTCAATCCGCGATGTTCCGTGGTTAGTACTAGATGAGATGAACGTCTTCTTGCTCTTAAGCCAGTCATATGCAACCTTCTTCTAACGGTTTGGTTTGAAATTGTTCTTCCAGTGTCGTTACAGCAATAATTCGCATATATCGGTCATCATTTGTGACATAACGATTCCAAGCTCTATTTACGACACTGTGAAAACCCCAAACGTTGAGCCGCTTCACGTTGCGTTAATCCTTCGTTGATCCATCTTACAATCTGTTGCATTTGGACAATATCTAAACGTCTTCCAGGCATAGTTTATAACAACTAATCAATAAAAATATTCCACTATTTAAAACAACTGAACCCAAATTGTGTTAATATCAAATGAAAATATACGACTTTATTATTCAGCTTTTTCCTGACGATAGTAAAATTCGGGGTTTTAATATTCTTTTAATTATATTAAGTTTATATAAACTTCGATTATTTCTGGCGTAAAATATTACTTTGTTCCTTATCAATTGTTGAGCACTGTGTTTATATTGAGGAATAATTATATTATTTATATCAGTCAATTAAGCATGTTCACGGAGATAAATACGAAAGTTTATATGTTAATTTTAAGAGAAATAAGTAAAAACAATTAATAGTCTGTAGCGTTTTTAAATTTGTGTCTATATTATCTATATAATAATATAAATTATGTATAAAGTTTTGTAGCCCGTCCCTATTTTGTTTATCTCGTTAGTACGCATTAAAAATTACCAGGAAATCTGCGTTTGTCTTTTAAAAGGGAATGTAAAACGATCGATAATATAACAAGTTTTGTATTCAGTTTTCAAGATTTTTTTTGTCGTTGAACAACGATTTGTTCACATTCGAGTCCCCTAATATAATATTGCAAGTCAGGTATACGGTTTTTATAAGACGTATTAACTGAGAATATTTTTTTTTTGTCTTTGTTTACATTAATATTCCCCTATTCTCTGTATGTATTGTGAGGTAAAAAATTTCCAGTTAACCAATTTAAAAGTAAATAATCAAGAAGTTTTTTTGTTGGTTCGTTGCTAAGAACGAGGTCAAAAAAGGGTAGATTGTTTGTTTTAAGTTTGTAGGCAAAAACTAGTTGTGAGACGTAAAGGGAAATTTATTTTGCGTTGAAATTTGTAAAATGTAAGGCATCGAGGAGTGAAGCGATAGATCTGAGACAGGAAAGATGTTTGAGTAATTAAGAATCGCGAGTCGATTCAATTTCTTTGTGTTATGTTTTAAGACCGGTTAAGGTGATAATACTCGTTGCAATATGGCAGTTTAGAACAGAGTAATCACCATAAGATTTGTGAACCGGCACTGAAGAAATTTTGTAAAATGTTTATATAGGATGTCCCAGTCGTCAGCTTGCTTCCTCCACAGAACCTAATTTTACATCTATTGATTGTTCGTCCTTGAGTATGGAAATGGTTTGCTTTGTCCCTGTTGGAGAATATGTCCAGATAGAGTCCCATAGATGTTAACAAGTTTTTTTTGATAGTTAAGTGCGAAACAGAAATCAAGGTAACATTTAACATATTAATTTTAAAGTAAAGACAGACATTATTTTTGATAATTATTAATAATTGCTTTCGTTAAAATTTAAAAAGATTTTGTAATAAATAATAAATTGTAGATTTTATGGTTTAACTTAGCTGTCATTTTAATTGTTTTTTTTTAATTTAATGCTAACATATGACAGCTAGCTTCATTTGTTTCGATATTTATTTGTTTTGTTTGTTTAAAAAAAAAGGTTAATCTCTGTGCGGTAACATTTGTAAGTTTTTGTAGTATCTCCCACCCCTTTGTAAACAGAGTTTGTAAACGAACACATGTAAGTTTTTTTTATTCTGTATTTGGCAACTATTTATATAGTATATTTTTTATGCCACTTATATGTTTGATAACTGTTTGTTTGAGACAGAAATAAATGTTTATTCCATTTCTCTGAACTACTTTGTTTGCTTTATTTTAGAATAATCTCCTAACCCTTTTATGTTTTTATTTTAGGGATATTTTTCCTAAATCCGGCAAGTTTAGGATTCTTCAAAGCGGCGTCCTTTCCTTTCAAATAGCTAGAAGTTCTTTTTCTATTTGCCTTTCTATGTCCCTATTTGCCAAGTGTCCAGGAGATTTGTGTAAGAACCCCTTTATTTCATTTATTGTGTAGATACCCCAATCCGACCCATTTATTTCAACTTATCCACGACCCCAGCTCTCCAACAACCCCCTGAGTGCCGTTCGCATAGTAACGTTTATTTTGCTTGCCCTATCTTCACCCCCATAGTTTCTGTCCCCTATTTCTACCCCTATGTTCTTACCCTGAGGTAGGCAAAATACAATCGTTACAAGTCAATGAAAATTAATTTTTAAAATACTCTCCATGAAGGTGGATATAATTTTTCCTATGTTTGATAATTGTGCAAAAATTTACTGGTTTTAAGATGTTTAAAATTAAAGTTTCCTTATACCTTAACTACAGTCGTACATGGTATTATTTTATTATTATTATTATTAAAGTTTCAGAAAACCATTATACATACATAAATTTTCAAAAAAAAACCAATTCAGCTCTATTTAAAAAAAAAAGACGGATCCTTCTTATTCTGAACAGTCAAGTAATTAATATCTGGACTAAAATGTATTCTTAGGGACACTATTAAATTTTTTACAATTTTTTCCAGTCGTCAGAGGTTTGAGAATATCAATTTTGGGACCGCATAAAAGATGAAAAAAAGTTTACCACTTTAACCCCCGGACTTTCTTCTAAAACTCCCCTCGTAGGGGGTAAAAACCCAAAAAAACGATTTATCAAGAACCTGTACGCCGTAGAAAAAAATGTTTTGAATAAAAAAATGTATCTGAAATAATTTTGAACAAAAGTGTTTATTAGCTTTTTTTTGTGTAGAATGAACCGTTTCCTCAGAAAAAACGATTGAGGCGATCGGCGATTTTGAATGTCAGTTACGCGCGCGAAATCAATGCTCAATAAAATTTGTATCAACTCGATAAAAAATCGATATCTTTCGTATACAGTTTTTGTGCTATGCCGCAAATAAAGCCAGTTTATATAAAGCTGTTCAATAAATAAACTTTGCGCGATTTTAGCCATTTTTTACGATTCTCGTGAGATCTATAAAATTTATTACTTTCATTGACCGATCGTAGTGAAATTTTCATTGTTGAAGATCAGTCTTCAAAACCTAGAACATGAAAATTCGATTTAGATTTTTAGCAACAAATATGAGGCATTTGAAATATAAATAAAAAACGTGGAATTTAATGTTTTACATTACAAACGATCACACGTCACGGGAAATGCATCCAACAATACGCTTTTAGCTGTAATTTATAGCAGAAGTTAAGTACTTTTGAAAAACGTACCAATGTAATTAAAAAAGAGCAGTTTTAAACGTGTTAGATCGTTTGTAATGTGAAAGTTTAAATTCAGCGTTTTTTAAGCATATTTCAAATGCCTCACATTTGTTGCCAAACTGAAATTTCATGCTATAGGTATGAAGATTAGGTTCTAGTTATGGAAACTCCGTAGTGACCGGTCAATGAAAGGTATACATTGTATTGATCTCATGAGAATCGTAAAAAATGACAAAAATCGCGCCACGTTTATTTATTTAACACCTTTTTAAAAACTGAATTCATTTGCGGCAAAATACAAAAATTGTATAACGAAAGCTGCACTCTTTACCTTTAAAACGCATCTTAATTTTTGTCTAAAGGACACTCGGATCAAAAGATATTGAATTTTTACCGTCCAGCCGATACAAATTTTATTGAATCTTGATTTCGCGCGCGTAACTGGCATTCACACTAATTTGATCAGACAAAGAATAGAAAAAGAAACTAGAACAAAAATAGGTGAATACCAACATGGATTCAGGGAAGGTAAGTCAACAATAGATGCAATACACATTGTAACGCAAATCGTCGAAAAAAGTTACGAGCACGGAATAGATCTACATATACTGTTTATTGACTACAAGCAAGCTTTTGACAGTGTAATAAGGGAGGAGCTAATTAATGATATGAATCAATTAGGCATCCAAGAAAAACTAATAAGTCTCACGAAAATGACGATGAAGGAATCCAAGGCACGAATCTTAACAAGGGAAGGCCCGTCAGATGAAGTACAAATGGACGTAGGTGTCAGACAGGGAGACTCCCTGTCAACAACATTATTTAACATTGCCATAGAGGGGGCAGTAAGAGCAGCCAAAATTATGGTAACGATTATCGAATCTTCAGCCCAACTGATAGCGTATGCAGACGATATTGCACTGGTTACTAGAGATTTAAAAACCATGCAGAACATAATATTAATACTAGATAAAGAAGCAAAGAAGAGAGGGCTAGTAATAAACCAAAGCAAAACGAAATACCTCAAGTGTTCAAGAGAGAATACGAACATAGAGAAAGAAATTAAGCTTGGTGCATATACATTTGAAAGAGTACACCGTTTCAAATACCTGGGAGTGATGGTGAATGACAGAAATGATAGAACGGATGAAATAAATGAACGCATCCTACTGGGTAATAAAACCTACTGGAATTACCAAAAATTCCTAAAAGAAAAGTACATTAGTAAGAAAACCAAATTAAAAATTTACAAGACTGCAATCAGACCAGTGATCACCTATGGTGCAGAGACGATGTGCCTAACAGAAAAAGATGAAATGAGGTTGGAAATCCTAGAGAGAAAGATAATTCGACGAATAATGGGACCGGTGAGAATAAGTGTAGGCGAATTTAGAGGATTAACCAACGAAGAAATTAAAGAAGTCATCGAGGGTGAAGACATAATCAAGTTCGTGAAGACGCAAAGGCTCAGGTGGCTGGGACACACAGAAAGAGCTAACCCAGACTCTACCCTAAAGCGAATAACTGGATGGAGACCAACAACAAAGAGACCAAAGGGGAGACCCAAAACAAGATGGAGAGATCAAGTCTTAGGAGACATAAAGAAGCTGAGAATCTACAATTGGAAGGAGCGCTGTAAGGACCGGAAAGAATGGAGGAAAATTGTAGACAGGGCCAAGTCACACACGCTGCTATAATAATAAAAAAAACAACAGCGGACTGATTCTCCGCAATAAATAAATCAGAGAGCCCAAAAGGGCGGCAAACACTCCGCCAGGAGTGAATAAGCCATGATGATGATGAACTGGCATTCAAAATCGTCGATCTTAATGGTTGTTTCTGAGAGATCGGTTCATTATACACAAAAAATGCTAATAAACGTTTTTGTTCAAAATTATCTTAGCTACATCTTGATTCTTGATAAATCGATTTTTTCCGTTTTCCTTCCTCTGCGTGGGTAGTTTTAATGGAAAGTCCGGGGTCTCTTTTAGCGTCCAGCACTGCTTTACCTTCCATATCTTCGCCAAACTTAGTTTGGATCAATTTCTTATTGAGAGCATTCTTTAGACACTTCGTTGGAGGTATTTCTTTTTGATTTATTTTTGTGTTCCTGGGGAAGGCTCTTGTAGAACTCGTGCTAAACCGGTGGAATAAAATCAAGAAGTTTTTGAATGTGGTCCTATTTCGATTTGTTGATCCTTATTGGCTAAACGTTAAGATTTTTTTAAACATGTTTTTTATGGTAACAGTTAAAAAGATCACCTTTTGTGTCTTTTTTAGGATCACTTATCACATTGTTTAATGTTTAAAAACTGTAAAAGTTTTCTTGTACATTAAACTTTGTACAAGATGAATGAATTAGCTGGGCCCAGTGTTCTATAACAAATACCTGTGGATTGCCTACTTTTTCGATGGTGTCTACATCTCTGACGCATTAAATAAATGTATGGCCTGGTTCCAAAAATGTCTGGTAAATCTCTTGAATATGAGTACATTTAACTAAGAACAGAAACAGCTTTTTAATATTTTGATTTTTGTTCTACCCAGCATAGCAATCGCAATATGCGATGATCTTTTAGAAAGTATGTTTTTTACAAAATGAATGAGACACGAACCAATTTCTTGAGATCCACTTCTTGAAATCGATTGATCCCAGATAAGATTTCTGATCTTCCTGTGGTTATATTGTGAACACAAAAATAATATGTCCAAAGCTGTCGCAAATAAAATGCTTTGGAAGTAGTTATTAAGGGAGTGGGAAGGGTTATCTGAAGATCAAAACAGAAGACGACGTTCGTATCTACAGATGCTTTTGTATTTTTTACCATCTTGTTTTTTATTGTTTCAGCCTTTCATCCGCTGAATATTCTATAATATTTCTATAGGCGTCACATGTACTGCATGTATCTGAGTTTGGCCTGTGAAATCTTAAGTTAAATTACGTGTTGAAAATATGTATGTCTATAATATGAGAGCTTCACTGGATCCTCATGTTGTTCATCACATTATTTACCATATAACTGGTATAACTGGTACCTTTTGCTTAAATTCAAATCCAGAGATAAATATAATTAAATATTATATTATTTATCAATTTACCGCTGCATAATAAAATATATTACGAGTCAGCGTTATTGAGACAGAAAAATACAAAATATATTATTAAAAGATCCCGCATCGATAAAAAAATGGAAATATCTAAATTGTAAACTCATGTTTTGTGTTGGCACTTTAAGTATTTTCATTAAGTAATTTCTTATCAATCGTAGGTATTTTTTTATTATCTGATAAATGTCTTTGTATTTAATAATTGGGTTAGGTATACAGGATGTTTCTTTGGGAAAGTAACAAACATACAGTAACGTATAGTAACATTTGGTTGGTCATTTTGAACAATTACTTTAGTTTTGAAAATAGTTATTTTCCTACAAATTTTCGTTTTTTTCTTTTTAATTTTTAAGATACTTCGTTGATTAAAGTTATGCATTGTTTGTAGACTCTTTATTATTTATTCATTAATTAAAGATGAATATTTATTATGAATTATTTGTTGAATCTAATAAAAAAATACTGAAATGGTAATATTTTACCAATTTAAATTAAATCGAGCTCTCGCAATTCACATAATCTCAGAATTCAAATTCAAAATTGTACAAAAAAAAACATTTTGCGGAAAATTCAAAGTATACCACCAAATTTAGTTGGAACATTTTGGAATTATGTAGTATTATTTGTTTATATTTTTTTAGACCTTACGATGGTAGATGGAGCAAAACCATGGTCGGTTACGGAGAAGAAGACAACCATTTCGTTATCGAACTAACATATAACTACGGCATAACTAGTTATAAAAAAGGAAACGATTTCGAAAAAATTACAATAAAGAGCAAAGAAGCTTTGGAAAGGGCGAAAGCTCAAAATTGGCCGGTTGAGAACGGCAATATATTAGTTGCCCCAGGAGGTTATAAGTTTCAAATAGTAGATGAGCCCCAACCATCCGATAGAGGTAATTTATTATAATATTAATTCTAACAGTTAATAACTAAGGAAAATTGTGATTTTAGATCCTGTGGACTCCGTCACATTGAATGTTTCAAATTTAAAGAAATCCATTGAATACTGGCACGGCATTTTACGACTAAAAACCTTTAAAAGTAACGATAAGTCAACAGTACTTGGTTTTAAAGAAAACGAGGCGAAATTAGAAATTCAAGAAATTGGTAAGTGAAGTAAAATTAAAAGTGAAGTATAGTAGTAAATATAAAAGTAAGTAATATGAATGGTTTTCTTATAGTTTTTGGGTGTTTATAAAAATCTGTAATTTTTTTGGAATTAAGAACCACATTACTCTATAATACTGATTCTAGATACTTAGAACCATTACTTTTTACAATAATTTCACCATTCAAAGATATCTTATTATTTGTATTAACTACATCTTTAAATGGTCATTCAAAGTATTTTTTTAGTTTTAAACCTTTTTTTCTCAAGAGCTGGTTTCCACTGTTTCAGTTTTTCTAACTTCTTTTAGTATTTCCTACAAACAGTACATCAGCAGCATAGATTAAGAACCATGGAATGTTACCCTGTAGTTTTATGTATGTATCACACAATATTCACATATTCATCGTAAACTCCTTTCTTATTGAGTGCCCACCACATAATCTCCCGTGGTACCCTATCATATGCTTTCTCAAGATCCATAAATACCATGTGAGCGTTTGTTTCTTTATTACTGTTTTTTCCATCATGTTTCCTTATAATGAAAATTGCATCTGTTGTTGATCTGCCTTATATAAAATAAAACTGATTATCCTATATTTCCGTTTCTTCACGTATCCGTCTATCAATTGCTCTCTTCCATATTTTCTTGGTGTGACTAGATAATTTTAGGCCCTGTAGTTTGTGCATTGTAGTATCAAATAATTATTTTATTAAAACTTAATCATTTACAAAGTCAGCACTCCAGAAGCCTTAAGAGCTTTATGTTCCGTAGCTTTAACCGAACAAGATGATTTTCCTTCCACCATCAGCAGATTTTTCAATCAACTTTACCGTTTCTAAATTTTGAGGAGCTTTACGGGCAATGCTTCCTGCTGATCTGCAGAAATGGGAGGGTTTAGTACCATTGAGTTTGCGGGAACTAAATATTTTTGTGACTGATCCTACGCCTACAGGAGACCTGATGTAAATGTACCTAGCAATAGCAGCACACCTGACGTAGTACCAGTCGGGATCGTAGGGAGCTAATTAATTAGCTCTTGATGTTTTTTACGAGATCAACCCATTCTGGAACTAGTTTTTCAGTGTTCTTCAAAAAGGAGGCGAAAGCCTTCACACATTTATGCTGATCAACGTCTTTTAAGGTTACAGAAGGCATTTTCTGTAGCTGCCAAACGTCAAATATGTATGTCTCCCTTGTTTTTGTAAAGAGGTACTATTTTTTTTTTATATGAAATGACACTTGAGATGCCAATTTTATTGTTAAGGCTACGACTATATAGCTCCTCTCCTTATCTTGATACAAATTGTACAATAAGAAATTTGGAAGGTACAAATAAAAGAGTAGAGTAAATAACCATATTTATTAAAAATGTATAACCAAAATTAAAAAGCAAAACTTGCCCCCTGTGTTCTTTACAAATAAAATGAATGCAAAAATGTACTTGTATGGTAAATGAATATACTGTTACCTCACTTCTTGAAGGAAAGCTATTGAGGGCCTCATGTTGATTTTATGCTTCAAATTGAGAGGTTGAAGACATTCAAAATTGATGGCTTCATGTTGACTGTAGCTTTTTAATAGAGTGGCTTCGTGTTTGTTACAGGATGGTGCATCCCTTAACCAATTGTATTCATATCACCACGTGGTGTTTGTGTGGAAGCCTCACAAAAAGGATAATAGTAAAAAAACTAGAACAAGAAGTTTGATGTTAGTTTTGACAGTAGAAAATTAAATACTCTTTGAATTATTTATAATTATAAAAAAAACTATCAATTCAAGAAAATTTAAATCGATATAATTTATACAAATATATGAATTGTTAAAGTAAATTATTAAAATTATATCTACATATTGTCGTCTTAAATAGAAAACCGCGAATTAAACTAATCTTTTCAGGAAAGAGTAAAAACTGATTAGCCACTTTGAAATATAATGCTTAATAACCTTTCTTGAAACAATAAAGTAATGATATTACATTTAGCATAAAACCACTAAAATTTTATGTGTAACTTGTTATTATCACTAGGGAAATACAAGGTTTTCCATTTTAGTCCATTTATATTGATTTATGTGATTTTCTTGCTTTTTCAGATTATACGTGGTTTTCGTACCCCTATTTTTTATATACAAAGTTTTCTTTAAACTCATCACAAAAGAAAATTAGTAATTGTGGCTAGAACAGCTTTTTAAAAATAATTAATAATTAAGAAATCCCTTTGGTATTAAGTTAATCGTATAGATTTGTATACTCTTCTGCTTTAGCTTTTGCTACTGCTCCTTTCACTTCGTTTTTCCGGCCGTAGTAGAGTAGAGTAGAGAATTTATTTAACTACATAACAGATATTCGAATATTATTTGTAGCAAGTCAAAAAATATAACTTTATCGAAACTATTACAGCTTAACTGTTTAATACTTTTTGGTAAAATATTGTAATAGTTATAATTAAGACGATTTTTTTTTTCTGAAAGACGTAATCTACAGTGATTTGTTCGTAGGTAGTGACAGTTTCGCGTATTGTGAACATGGATATCAGACTGCTTTATTAAATAAGCACGTTTTCTGTGAATTTCAGTTAGAACTTGAAATGTCAACAGAGTAGGTAGCGGCATAATTTTGAATTTGATAAAGAAAGGTCGGCAGTGTTATAGATAACTAACCGCTGCTAAAATCTTGACAGCTTTCTTTTGCATCCTAAAAATTTGAAGTGCATTTGTTGAATTGCCTCATATAATTACACCATAATTTAGGTGAGAATGGAATAAAGAAAATATGTCATTTTTAATGTTTCAAAGTTGACAACCCTTGCTAGTTGGCGAATAACAAATAATGAACTTGATTTTTATGTTTTTTTATTTTTGAATAATGATCTTTTTCTTAAGTTGAGTCGATTATCAATGGTTATTCCCAATAGTTTAACAGTCTCTTTTTTATCTGATCATTGTGTAAATTACTTGCAGATGTAACTAAATTTTGCGTTTTATTAGAGTAAAGTTTTAGTTTGTTTGCAGCAAACCATAAGCTAGATTTAGTAGAAACTTCTTCATGAAACATTTTTAAATCATCATTATTTTTTTTTGACATAACGTATGTCGAATGTCTGCGAATTGGTTTTGTAGGGAGATATGCATTTAGGCAAATCGTTGACATAAATAATAAATAAAAGAGGTCCTAAGACCGAACCTTGTGGGACTCCATGTTTTACCGATAGAAAATCGGAGAGATCGCCTTTTGACACTACCTCCTGGTGTCTGCCACATAGATAAGAATTTATAAGCTTAAGTGGGATACCTCTGATTCCATAGTAATTTAATTTGTGGAGCAAAATGTCGTGTGAAACGCAATAAAAAGACTTCGACAAGTCGCAAAGAGAAATTGCTATGCGATTGCTCGCCCAAGCATTCATAGTAGAACGAGCACTTCTGAATCCATATTTTGAGTTGCTAAAGTAATTATTTGACTCAAAATAGTAATAAAATTGTTGTTTGATAACCTTTTCAATCACTTTATACACTGTATACACTGGAAATACTCCAATTGATAGAATTAAATTAATAAGATGAGTGAAAGTGTTATAACTATTTGGTAAGTTTCTTTTAAAATTTTGCTATTAATTTCGTGAACGTCCCTACAATTAGAATTACTAAGAGACTTTATTATTTGATAGACCTCTTCTTCCACAACGGGACGAAAAAAAGAGGACTTGCTCGGAAAAGGATAATTTCTATAATTGAAGAGGACAACAACATTAATAATGGGAAGAGATGTAATTATATTCTCTGCAATTGTAGTAAAAAATGAATTGATTTCGTCTGGAGGTAGATCAGGTTATACCGAACTGGATCTTGTATTGTTTCTTTCGAAATTTACTATTTTCCAGCAGTCTCTAGGTTTATTATTGGATTGGAATTACTAATAAAATTACAGTCAGCTGACTTTAGCAATTTGTACTAGCCGATTATATTCAATTTTTTATTGTTTATATACTTGGCATCTGCAATGTGTTTAATAAGAGAAAGATTAGATCTGCAAGACCTTAATTTATTATTAAACCATTGCACAGGTGTTTTTTCAGCAGTTTGTCGTACTTTTTTTTAGTGGAAAATGCTTTAATATTAAATTTTTATAAGTTTCGGTAAGAAAGACTTTCAAAAAATCTGGATCATTATTAGTATCATAGAAAAAGTCCATATTTGTACTTGCTAGCGCACGTTTAAGATTCTGTAAACCAGAAGAAGTAATAAATCGTTGAAATATTTGATTAGTGTCAACAACTTTATGCTCAGAGTCAATAAATAAAAATTGAGCTCGATAATCAGAAAAAACAAGGTTCAAATACGCCCACTCTGTAGATATTTTCAGAAAAATTTGTCATAATATTGTCGATGGACTGAGATGTGATTCTAGTATAATCGTTTATAGTTACTTTTAGACTAAAATATGTTAATAGATTTTGAATATAAAAAACGGGTCAGATTCAATTGTAAAATTTATATTAAAATTACCAACTATTTGTTTGCTTTACTAAGCAAGGACGTTATGACATTCTCAAAATTCAACAAAAACAAAGTACAAGAACATAAGTTGCACAAAACTCAGAACTTTGCTCTACACTATATTCATTTAGATTAAGAGAATACATAAGATTTTCTTTTACATAAATTGCAACTCCTTGTTTCTTTTTTAGCCTACAAAAGAAATTAGCTAATGAAAAGCCGGAGATGATAATTAATTTTAAATTTTGTTTACTTTGCCAGTGCTCCGAAAAACATATGACGTCATATAAATTTTGATCCGCTGCATGAATTGAAATACACTGCTAATTAACATGAAGCATGCTTACCGTACCTTGTCGAATTAGTTTATTTTGATAAAAGTTTGTAGAAGCTTCTAGGTTTCTCCCTCTGTCTTCTTTATGTGCTGAAAATTTCTTTTGAAGTTAAACCTTCTAACGGCAGCTGCTTTGGGCCAAATATTAGCACTGTAGACTTCGTCAATTTTATCGAAAGGAAAAGATACCTTATATGTGGAGTATTTGTCAGTGTGTCCAATCTTCTTGCCACCGTTTATTTATATATATATATATATATATATATATATATATATATATATATATATATAATAGATATATATATATATATATAATATATATATATATATATATATATATATATATATATATATATATATATTGTTATGATGTATTGTTTGTGAATGATGAGCAATGAGTGTTTTTTTTTAATGATATATATATAGGGTTTTTATCGCGGTTCTCAAAGAATTAGTTTGTAAGCACTTTTTTAAATTATCTTTATTATATCTATTATGAAACACACATATATATCTAACATAACCAATGGAAAATTTAAATAAACTATCTTTAAATTGAAATTCTTATGAAACTAATTAAATTCTATAGACAATGTAAAATTTAAACAAACTATCTTCAAAATTGAAATTGTTATGACACTAACTAAATTATATTAACAAAATTTTGTACCTTTCTGTTACTGAATGCCTAAATGAACTGTTTTCCACTATATAGATTCTAATCACCACTCAATGTCTTCGTGCTTCGGTTATCCTTGTTTTTGTGAAATTACTTTTTCCAATTATCAGCTTCCACCAATTTAAAATATTTTTCTTCACCAATATTTTTTATAAACCACCAAGCAAACCAGCAAACAGCATTTATATTTATTCTTCTTTTCAATATACCAATATCCAATCACCAAATATATTATATATTTATATTTATTCTTCTTTTCAATATACCAATATCCAATCACCATATAATTATCATAAGTTGATTTATACTAATCTCCAATCATAATATAATTTTTAATCTTCAATAATATTTTCTTTATACTGTTTCTTAATCTTCATTTAACTCACTATATTCAACAATTGGACCTTCTGACTATCTTGAACTTACTGAACTGTAACTGATTGACTGACTCTAACTCACTTTCATACTAAAACTGGCCATCTTGAATCCAAATCACCGAGTATTTATACCTTTTCAATCTTCCAGAACCATCTGGTAAGAAATCCTGTTCAATTTGTTCTATTCCCTACCTATATGAATGTTCTGGAAAAAGTATATGTTCGATCCACAGACATAATCATATTCGAGAAAGTTCTTCCGTAAACAAAGGTTAAATTCTGTATTCTAGAGAATTCCTTTCTTTTCTATCGAGAATTTTGTTGACATTTAGGCTTTTCAGATCAGAATGTACACTTAAATCAGTAACTTAACACTCTAATTTAATAAACTACACATTTTAAACAACATATTATTATAACCCCACTTTATATTCGTAATTATTATTTAAACGTCACTTTAAAGAGTATTTTTGGTTGCCTAGTCACATGGCTCACTTAAATATATCTACAACATTATAATTACTAAAATAAAACTTTTTTTACACTTATTACATGCTAATTTCTTAAAAATGCCCTCACATAAATAATTTTTATAAAATTTTCTAGTATATAACTTATAAATTAATTTTTTAAACACCAATCATCTCAATATATATTGAGATATATATATATATATATATATATATATATATATATATATATATATATATATATATATATATATATATATATATAGATAATAAGAGAATATTTTAGAGAATATAATAGAAGAGAATATTAGATATGTGTTTAGATGCACTATGTGTAACAAATGAAGCCATATATCGAGCAATGAGTTTTACGACACTCTAATTTTATTTTAGCAAATACTGTATGATACAAGGTATTTAGGTAAATCGTAATTTTTGTTTCAGGTCAAGCAATTGATCGGGGAGAAGCATTCGGTCGTATTGCTTTTTCGATTCCACATGCAGAACAAGAACCTCTCTCCACGAAAATTAATGAAAACAAGCGCACGGTTCTAACACCTCTTACAGTTCTACCAACTCCTGGTAAAGCCGATGTTCGTGTTTTAATTTTAGCTGACCCTGACGGTCATGAAATATGCTTTGTAGATGACGAAGGTTACAGGCAACTTTCCCAGCCAGATTATGGCAGTGAAAGAGTACTTAATGTTCAGATGAGGAAAGATACTTATGATACTTCAAGCTAAAGCTGTTATAATCAGTAATAAATTCGCAAGATATCTCTATATTCTATATATTTTACTCATGTTAAAAGATATTTTAATATACATTTTATTATGTTAGAGCTTTGTTTTACTTTCCTGTTGCCTACAACTGTACTTTATGTGATAGAATTATCAAAGGATCTAATTTTTTGATGACATAGACTTTCGTCGTTCAGCCACTTTCAATAGTTTTTAATCAAATAAATACAAATACTAACGGATAATTAACAGATAAAAACACTCAAAGGAATATAGGTACAAGGTCACTTGCTTTTCGTGTAAGTGCCCATCAAGACATTGTAACGGATAGACAATACTGGATAAGGTATTGTCATATTTAGGATAAATAGAATACTTAGAGAAATGAAGAATAATAAATCACCAGGGAGAGATATTATTACAGTTGAAATAATTAAAAACGGTGGAAAAGTTACAAGAGAAGTTTAACATAATCTTAATGAACAAAATAGAGAGTTCTTGAAACCGTAAGATGACGGCCCCCTTTATTACAGGATCCTTTAATAATGGACAAAATATTTCATGTCTAAAAGAGAGTTATTGCTAACATATTAAGGAAATCTTTTATTTTGACAAGTGACATTAAATATTTTTGTATGTGAAAATAACCTATAAATGCCATTAAAGGGAGTAAAACGTTGAATTTAATTAAATTGTTATTTTAAGAATACTACAATCCATAATACGCATCTTACAATATGGAAGAACCATTAGATATAGCTAGTTTACTGGTGCAAATGATGAAAAAATAGAGTTGTTAAATATGAATGTTATCGGTATAACGTAAAACAATAATCATGAAGATTTACGAATTGAGAAAAAAATAGTAAAAACAATATTCATTAAATAATACAAAACATACAAAACATTTTTGATCAAATATCCATATAAATACAAGTAAAGCCTTTCTCCCTTCTACTCGTAATTTGACAGTTTACGTCAAATAAGGGAGGTCAAATAACGTTAAGGTAGGTTTAAATGAAGCGTATAAAAGCAAAACCAGACATTTGACATTTTTTAAAAAACGAGTTGTATATGGATTCCATATGTAAACATTGAAAGGAATCCGTTTTTCTGTCCCTTATGTTTTGATGACATTTGAATGGCATTATTCACAGTTGAGATTTAGCCTTAGATGCAAAAGCAGACATTTGTGTACACTTGTTACCTGCAAAGGCAGATTTGCCTTTAAACCAATCCGGCTGCAACTTCTTAGTCACATGCTGTGGTGTTTGTTATTAAACTCGTATTTCGTTCATACTTTGTACTCATATTAAAACCAAACGTGGTAAACATACGTTATGAATTAGTGCTCATAAAAATAAACAATAATTAAACATTGTAAACATGAATAACATTATTATTGAACCAAGTCCAGCTGGTAAAGGGCGAAAACCATTGGCAAATCAGGATCAGTGGAAACGAGAAATAGCAAAAAAACAAAGGTGTGTTTACATTGATGTTTTTGTTTAACAACTGATCGAATGATCATTTTACTTTTTTAGGTATTCTCGGCGATGCCTTCCTGAATTTCCCAGGTGCGCTCATAACACTAAAGTTCATCAATTTTCCTCGTTGACGATGACCGATGTAAAAAAATTCAACGAAAGTTTTTATTGATATAAGGTTGAATGCTCGAATGAATGAACTTTGATAAAATAAAGGCAGATTGATATCGAACACAGTTTTATTAATTAAATCTTGCCCAAAAGATTTAATTAATAAAACTGTGCTCGATATCTGCCTTTATTTTATGAAAGCTTTTATAGTAAACCATAGAAATGCAAATAAATTTGTACAATTTTACAGTTGTAACTGGAAATTCAAAGTCCCCACTTAATCCTGAATATCAGTAAAATTGTTTATATGGACAGAGAATGATCACCAGAGGAGTTCAAATGTGATTGTTTCCACTGTTTATTAAACATTGACAAACTTTAATTTTGATGAAGGGGTAGAGAAAGTGCGTTTAGTAGCTTATGGTAGTGGGGGCCAGAATAAGAATATCACAATGGTTGGAATGGTTCAATACTGGCTGCAATGCTGTGCTCCACTTCATATAAAGTGTATAGAAATCGTATATCCCGTAGTCGGTCATTCTGTCCTTCCCCCTGATCGAGTATTTGCTCAAATAGAAAGAAAGGTTAAAAAATGTGCCACTATAATTGATCCAGAAACGTATATTAATTTTATTAAAGAATATCGTATAGTGCTGTAGATGGGAGAAGATTACATAGTTTTTGACTGGAAAGGTGAGGTGCAAAAAGTTCTTAAAAGTCCTGGATCCTGGCATTTTCGTTTTCTACCATCAAAACGATTATTATTTTCAAAAAACAAGAAAGGGTGTGTTTATGTCACAGGAGAACCGTTTTATACAAATGTGCTTTTTAAGCCCAAGAGCACCTGCAAGAAAGGAAAGAATATTACTTAAATCCAGTTACAACCATTGAATGCAGGGAGACGTTTAAAACCAGATAAAATAAAAAGTACAGTCTGTCCCAAACCCTTCTTTCAGTGCGTCACTAATTTTGACGTCAATATAGGATTTTAAGAATATCGAGAATTATTGCATGACATTTTAGTTAAATTTGACAGTTGCAGGATCGTAATCTGTCTTTTTCTAATTGAAAATAATTTAATAATTTTAATATTAGTCTTTGTTCTTTCTCGATATATCTCGGCATATTTAAAATATTTTTATAACAATAAATACAAAATTAAATTTTCACTGTAAAATGTCTGATAATACTAACCTGGAATGACAATTATCATTTTATCAGTTGACATTGTGAAAGTACTGTCACGATCGAGACAATCTGCGTCAAATTATATTTATGCGCATCATTGATTGGATATCTATTTAGCGTATTCTAAACTCCAACCAATTAGGTATACATCCGTAAGTAGAATTAGCTTTACGATAAATAATTTTCTAAGTTCTATGTATAATAATCACAGACTCACGTTTTTTTCTGTCACTTCTAGCTTAATGTGTTGGAGAGAATTCGATCAACTATGACACACTGAAAGAAAGGTTTGGGACGAACTATATATCAACTTTGTTAACGAAACACTATGGGGTGAATTGGGCGGCTAATGAACGTCTTCATTTGTTCACAAAAGCTTTTAACTACTTGGAAAACACTAACCAGGCGGAAAATCATCCTGAGGGTACAGAAGATCATCCTGAAGGTGCTGAAGACGGAAGTATGATTAATTCATCTGATACTGAAGATATTAACTTAATAATTTAGTTTTTGTTTATACACTATACTCCCTCTATAGCGAACACGGTTATTACGAGGTTTCGCTTATAACAAGGTACATTAAATGTCCCGTGAAATTGCTATTGAACTATAACCCTCTATAGCGAGGCAAATTTGGTTATAAATAGAGAAAATAAGATCGAAAAATGTGTTTCACGTTTTTAACTGCCGCCCACAATAAACTTCTTCGGAAATTTACAATTTATGATTCACAAGTGTCAGTGTAGGGGGTTGACCATTCGCACCTAATAATAAGAAGCTCCTAATAGACAAGATGTAGAAACTGCTTTAAACGTTGTAAGAAACTTTATCCAAACACAACTCAAATGAAAAAGCATACAACTGTTTCACATCTTTAGAAAATATGATACATAGAATACTGGACAATTTAAAGTAGTCAAAAAGGAAAGACTTCTTCCAATTGCAGAAGCAATACTTTATGATATCCTTGAAAATACGCTTTATACAGATTTTTTGTTTTAACGTATATCATTGACAATACAAGGAAATAACTTTTTTTTCAAAAACGCCATTCAAACAATATTTAGCAGCTTATATTGCTCCGAATGGCTTCACTATAGGAAGTTAATGTTTTAGAAAACTACATATTCATAAAGTATGCACAGTATTATATTGTTTGATATAACGAGATTGGCTTATAACGAGGTAATTAGTCTGCCATTTCAATTCTCGTTATAGAGGGAGTGTACTGTATATTAATTAAAATCAATATTTTTCAAATTTAGTTTTATTTTATTACACCCCTTTTTTGTTAATATCACACACGAGTCTGTCAACGAGTAAGAAATACAAAATCAGTTGAGGTTCATTTAGATGCATAGGCAGACATGTGCAACTCTCACATGCAAAACAAGACATGTCTAATTTTTAAACCGAAACATATTTTTACTAACAAGTCTATTTTATGTTTTTTTAGTAGTAATATTATCAAAGATAGAAAATTTTGGTTAAAATACGATGTTCATTGGTGCCAAATATACGTTTTTTTTAGGTTTTTTACGATTTACTCAAAACAACTTATAGGTCAAATGGCTGGTTTTGCATTTATACGCTCATATAATACGTGATAAATGATTCCAGACACAGTATATTGCTAAAGAATTCTTTATAAAACAATATACTGTGCCCCAGATACAAGAATGAGTTTATAATATCAAACCGATCAGTTTTGGTTATATGTGGATCAGACCTTAGTATACAGCTTAGAATCCGAATGATCAGATGTTACGTTTTTTCTGTCTTACTGTATGGCTGTGAAAGTTGGACAATGGACTCTGAAATAGAAAAAAGAATAGATGCCTTTGAGATGTATATATACAGACGAATGTTGAGGATTCCATGGGTACAAAGAGTTACTAATGTTGAGGTACTTCGTCGCATGTGTAAACAAAATGAATTACTAAGAATAATCAAAGAGAGGAAAATGCAATACTTGGGTCATGTGTTGAGAGGCGAAAGATATGAATTACTTCAAGTTATACTGGAAGGAAAAGTACAGGGCAAAAGATCAGTAGGAAGACGCCAGAACTCGTGGCTGAAAGACCTGAGGAGATGGTTCGACCGCTCATCCGCAGAGATCTTTCGCGCAGCAGTTTCCAAAACTACAATTGCTATTTGGATCGCCAACCTTCGAAAGGAGACGGCGCAATGAGAAGAAGAAGAAGCGGTAAAACAAGCGATCTGAAGCCTGTGTGGCTTTTACAAAACATGTGCGCGTAGGTAAAGATTCCCGATGAATTGAAATATTTCGAAGCTCGTCCAACTCCTACAAGGAGAAAATAAGTTTGGATTATACGAGAGGATGCTATGGGAACGAATCGACGCAGTCACTTGGATAATGCGTGAGAGTTATTTTTAATGTGGTTTTGGATTATCTGCCAGGAGTCAGTCCTAGGGCCTACGCTATGAAATCTAATAATGTATAACGAGATCATGAGCCAACATACGAAGAAGGTCTAACATTCTTCGTATTCGCGGATGAAACTATTCTGGTGGTAAAACGTAATAAAGAGGATCTTACCTTCAGTGCGCAGCGAACATGCGATCAAGTCGAAAAATGAACCATATAGTATGGGCTAGAGCTGACTGCAGATAAGCT
The DNA here is from genome assembly GCF_040954645.1 of Diabrotica undecimpunctata. Taxonomy (NCBI): domain Eukaryota; kingdom Metazoa; phylum Arthropoda; class Insecta; order Coleoptera; family Chrysomelidae; genus Diabrotica; species Diabrotica undecimpunctata. The sequence goes on along the minus strand of NC_092808.1, from coordinate 141,645,032 downwards.
TAGGGTCCTAGTTCTTAAGAGACGGAAGAGGGAGGAAATAAATTCGAATGTACAGGAGTAAATAGGGTTCCAAAGAAAAGCGTAAGATAAGTGTGATTTTGAACCAAATCGAAAGAGAAGGGGCACGTACGGACTTAATATCGAGCGCTCAAACCCAAAACGAGGAGGGCTCTATAGTCCCATAACGAGGATCGACCTTGCTCGCGTCACCGGTCTATAATGTAGCAGTCCTAATACAATGGTATACACGCTACCTCACCCGAGCAGGCGAGCACACAGAATCCTTCTGTCGAGGGTGGCATGCGCTTACAGAACGGTGTCTACCGTGTCTCTGGGGGTCATCACCGAATGTGTTTCGATGCATGGGGAAGAATTGACGGGAGAAAAAATGAAGATACAAGAGAACGTCTGAAAAAAGAAAAGAATGAAAGATCTCAATATGAAAAGAGGAATGAGATAAAATGAAAAGAAAAATTTTTTTATGATTTGTTACATTGTGGAAGGATATTTAAAATGAAATTAAAATTAAATGTTGTCAAAAGTAGTAAAAAAAAATACAAGTATTTCTGTTTTATAATTGTGGATAAGCGGAATAAAATTCTCGTAGAATTACGTATAGATAATATGTACATAAATAATAATAACGTTGATTACAAAGAACTAACAATAGCGCATTAGGCTAATACACTACTGAATCTTACACTTCCATCCTCCTCTTTTTCATTATACAAAGTAAAGAGCGAAAATTCCAAATTCCATTTCAACTATTTTAAGAACTGTTGTTTTTATATCACGATTTATTAATACTAAAATAGCATGTTTATAAAATAAAGAAATTTCTAGTTTTAAAAGCATATCACATACAGACTTTGTAAAAGATAATGAACCTTTATTATAATATAAAATCTGCCCAAGGTCGTTTATTGTTGACAATACTTGACAGCTAAGAATTTGACAATTGCTAATTGATTGCGAAATAATACTTATAAAAAATAGATTGTAATCTATTGTAAATAGTTTTAATTACACCGTGATTTAAAGTAGTGTACGAACTTTTAACTGATTATAACCATGGATGACCACTTAGGTAAGTACATAAGTTTATTTGTAAACATAACCTTATTGTTAGGTGGTGCTGAATGTTTTTGTACCATTAACGAAACACATCCAGTAGTAACAGATATTTTTGGATTTTTATAATGCTTTCCGCCTTACGTTTTTTCAAATGATTATTTTTAGAACCTATGATTGATGGCGACAATTACATAAACACAAAATGTTGACTGTCTCTAATAGTCCCTATTTTAAGATTGAAGTTAAATTTCTTGTAAAACATATAAAAGACCATTAGTTTTAAATATCTTTAAAAATAAATCTTTAAGCACATCTTTGAACATTTTATGTATTAATAATTCACATTCATATTTGCTTGATACATTTATTTTTTTTCTTATGGCTAAAGACAACTATTTTTTATATGGTGTAGCAACTCCAAGAAAGAGTTTTTATATTATCTTTGTTAGTAATTACAATTATTTAAGAACAAAAACAAATATGTATTCTTATAGTTTGTTATCCACAATCTGTTAGGTTTTAGTAATTGAAAAACCTTGGGAACAAAGTTCAATGTATGAATGCAGATGTTATTTAAAGGACATACTGTTCCAATTCAAAATCATGCATATGTCCTAGCTGCAATGATTAGAATATACAAATAAAATTGTGCAAAAAATATTCTATTGAAACCTCCCACACAAGTCCCATATAAGGACTAAACCACTGTTGCGACCCACAATATTGGGCAGGATGGTTGGTGTGTATGTGTTGGCTTGTTGACGAACAACAAAAGATGCCCCAAAACCAGATCAGTCGGCCTGACCGTCAGGTACAACTTTTTTTGTTGGTCAACAAGCCTATACTCATACTAACCCCAACCTGTCACATCAGTTGGGCGGTTTTGTAAGTATGTGTATAGGGGCTTTTAGGGTCCAATTGTTTTCTTGTACATCTATGTTTTAATTCAGACTAGAACTTTAGCTTTAACTGCAGACTCTGTGATAAGGAACTAGAAACTGTAAAACATGTATAATGCGACTGTGAGCTAGACTGAGAAACTATATCAGCTAGGGCGGTAATACCATGTTCACATGTCATTTCTTTGACTATCAATCTAGTGTATGAACACCTGTTTTCACATTATATCAATTAATTGAATCTTTAGCATTGATTCAAATTTTTGTTCTTTAAACAACCTTGTATGCCTTTTCAGATGAAGAAGTCAGTATTTGTTTCATACTACAGCTGTGTGAAGGTGCATTATCCATTATAATTATTGAACAAGGCTTTACAACAGTCAGTAGAGGAGAAAACCCCTTTTCAAAAACTTTTAAGTTCAAATACCTACGATAAGCTTCCTTACCTGATCATACTTTTACACTGGTTAAGAGTCACTCATTAAAAGCCTGATACGAGCTTTCAATATTGAAATCCTTATTAAAACCTTTGATTCTGCATAACCCTCATTCAACTAGTTTTTTTCTATAAAATATATTAGTGTCAAAATGTCTAAACTGACTAAACCTTGGTAAGTACTCTTTCCTACTGAAAATTCATTTTATGTGATATTCTTCATAGTACCCTTAAGGACATTTTATTTAAAGTATCATCCATATCTGCATTAATTTCTTGTGGAATGGGTTTTAACATAGGTGTTTTGTTCATAAAATAAAATCACTGAGGTTTTCTTCTGATTATATTTTTTATATTTTTCAATACAATTTTTGTATGTCCTTTGTGAATTTGTTTCTCAATTGGTTTTTCCTAAAATTATTGGGAAAACTGTACAAGCTGATACTTTTGTCAAATCTTCACTCAATGCTACCACATCTTCTATCAACATATTTGGATTTCTTCTACATAATCACCTATATACCAACTTGATCGTTTGTTTTTCTCTCACATATAATCACCACCTTTTTTTTTGTTTATATTTTACCCTACCTACTGTTTGCTCATGAAAGTTTGGCGACCATCCAATATCATTGTTTAGCATAAGCATTTTACTACTATTGAAAAAGAAAATGCTCTTGCTGTCTTATCCCGTCGCATTCAGGTACATCTTGACCATGTGGATATGGATAAACCCTCGTTACTTAATCCACATACAATAGTAAATAGTGTTAGGGTTTTCAGGTCACTTCCCTGCTCCACTAATATGACAATGACCACTTATGTAGCTGAGACTGACGGCTTTACATACCCTCCTAAGCACTGTGAAACTTCAGTTAAATTAGAAATTGAAAAATTTGTTAGTGCCAGGAGTTAAACCTGGGCCCTCCAGTTTGTTAAGCTTGTAACATAGTCACTGCGTTTCGGCCGACACGTTAGATGTTAATTGAGAAACAAATTTTAGTGCTGATAACTAAATTGGTATTTAGCCACTCTCGACCAATTGCTTAGGATTTAGAAAAAAGTCATTGACAGTCTTATTAAATTTGGGGAATAGTTCAAATATTTTTCATAGAAATTCACAAATATAAATAATATACACTGTGTCCGTAAAGTATGGAACAAATTATTTTTTAGCTAAACAGAGCATTTTAAGAAATAATCCTGAAACAAGTCGATTTTTGATTTTAATTTACCGTATTTTAAAATAATATTCCAATATACAGGGTGAATTACTTTCGAGTAATGACGTCACCGTCATTTTTTTTAAATGGAACATCCCCATTTTGTCTCAATTTTTGGATTACTCTAGCTGAGCTGATTCCAAAAATGTATCACATGTTGATTCAAATTGGTACAGGGTGGACAAAAATACAATAGTTTTGTGTGTGTTCATAAAGTAACGCGTTAGTTAAATTAACAATATCAAAAATACTTATTGTCTAGCGGACAGAATATGATGAAATACATGACTTTATAAATGTTCGAACTGCAGCCCTTGCTGTATTTGACAGTAACCCAAACGTTGTACAAATTTTAGTTGAACCTTGTTTATTGTGTCTTGAGAAATATTGTTTATTGCTCTCCGATATATAATTCTCTGTTGTAATTCTTGAATATTTGCTGGTTTCGTTTGATACACAACATTCTTCAGATGGCCCCATATAAAATAATCCAAAGGATTGAAATCTGGTGACCTCGCTGGCCATTCAATAGGTCCACATCTAGTAATCCACCTGTTCGGAAAAATTTCATCTAGGTACCTTCTAACATCTACAGCATAATGTAGAGGTGCACCATCTTGTTGAAACCATAAACTTTCATCAAAACCTCCAGGATTTCGTCTGCTGGGAAACAAATTACGTAAAGTAGGTACGAGATACCCCCTTAAAAACTCAAAGTACGTTGCCACGTTTAAATTACCTTCGAAAAAATAGGGTCCGATGATCCGATTTCTTACAATTGCAGCCCATACATTTACCTTTTGCGAGTATTGTGTATGATGCTCACGCATCCAGTGGGGGTTTTCTTTTGCCCAGTATCTACAATTCTGACGGTTAATCTCGCCATTTAACGTGAAAGTGGCCTCACCAGAAAAAATAATGTTTTGTACCAAGAGAGGGTCTCGGTGGCAGTTATCCATGATTGGTTCGCAAAATTGCATTCTTCTATCGGGAACATCTTCGTTTAATTCCTGCACAAGTTTGATTTTATAAGGATGCCATTTTTCAAGCTTTAATAGTTTGTGTACCGTTGTTTTGCTAACACCGATATCGCGACTAACTTTACGCAAAGAAGTGTGCGCATCTTCTTCAAAACTAAAAGTAAAACATCTAATGCTGTATCAGCATTTGCAGAGAGACGACCTGATTTCCGTGCATTTTCAACCGTACCAGTTTCTCGAAATTTCTTTTCAATCTTACTGACTGTTGAACGCGTTATAGGTCTTTCTGGATATTTATCATTAAACAAATTGCACACTTCCATCTGAGTTCGCGATCTGTCTCCATACCCAATCATCATAAGTATTTCACTTCTTTGCTTTACACTTAACTCCATTTCTACTTCAAATTAAATCTAAGTAATAATTAAAACATTTACAAATACCAAAAATATTGTAGTACTAAACTGTCACTGAACATCAATCAATTACTAAACAAATAATGACATTTAACAAAAACATAGCCTACTATGTTTCTTTTAAATTGATAAGAAATAATTTCTTTCATATTCTGTCCGCTAGACAATAAGTATTTTTGATATTGTTAATTTAACTAACGCGTTACTTTATGAGCACACACAAAACTATTGTATTTTTGTCCACCCTGTACCAATTTGAATCAACATGTGATACATTTTTGGAATCAGCTCAGCTAGAGTAATCCAAAAATTGACACAAAATGAGGGTGTTCCATTAAAAAAAATGACGGTGACGTCATTACTCGAAAGTAATTCACCCTGTATATTAAAATAATATTTTAAAATACGGTAAATTAAAATCAAAAATCGACGTGTTTCAGGATTATTTCTTAAAATGGTCTGTTTAGCTAAAAAAGAATTTGTTCCATACTTTACGGGCACAGTGTATAATAATAATAATAATAATATATTAATAAATAAATAGATAAATAAACTTCAGTTATTCTGACATTTTCTTGTTCTTGGTTCATTATTTGAATCATGAAATAATAATAAACACATACTTTCAGTTTTAAGTTAATTGTACATATATTATTTGAAAAAATTCTGCTTTATATGTTCCTAATTTATATTATTTCTTTTTAAATCCACTATATGTATGTATATGGTATTAATTGTCCAATTATTTGTATTCGAAGGGAGTGGCAATCTATGTTGATTTCTACCATAAATTATACTCATTTTCTAAGAATAAGTTAATGCCATGCAATTATTTACCCTATTTTATCTTTATTTGTATACAGTAAGTATCAGTAAATTGTCGATACCATTCTATAAGATTATAAATTTACATATAATATATGCTTTAGAAGAGGAAACATATTTTTTCTTTTTAACAATACATATTAATCCAATGACTTAATACTAATGACTCATTTCCTATTGAATACAATGTTCTGTCCATATAAATAAGTTCCATGTTTACTCTTGGTAAATGTTTAGCCAATAATTAGTCATTGCATAGTTTACAAGAATTTTTTAAAAACTCAGTGATGTGACTGGCGAAAGAGACTGGGGAAGGTGACAGTTGACTTTCGTAAATTTTGACATTTCCTATGGTAAACAACATTGACATGCTCGTGTGAACACTATGATTTTTAAACATTTAAAATACAGTTTATTCCCATGTGAACCAGGCCTCAGCTGAATTTTTTTATGCATAGTATTTTCCACGTTAATTTATTTATGCATATTTTAAAGTGATGTAAATTATTTTCAAATTCTACAGAAATAATAATAAACATTACGTGCTATGTACGGTTATGTAATTGCCTCATTTGCGATGAAAACACGACCCATTAAAGGAAACTGTTCAGATGGCGTCGTTTAGCATGTATGGTGCATTAGAATGCGAATGCGATCACACATACATCATTATAAACCATATTACTGCCTACATTAATTGTTAACTAACAGAGTTATTAATAAAACACGATGATAATAAGATATAAGGTCAAATGTTGTGTAGTTTAAATATTCTCTTAACAACGCGAATACAATGAATTAGTGCAACGAGCTAAACAATAATATAAACTGTAAAAATGGAACACCTGTTCATTGATCATACAATCATCAACATTTCTACGCTGTTATTGTTTAATTGGATAATTTGAAGGCGTTGTTTTTGAAAACAATTAGAACGAGTTGGCTATGACAAGATAAATTTATAATTTACTGTGGCACCTAACAACACAGTATTTCTCTCGACTGTAGCTGTTGACATTTAAGTCACTATAATTGAACGACCATGTTGAAAGAACAATGTTGAAATTGGGAAAATAATTTTGAATCTTATATCAAACGGAATAGTTGAAAATGTTTTAACACGTTCACGACGGCATTAAATTTGTCAGTAACATTTATTGACGTCACCAGATCCCTGTATCTGGTAACACTGTCTACTGTTCGGACGATACCAGACCTATGGGTCTGGTAAACATATCTATAAATAAATGGTTTCTGTGACTTTGTATTTGAAATTACCTTGAATCTAACACTGCCATCTCATAGTAAACACTCTAATCCATTTCTGGCAGACATAGCACCAGATTCCGATGGTAAAGTATTTACGGTATATAAAAAATATACTGATACTTATGTGGCAATTTGAAATATTTTACTTTTAAAAAATAAATAAAATGATCAATTTTTATTTGAAGTAATATTAAAGTGTACAAAAATATATAATAATTAAAATAGTAATTAATAATTAGATATGTCTATCATTAAAACAAGTTAAGCACAAAGCTGGTTTCTTTTCGCAATTTTCACAAAAAGTGTTTACTTTGGTCACCTTCTTGTCAGCTTCCTTACTTTTCATAGTCTGTCTCAACTTCTTGTAACAATCAACGCAATTTCGTCTACGTTTTCTACTAGGACCTTCTTCTCGTTGCAGACAATGTTTTCGTTTTGATAAGTTGGTTTCAGAAATACACTCATTTTGATTTGAAAGTTGTAATGCTAACTATTCACGAAATGTTAGCATTGGTATCTTTTTTTCGATGTTTGTTTTATTATAGATAATCCAGCTGTTGATTATTATAGTACCAAAGATTAGTTCGAAGACTACCTTACGATACCACTTAAGAAGATACCTTTTCGTAAGGAAGAATAATAAGCTGCCATTTGGTCACTGTAATCTACACCTTTTTTAGCTTTGTTGTAGTCTTGGATAACTTGCGGTTTAAAAATATATTCCACTGGTTCCTCCCTTGGTTTTGATCTCTTTTTCTTGCCCGTAGTGCAGAAATTTAGGGTATGCTCAGGTTTACTGGATAACATTAATTCCGATCTCTTGTCTTGCCAACGGATTACCTTTATATTGTCCTTATTTTTGATGCCAATTATTTCATTTTTCTTTAGTTTCTTTTGAACTATTCCCTTTGAAATACCTTTCCGATTGCTTCTAAGAGTCCCACAATAAAAAGTTTGGCGATCTAATAGATCTTTTGCAAGAGGAATGCCCGAATAAAAGTTATCGGCATATAAAGTTCGTCGGGCATCTAACAAGCTATTCATTAAGGACAGCACAACTTTCTGAGAATGGCTTTTGTTTATCATATTGTTTTCTTTTCCACAGTAAACCATCACTTTATATGTATATCCACTGACGGTACATAGTTTATATAATTTAACGCCATATTTATGGCGTTTGTTTTTTATATATTGCCGCATACTTAAACGACCACGCCATGGTACCATACTTTCGTCTATGACTACATTCCGTCCTGGAGTCATGATTTTCATAAATCTGTCATTAAGTAAGTCTAAAACATGTCTGATTTTGTATAATTTATCGTTGCTTTCTAGTATACCGTCGTTATTTTGAAAATGTAGATACCGTAGAATTAACAAAAATCTGTCCCTAGTCATAACTGAGGAGATAAACTTATTGTTATAAAGGTCATTTTTGGACCAATATAATCGAATATTAGGCACCTTCACGAATCCCATGCAGATCATGATACTAAAGAATTTTTTAATTTCTTCTTTATTAGTCGGAACCCACTTACTGTTAGATTTTTGTTTGATACTATGTACACCAATTTCTTGTTCTGCATATCTATTGGTTTCTTGAACGATTAATTCCAAAATTTCATCTGTGACAAATAGACAAAAAATATCCAACGGGCTCATATTTTCACATTGAATATTTATTTTAGAATCTGTAGGATATTCATCAAAATCTAATTTATCTGTTTCCTGAATGTCAGTCCATACATCTTCCTCAGCATCACCTAAAAATAAAGATAATGAGAATCAAATTATAAGATTCCTTTTTCTTCTTACCAATTTCTTTTTCCGATTCATAATTATCAGTTTCTATATCACTGGATACTTCTTCGTTCAAATATATGGATTCGTCCCCATCAGAATTGTCGCTATCTTCACTAGGAATGTATTCAGGATCTTCATCAGACAAGTTTTCAAATGGATCACTATCAGATTCACTTTCAGTTTGTATCCAAGCATTTTGGTGCTTGTTTAGCACCATTTTAACCATTTTTTCGCCTCTAGACGACATTTTTATGGATTTTAATAGAAAAACAACAGACTTGTACAATGTTTACTATAACACTAATAACCAGATACGGAGTTCTGGTAAATCCCATAGCGTAAAAAATTTCTTTGTGGGACGTTACCAGGTGCTGGCATCTGGTAACTTAAAACAGAACTAAAATATAAAGCACATCATGACGATTCCGTAGGTACCTATATCATAATATTTAGTTCATAATTAGCCATTTTATCGTTGTCGGCGCTAGCGCAAGATCTCCAAATTTCAGTGCCGGTTGAACGTAAAGTTTATACCAGACCCATGTATCTGGTAGCGGCGTGAACGTGTAATGTACTATCTAAACTATTACATGTTTCTTCTTCTTCACGTCCCGTCTTTTTAGTCGAAGTTTGGCCATCCTCATTGCTATTTGGATCTTAAATACAGAACACTTGATTGGAGATACAACCAAATCACTCTCTTAATTTCGTAGCCTAGAGATATTTCTTTTTCCTACAATTTTTCCCTAGATTATATTTCGTAGTTGATATTTTTCTCCCCGCATAACATGTCCAAAATATTGGAAGTTTTCTACTTCTGATGGTCAACAATAATTATTTTTCTTTTCTTATCTGGAGTACTTCTAAATTTGTTATTTTATCAGTCCAGTGTATTTTCAATATTCTTTAATAATTCCATAGTTCGAATGCTTCTACTTTGTTATAGCAGTACTTATTCATGGTCCATGTCTCCACACCATACACACTGATCGTCATTGAAAAGCAGCCACCTAAAATGTTTGGCATTTTTTAATTTTTACCAACCCTACAAGAAATTGATTGTCATTATATGTTTGTTTAATATTTAAGAATATGTTTTAAAGCAGTATGCAATCATTTCTTAAATAACAAATCCGAAAAAAATTTCTCCCAAAATGATGACTTTAATGGAAAATTTAAAAAATTCTTCTTCTTCTTCTTCTTCCTACTTTATAAATAGGCAAAATGCCTGTTTTACTTCGGTTTTTAGCCTCAATTGACGTTGTCTGACCATCTTTTGCCTCGGTCGTCCCAATGATCTTCTTCCATTTGGCGATTTGTCTCTTGCTATTCGTACTATTCTATTTTCTGTCATTCTTTCGATGTGATGATTCCTTCCACTTTTCTTCTTTTGGTCCAAGCGTTTATTTCCTCTATACCACATCTCGCTCGTATTTCCTCACTTCTTACTCTGTCTCTTAGAGTTTGGTTTGTTATTTTTCGTAAGATTTTCATTTCTGTTGTTTCCAGTAGTCTTTGTGTTTTCGCCGTATCTGCTCTTGTTTCTGCTGTGTACGTCATTATCCGTGTTATTGTTGATTTATATATCCTGGTTTCTGTCTCCGTTGTGAGGTATTTGTTTCTCCAGATTGTGTTGTTGAGACATCCTGCTGCTCTGTTTGCCATGTTCACTTGTTTTTGTACTTCTTCTTCCACTTTTCCGTAGCTTGACAGTTTTATTCCCAAGTATTCAGTTTCCATCAGTTGTTCTATTATTTTGTTATTTATGACTAGTTTACTTACTACTACTTACTTTAGTTTTCTCTGTTGAGATCTCTATGTTGTATATGAGCGCCGTATCTTCGAATTCTTTAATTAATCTTTGTAGGTCATCTTCATTTTCGGCTGTTATTATGGCGTCATCGGCGTAGCATATTATCCTTATTTCCTTTTATCCCATTCTATATCCCCTTCTTTTTTTAACTTTCTTTATGATTTCATCCATTATCAGATTAAATATTAATGGGCTCAGCGAATCTCCTTGTCTAATGCCAGTTTCATATTTGATAGGTTGCGATAGTTTTCCTTTACATCTTACCATAGCTATGTTATCTTTATATATATTCTCAATGGTTTTTACTAAATCCAGTGATATTCCCTTTTCTATAATAAATGTATCGCGTCCCGAATTCTCACTCTATTAAACGCTTTCTTCAAATCTATCACACATATAAGCTGGTTTGTTGTATTCCAGCGACTTTTCTTTATTTGTCTTATTACAAAAACTGCATCCGTGCATGATCTTCCTGTCCGAAATCCTTGCTGTTCCTCTTGCAGAGATATTCGTTCGTTTATTTTTGTCGCTATTATTTTTGTTGTCAATTTGAGTGTTGTATTTAATAGATTTATTGCTCGATAATTATTGGGATCTTTCTTATCTCCTTTTTTAAAGAACATCACCATGATCGCTCTCCTCCATTCATCTGGTATTCTGTTCGTGGTGATTATTTTATTAATAAGAAGTTGCAGTTGTTGTACAAGGTGATCACCTCCATATTTTAAGAGTTCATTTGGTATTTGATCTTCTCCTGGTGACTTTCTGTTTTTTAATTTGTTTATTCCTTCTTTCACATCGTTTTGGGAGATTTCGGTCTCTTGCTCAGTTATTATATTTGGCGTTTCTGGTAAAGGTTATTCGTTTTGTTTTTTAAACATTTCTGTCAGGAAGGCCACCCATGTATCCTCTTGTATGAGTACAGTACAATACTTCTATTTCAACTAGTTCTTTCATTTCGCTTCTTTGTTGTCTTATGAAGCGCCATGCTTGTTTCTGTTGTCCATAGAAATCCATCTCTAGTCCTTAACCACCTCTAGTCATAATTATAAAAATTAACATTGTAAATTGGTAACTGGCATTGTCCATGATTATTACAAAATTGGTTGGTAATAAATCTATCATTTGACTGAAATATTCCTCAAAAAGATCAGCAGTCATTTCTTCTTGGCAGTCGTTCGTAGAATTTGAAATAAAATCTAGCAAGCCTCCATCAACAAATCCTTTATATCCTCCGATATGAAAGATAATTAAACGGCGACCTTTACCATTTGGAAATTTTAAGCCTGTGCCGTAGATAAACCTTCTATAAATGCCTGACGAGTATTTGTAACAGTTTATCCTGCCAAACTTTTTTTACAAAATGCCCTTCATTTATCCATGTCACAGTATAAAGAGGTTCCAGGGGAGGAACCTCTTTCTACTCTGTCCATGTTATATCTATAAAAAATATTTTTGCCTTCTCTCCTCAATTTTCGAATTTACCTTAAATATTGCCTCCTCCAACAAAAATAATTTCTTCGTTATCTATGAGCGCAGATTTTCTATGTTATTCTCATAAACGAACCTTAATTCACGTAAAGTTTTCCACAAAATATCTTTTAATGTTTGGTAAAGATTCGTCTTTGCCAAATGCCGTAAATGTCTACGAAAAGTTTATCCAAAGTAGGAATCTTTTTTTGTAAATAAAATGAATGAACTTTTCTTCGAATCGATTGTTTCAAAGTATCGTTTATATGAATGGGTTTTCTCCCTGTTGACCCTTTCACCCTTTCGTTGCTTTAAAAGTCTATAAGTAGTTGCTTCTCCAACTCGGTCACATGTGAACACTGAGAAACTGTACTACGAACAGTACTTGTAAAATGTTTAAGCACAAGAGCATCATGTACATTTAACACTAATAAAGTTTTTTGAAATTTGAAAAACTTTTCGCCTGGGCGATCTCTTGAACCTTATTTTGGGGTATCTCATGAAAGTGAATATGTAAAAAAGTCTCGAGGGAATATTTTTTCGAACGAACCCGAGCTTTTCGCCGTGTCTCGTATAAACATTTAGAATAATGTAAATGTTGGTCAATTAGTCTAAAAATATTGTAATTTTATGTTGTGAATTACACATTGCGTGACTTTTTGTGTAATTAAATTTAATTCAACGCTTGTGCGTGAAGCGTAAACAAATTTGTTTAATTCATGATCATATTGGATATACATAGTGTTTATTTCGGGTATCTCGCGACAACCAAAATAGTGATTCAAGCATTTTATAACCAAGTTCACCTTGTAAATTACTTAATCCGCGATATATTGCAATTGATGAACGCGTATTATATTATCTAAGATATTACCGTGAACCTTTCTCAATTATCCAACCCACTTCAAATCATTAGTACCAACATCCATCAAGTCAAGTGAACTGTGTTTTGGACCGTTTTTCTCGTACTTCTAGTCATTTCGTACTGGCCAGCCAGAGTATCTCGCTTTGCTTTTTGTTTTTATGTTTTATACGATAGTGCAGTGATATTAGACATTAATTTTCGGAAAAATTCCCCGAGAGTTACATTTTTACACACATCTTGATAGTGTGGTTTAAAAAATGTAAAAAAATCTTCATGAATATATGTGAGCCTAAATTCAAATTTTTGTCTTGACGGGATCGAAGGTAATTAACACAGTTTTTTTGTGAATATTTAATAAACTTGTGCGGGGGACTACACTAATTGTAAAATAAATTCTTTATTATGAACTTTTATCAACTGAGTTGTACTTCATAGTACTATTGTACTATATAGTCGTCTCAAGAAATCATCTCGATATTTTTGAAGTAACTATTTTGAAGGTGCTGTACTTTTGTCTTATCTCCAGGATATTTTAGATAAGATGGGACATTTTTGTTGGTTTTCTGGTAACATATTAGAATCGGTTGTTTATTACAAAATTATATTTTGACTGGAAATTCTTCCAGTTTGAAACTCAAAACAATAATACTGAAAAATTGATTTTATAGCTTAGAACGTTTGCTCCTAAAATAAACTGATATAACTTTTATTTGTAAGAGTTACTCCTCTCTCTCTCTTCAATCCTAACACTCCGGAGGAAGTTTAGTGGTTATCGTGATATCGTGTGATCCATCTTGTTGGGGATCTTCCTCGTGATCTTCGGTCTTCTACCTTTCTTTTGATAATAAGTCTTTCCATGTTTTCTGTGTCTCCTCTCATAACATGTCCAAAGTATTTTAATTGTTGGAAATGGACTTTGCTGGATAGCCGTTTGATGAGCTGTTGTTTATGAGCAATTCTCCAACAGAACATTTCAGTGGCGTCTATCTTTCTTCTTTCTGCTTTCCGTAGAGTCCAAGATTCACATCCGTTTGTCAGTATTGGGAATATTAAGCAGTTCATCAACCTCATTTTTAGAGTCGGTGAAATTTGAGAGTCCTTTCATATTTTGGCCATCTTTCCTACGGCGACTTTTGCTAGATGATCATCATCATAAGTGGCTCGACAATCCGTTGTGGATCTTGGCCTGCTTACAAACAAGTCGCCGCTCCTGTCGATTCCTGCCAACTTACCTGACTCTTAGAATTTGTCTTCGTCCACATTATTAATCCATCTCCTTCGTGGTTGTTCTCTACTTCTTGTGCCCTCTGGTTTTGAAAATGTTAATCTCTTGGTGTATTCGTGATCTGACATCCTAGCAATCTGTCCAGCCCATCTAAGTCTCTGTACTTTAACGACTTTCACAATACCTGAATCGGTGTATAACTGATATAGTTCAAAGTTGTATCTTCGACACCATAGTCAATTTTCATTTACGGCCCCAAAAATCTTTCTAAGAATTTTTCTCTCAAAAATACCAAGAAGTTTTTCATTATTTTGAGATAAGGTCCACGTTTCAGCCCCATATATCAAAACCGGTCTTATTACGGTCTTTTATATACTTATTGAGCTTTACTGCACGTTTTATATTTTTATTTTTTAAATGTTTCCGGAGACTGTGAACAGTTGTATTTGCTATTGCTATGCATTTTTTTATTTCGTCGCTTGTCGTGTTTGTTGCATTTACTAACGATCCAAGATATGTGAATTCTTTGACTTTTGCTCAAAGGTATGGTTGTTAATTTGAATTCTCCGTTGGAGATTTCGGTGGTGTTTAGAAACCAGCATATATTTGGTTTTTTCCTCGTTTACCACAAGTCCTAATTCACTTGTCGCGTCCGCAAGCCTTATAAAACACTGCACCATGTATCTCATACTTCTGTCCACTATAACTATATCGTCAGCGAATGCGAGAATTTGCGTCGATCTATCAAAAATAGTTCCATTCATTTTAATATTTAATTGTCGGATTGCCTTTTCCGATGCAATATTAAAGAGGAGACACGCCAGCGCGCGTGTCTCCTTCTAGCCTCTTGCATCTTAGATCATTATTAATGTCAAAGAACGTAGAGTTTTCTCCTTCAATTCTAACGCATGAGCTTACGTTTCGCATTGTTAGTTGGGTCAACTTACTAAGGTGGGATCCCAAAGTCCATCATTGCATTATATAATGCAGTTCTTTTTACACTGTCATAGGCTGCTTTGAAGTCGACGAAGAGATGGAGTGTATCTATGTTATATTCTAATGTATATCTTTATGGGGAAATCATGTCCCAGCTATAACCATGTTCTTAAACATGCCAAGTTTATGATTCTGAGACCGTTATCATTAGAGTCTACGTTTATTCTCTCTTTTCCGATGGTGGGCGAACATTTCTCTCTTCCGACTTTGGCATTAAAGTCTCCTGCTATTATTTTGATGTCATTTTTTGGGAACACATCGTACTCTCGGTCTAGTGCCTGTTAGAACATGTCTTTTTCATCATCATCTTTTTCTTCCGTTGGAGCATGGATGCTAATAATGCTAATATTAGCGAACTTCCCTGTAAGTCTTATTCGACATATCCTATGATCAATAGTTTTGAAATCAATTACACTATGTTTGACCTTGCTGCTTACAATAAATCCGCTACCAAATTCGTGTCGGGTAGGATATTCACTGTAGTAAATATTGCACTTATTTTTTTTCCAGGATGCCTGAGCTAGTCCACCTCATATCTGTAAAAAAATGATATCTGCTTTGGATTTATTAATTTCATGTATGAGCAGAGCCGTGGCTCCAGGCTGATAAAGACTTCTTACGTTCCACGTACAAAACGTTCCTACGGTTTAAATCATTATCCATATTTCGTTTGCGAGTTCGTCGTAGGTTAGACAGTCTGGTTGTTTTCTTTGTAACTCTCATAAAAAAATTTTTTTTATAGGGTGGGCAGTTAACCCAACGCCAAACCCCCTTTTCGGAGGGCCATTTCACCCGTTTTCGTCAGTCCCGACCCAACTTTCCACCCGGGTTGGATACCGGATCTAAAGTTGGGTTGCTCGGTTTACAGGGGATACCAGCGTAAAGGTGAGAGTCGGATTTGAGCAGAAGAGGCTAATTGGAGTAAACTGGAATCAACTCCATGTTTTCGCATTCTACCCCTTTATCCCCTTTGTACCCCCTTTTTGCTAGATGACATCTAAGTTTTATTTCTTCCTGCAGTGACCCTGTGTTTGTGATCAATGATCATCATCATCATCATCATCAATGGCGCTACAACTCTTCGTGATTCTCTGCCGCGTTTACTATTGCCTTCCATGTTTGTCGGTCCTGTGCCAGTAATTCCCATTGTTGCACTCCCATTTTCTCCAGATCTTCTTTGACTGCATCTTTCCACCTTTTTCTAGGCCGCCCTACAGACCTTCTTCCCTCTGGCCTTTCCCAGAACACATTGTTTATAAGGCGATTGTCGTTACTGCGTATCACATCACATGATCAATGATCCCAGATATAAATATGAGCTCACAATCTCACACCGGTCAATCTTTACTACTATTTTTATCATATAGAACCTTAATACCGCAATTTATCTGTGAAAAAATCTTATACAGGTTTTTGAAGGTTCTAAAAGATATATGAGACAGAGCTGATAATAACTCCTTGAATATGTACAACTGATTTTGCTTTGTTTTTTTAAACAATCATAAAAAGTGAAAAACAATCATTTTTGCCTATAAAACGTTTTTCATACATTTTAGAGAAAAATTGTACAAATAAAAGTTTTAGATCTTGACAAATTCTTTAATTGACGAGTTCCTAAATTAAAAAACATAAACTTCATCGGACGTTAATGTGTCTTTGTCATCTTTTGGAAGTGTATTGGCCTCTTGCTGAATCGAGATGAGGTTACATAACAATTTACAATAAAAACATAACAATCATCGTGATGGTATCTTGGTTCCCTCCAAACAATTGGTATTTCAAACTTTAGGCACTTTCTCTTTCCAGTTGACCATTGCCGCAAATGTACAACGCATGTGGAGCTTAAGATATATCCTTGTCTACAAAGTAGACGCCAAAATAGCACCAATTTTTTTTTATTTTGTTGGACTGTATAATCCTTATCGCTATTCGGCCATTCAAGTTCACTACTGATTTAGGAATTATCAATATTTTTCCATCCATTATACTGGGCTGCTGGGCGCTATCTGTTTGTTTTGTAGAAGTTCAGGCTATATTTTACAATTCTTCTTTACTATAACTCAATTAATATTGGAAATGATTTTGCGTTGGATGTGAGAAACTATTCTTCAGCTTCTCTAGTATTTAGTTTTAGTATAGCCAATTGTCTACCTAGAGATTTTGCTAAGTGCCTGTTCAGCTCAGCGTCCATTATGAAAAACTGAATTATTTAATTTAATTGCTTAAACAAAATAAAGCGACTTTTGCCGAGACCACTGAACAAGCTTGACTTTTGAATGTGATGCAAATCAAGGCATATTTTAGGTGACCAATAAATGTTACTATGCAAATTTAATAATTAACTCATATGAATAAAAGTTATATTTTTACGTATGCAATATGTAAAATTCTAATAATTTTTTTTCAATTAAAGTCACCGTTAATGTATATTTACGTAAAACCGGTTTTAGTGACATTTGACTGTACTGAAAAATTATACAGACATTCGAATCGAGGCAACTCTTTACAATAATTTATAATAGTTACAATATTTGTAATAAACTCCAGCTTTCTGGGAATTTTTCCTAAGTGCGGAGTCTAATCGCACTGTACTAATTTGTTTTTATGTTTTATATGACTATTGTGGGATCCTTCTAAATCTGTCCTCGCGACAAACACGATCGCGCACCGTCTGTTTTCACAGGACAAATTCAAAAAATATGCCAGATATGTAACAGCGAGAACGACGATTTCTGAAATTTGACTAAGAAGTGTTTGTGTAAATGTGTCACGTGATTACCGATATTCGCATTGATTCGTTGTTGATGTGAAACTTATTAGTTTGACGCCGATTTGAAATTGCCGCGCCGGCTTTTTTGTATTGTTGGTGTTTTTTCGAGTATTGTGAAACATGGATCGTTCTATGTACGGAAAAGTTGTTCCTGGTACTTTAAACCCGTATCAGTGTTCGATTAAAAAGGGAACATCACCTGGATGTAAGTTGTAGCCTTATTATTATTATTAACTAATATTAAAATGTGTAAGTTTTGAACTTTTAGCAGTTTTAAACAACAAGAATCTAAATTTTGATCAATTGACCTGCAATTCGGTATTTTGATTCCTAGTTTAATAACTCTACTAAGTACTGTTGATTATCATATCTCAAACTAATGTTTTTTGTTTTCTGGTTTTCTGAAGAATATCTTTTCTGGAATTTCTACTATATGTGATTGAAAAACTCTACTTTTTTTTAAATTTTTTCTTTACTTCCGTAAGTCAAATCATACTAAATTTATTTTGAGAAAAATAAGAAATGAATGGTAAGAAAATTATTTACTTAGCTCTAATTTTTATTGTATATGATAAGTATGATATGGATATGTTATGTGTATATATTGAGGGATAAAATACATTTTTACGTAACAAACTACTAAGAGTCCACTTGAATTGCGATGAGGGCCATGTTCCAAGAGAGAATATGTGAATATTTTGCAGGCTACTAAGATTGAAGATGATCATGTATTGGTTTCGTTTGATCGCTGTCTTTTAACTTTTCTCTTGTACGTGAGTTCTGAGGCATCTCTACATACAATCTAGCAGTAATCTGCAAGCATAGCTTCGTTCCAAAGACTTTGGTACCTTTTTCGATTAGTATATATACAAGGATTTCCACAGTTTTCACTGTATTCCTTCACTCAACCGTTTTCTCCAATTTTTCCTGTTTAGCCAGTCCCCTTCCTGTAGGTTTCTTCTACTCATTGCTTCGTCCACCTCATCTCTGAAAGATCTTCGGGGTCTGCCTCTCTTTCTTCTTCCTATCGGGCTCCACTCTGTTATTCTATTTATCCACCGATTTTGGTCTGCTCTTCTGACATGTCCGTACCAGGTTAACCTCTTCTGTTCGATGTAGTCTATTATGTCGGATTTCATTCCCATTCTCCTCTTAATCTCCATGTTATTTATTCTATCTCTTCTTGTTACTCTGCAGCTTCTCCTTAGGAATTCCATCTCTGTTGCTCTTATTTTGTTTTTGGTTTTCTTATTTATTGTCCAATTTTCACACCCATAAGTGAGGATACTTCTTGTCATGGTATTATATATTTTTTTCTTTGTTTTCATGCTGATGTTCTTATCCCATAGTACCGGGTTCAATTTTCGTATGCAGTCTCTTGTTTGTCCTAGTCTATTTTTGATATCTTCCTCCGTTGTTCCTTTGTTTGATATTATGAAACCTAAATACTTATACTTGTCTGTTCCTTTGATTTGTTTACCTTCGTCTATTTCCAGCTGTTTTATTTCTGTATTCTCCGTTGTTAGGTATTCAGTTTTCTTTAGGTTTATTTCGATCCCATTCTTTGTATATTCCTGCTCCAGTTTTATCATCATAAAACTGAGGTCATCCTCGTCTTGTGCGATCACTATTTGGTCGTCGGCAAAACTTAGCGTATATAGATATTCGTTCCTTACTGGTATACCCATTCCTTCGCACTTTCTTTTCCATGGTTTTAGGGTTTTTTCCAGGAATATTTTGAACAGGGTGGGGGATGTGGAGCAACCCTGTAGTAGTCCCTTTGTCGTCTTAAATGGACTGCATATTCTATTGCCCGTTTTGATAGCTACTTCGTTATTCTTGTAGAGTGCTTTTACCGCGTTTATTAATCTTCGTGGAACTTCGATGTCTTCCTTCGATTAGTGAAATGTCCTAATGAAATCTTGCATTGTGCTTAGCATTCACAGTTTCACAATTAGGGAAAAAGTGGAGGTGGGAACGGAAAAAGTGTATTTGACATGAAGAGACATGTTACATGTTGGAATTTGCCCAGTAATGTTTTCACTAAATTAGGGTACTTTTCATCTTTTTTGTTTCGTTGCGACGAATAACAAAGCTCTGTCAAATGCTGGATCCTTCATAAGCTGACGAATTTGTGGCCCACAAAATACCTTCTTTAACTTAAGCTTCAACTTAATGAATGAAATTGGTATTTTAGACATTTAAAGAACTGCCTTTCTTGGTTCATTCCTTTGACAACATTGCTATCAAACTAGCTTAATATGTAAAGGGATCTTTTGGGCCCACATGGCCTGAAGCAAAGACATTGTTTTCCTTAGGGTCAAGGTTCCTTGCAGACGAGTCAGCTTTTATAGAGTGTGATTTCCTATCGTTGCTGTTCCGAATATCTTAAAGCTCAACTGCATTTCTAAGAGAACACCAATGACTTTCTGATCGCCTGAGATTTTCGTCATATTTGAATGAGCTTTCAAGTTTGTATAGGTCCTCTTTACGTGGACTGTATAACTAACAAGAATAGAAGGAAGATGATTGCCTTTGTACAGTATTAATGTCATAAACATTTGGATAAATGTTCAAATTTACACATTTCATCAAATCATTAACCTCTTTATAAACAACAAGATTATCTTTTTTCTTAAAAAAGGCAGTAGATCCCGCTACGAGAAGATTCCATTGCTTTAGTCTGGATCCCAGAAATTCTTCATTCTCTTCTGGCAAGTTAAACTCTTGAATGAGGTCGCTCTGTTCTGCTTGACTGAATCTATGCCGTTTATCATGTTTTCCCTCAAAATCAGGGTCATAGGATATTGAGGAATTGTTTCGTTCTTCTTCTTCCATAATACCTTCTTCTGTAATTTTAATTTTAACACATTTTGGAATGCAATAGGAATTGATAGACCATCTGAATGTAGCATATACCGAATAGCTGATGGGATATTCAGATATTGAACCACCCTTCTTTTCTTCATTCAAAACCCTGCTTTAATGGTTGGAGTCAAACAGAAGTAGCAGCCATTAGTATGCTTTTTAGATGTTTTAGGTTTTATGGTTTTATGGGAACAGCAAAAACCATAGATCGTTTTTTATTTTTCAGCCATTTTCGTTATATAACTATACAAGAGTTGCAACAAATATGTTGAGTTCAAGACTTGTCCCTGGTCAATGATACCTTGATACCAAGTAAATGGTAATAGCGGTGAGGTTCTACGTCTGTATTGATGAATAACCTCATATATAACAGAAATTGTTGACTGAATTTACACACCTGCGTGACATGTTGAATTTTGCAAAAGTCGAGCGTTCTGAAACAAGAAATATTTCCATTACAACATAAACTATGTAAAAACTCACATAGACTACACGAATCACAACATAAACAATTCTGGCGCACCTTATATTTCCATCGCCACCTTTTTCTATTTCTCTATCTTCCTCTTGTATAACTCTATCCTCCATTGTTACTTTTATTCCGCTGTTTCATGTTAATGCTGGTCTTCCTCGTCTTCTTTTTTGAGCAGATTGATAATTAATAGCTTTTTTCGGCTATCTCTCAGGCCCATCCTCTTTACGTGCCCTTACCATATTAATTGCCTTGTTTCTATCCTTTCTGATATTGAACGAATCCTGTGCCTCTTCTAATTTCTTCATAAAGTACATGTTCTATTCGGTACACTCAGCGAGCACTTCTGATAAAATTAATTTTTATAGTATCTAATGTTAGGATCCATAAATTGACCAAAGAAGTGAACTGAGAATGCGTGTGCATTTCCTTCAATGCTGTATTCTATATTCTGTGTATCCCTTTCTGACGTTCCTTTGAGTTGGGATTATGCTGCCTAAATGTTTATATTCTTCGCTTCTTTTATATGTCTTAATACTATAGGTGTGGGTTCTTCCCCTACTCTTAGAGCTGTTTTTATATATAGAATAGTCTGATCATCTGTAAAAAATAGGATTGTCAAGCAGATGATTTTCAATATTTATCACCATTCCTGCACACTTGGTTCTCCAGCCTTCCAATGCCTCTTGCATGTATATTTTGAATAGCGTAGGAGATAAGCAACACATCTGCTTGAGACCGTTTGTCACCTTGAACGGTTCCAAAACTTTGTGTCCGTCCTCATAATTAATAAACTACTAACAGCTGGAAAGTATTTTGTTTTCTAATTTCTGCAAGCAAAACTGTAAAGGAGTTAGCTATTTTGGAACCTGAAATAATTACATTATTGGCAGTATAATCGATCTCCAATCTAATTTCTCACATTTACTATCAAAGAGTTTGCCCTTCTGCTTTCTTTTTAATATATTTTACAGTTTTCCTTAGTTTCTTTGGTACCCTCTAATGTGAATAGATGGTCTAAATACATTTTAGTAGATTACTCGTATTTTTTCATTATATTTTTGATTTTCTTATTGATTTTATTTGGTAACATAATATGTATCCAATTTAAAATCTTGATGGCTCTGTCACTGATTGGACTGAGTTTGAACTTGGTTGTGATAAAGACCTCTAACCTTCTGCTTTAAAAACTTCGTTATCATGAATGGCTTTTTTAATCAAATGCGCAGTTTTTCTACATATTTAAACTTTTAGTTTTTTTTTCTGTAAATTTAGTTAAAATTTAATTTATTGGTCAATATGTAATACTGTTTTGCAACACTTTTGAAATGTTTTTGAAACATTTTTTCAATAGTATGTGTACTAATTGGTATGCGAGCAGCTTGTTATGAATTAGTTTATTCACACAGAAAATATTATGATTCTACAAATTTCTTTTTTAAAGATATAATTAATTGCATTTATCTTATCAATGTTAACCACTATTAAAGGTGTTCAGTTTTATTATTAGATGCAAATAAATATGAATATTATTTTCCCTGAAGTTTCGTCTTCTATTTAAGGTTGGAGATAAAACTCTATTTTGCTTCAAATTTTAATTTTAGTAAGTTATATTTTAGATTTCTCAATATATGCTCAAAACCTACCATTTTCTTTGAGTTTTTAGATATTAGAAACACTCCTTTTTGTATTGTAGCATCTTCAAACAAAGTTCATTCTATTCTTATATTGGTTTTCGTCTCTTTCTCTTGCTATGAGGATCGTGATTTCGCGAATACTCCTAACAAATTTTCTCTATTGGTATCTATTTTCAGCAGCTCTAAGCGTTCTTGTCTTGAATCTTCATATTGGATACACTTTGATAGATTCTCACATTACTGGAAAATGTCGGATGCAAGAACAAAACATTTATTATTACTAAACTTAAGTTCTGAATTAGAACCAGAAGATGCTGAAGAGGATAAATTTAGTTATGTCGCGATATCCTGCTAAATTCGTGTTTTCAACTTTGTTTTCATATCAATTGTATGTTAGGTGTCGTGAAGCTCTTTGTGACCCCTTAAAGCATCTATCAACTTTTCGTCTACAAACGAGAAAATTTTTTTTAAAAATATACGAGAAACAATGTGCCATAGAAACAATATGACGCCGTCAGTAGACAGCTGCCACGTGCAATGCTAGAAGCGAGAATCTGTGTCTCTACCACAACGTCTGGTCTCGTCACACGCCCTTAGTCACGTCACCAGTCAATTTGCGCTGTTTCAATGGTTTCAATAGGTTACAAAAACATGTACTGTGATGCATCGCCTCACATATGCTATACATGTCTTAATATGCGCCTTGCCCAGCAAGTAAATTTTTTACTTTTAGTGAAATTTCGATTCTTAAAAATGCCACCAAATAGACGTAAGTACTTAGGTCGTAGAACTCACAATACTGCAAGTCAAAAATATACAAGTCAAACTGACAAGCAACAGGAAGCGCGAAATGAGTTGAATGGAATTAATGGAATCGAAATCAACAACGTACAAATGTCGCTTTTAATCCCCATCGAGCAGCATTCAATTAGACAATCGATTACAGTTGGTAGCAATTCGTTGCTATTGGACAAACGAACATCTTGGAAAGAGTAATTCACGAATTTATTATTAGGCTTGCACATTACCAGGTTTTGAACTGCAAACGCTTTAAACATTTATGGAGTGATTTTTTAAAATTATTATTCTCATTGGTATAAGTAAATAAATTTAATAGTTTTTACCCCCCTGCGAGGGGGGTTTTAGAGTGAAGCTCGAGGGTAAAAGTGGTAAACTTTTTGAATATTTTTTGGGGTCCTAAAATTAATATTCTTGGCAAAACTCAGCCTGTTCCTATAATTTTTAGGGATCAACTGTCTGATAACTGGACTACAAATTATTTTAAAATCTTCAAAAATATACAGGGAGTCCCATTTAAAATAAATAAGTTGCGGGTATTTCCGGTAAAACCGAAAATAGAGTAGTAACAAAAGATATGGCATTAGATGCGTTATATGTCATTGTACTTGCATGCAAAGTTTCATGAATATATATATATATATATATATATATATATATATTTATATGTATATATTTATTTATTTATTTATTTATAGAGAGAGAGAGAGAGAGTCCAAGGACAATTACAATAGATAGGTACTATTTTTGTAACATCCTCCAAGCAATAGGAAAAAAAACAAAGGTGTTTCGGTCATTCCTCTTAACTATTAATAAAAGAGGTAGTTTATAAAAAGAATAAAATAGTCTTCACAGGAACACAGATACACAAATATATTAGTTTTCTTTCTATTTTTATAACACAGAATTGTTCCAAATCCAAAGCCAAAGGTGACAACGACTGATTGTTAAATTATTTTTAAAACGTCTTAGTTTCTTTGAAAACTCAAAGAAATTTTTTAGTCACAAACAATTTTATTCAAAATCCACAATGTGCATATTGGCATCAAGATTAAAGCAAAAAAAATGATCGGTAGTTCGACAACATTCTTTAAGAACGAAATATTTAATTTTCAACGATGCCATCTAAAAATCTAGAACATGTCTAGAAATCTCATTAATGGTTAGAAATATTACAATATCACAAATATTATAGTTTCGCACCACCCTTTCAGAAAGAATTTAGAATGTAGAGGGCCGCTATTACACCATAGAGGCAAGCTTCTCATATTAACACACGCCACATCATCATCATCATCATCATTCTGACTTTACAACCCTGCGTGGGTCCTAGCGTCCTCAAAAATTTCTCTCCAGTCGTCCTCATCCATCGCCTTCCTCCGCCAAGCACGTACTCCCATATTTCTCATGTCTTCATCGATGTTATCAAGGAACCTTGTTTTAGGTCTTTCTCTTCTTCTCTGACCAATGGGTCTATCAAGGAGCGTTTTTCTAGCTGGATCATTTTGTTCCATCTGCATTACATGTCCTATCCACCTCAGACGTCCTATCTTAATATGTTTTACGATATCAGGTTCCTGGTATATTCTATAAAGTTCGAAGTTCTATCATCTTTTTCACACTCCATTGTCATTCACTGCTCCATAGATTCGTCTTAGTACATTTCTTTCGAAACATCCTAACATGTTATCTTCACATACGCTGCATCTATTGCATCAAATCCGAAACACCGTCTCTTACCCAATACACTCGCACAATGGTGTCTTATGGAACTAATAATCTCTCTAATCCCGTATGGAACAACTTTACTATCAAAGGATGCGTACAGCGATTAATATTGTATACATAAGCTTTCCAATGGCTCTCCCTTCAAATCTTGATCATCATCCTCCCTGGATACTACTTGTTTCCCAATATATATTATTTCTCACTAAATTTGATAAACATAATACTAACAATACCTACTCCTTTTTAGGAGAGTTTGTCTTCTTTTTTATAGATCGGGCATACTATACTTTTCTTCCAGTCGTCGGGTATTTTCTCTTCTTGCTATATGTCTTTGAAGAGCGCGTGGATGTGACTTGCTAGATGGTCGCCACCTACCTTATACAATTCTGCTGGTATTTCGTTAACTCTCAGTGATTTATTGTTTTTCTGGACCTTAATAGCTTCGATAACTTCTTCTATGGTTGGAGCTTTTACTCAATTCTCTTCTTCATTCTCTTCTACGTAGTTCGTACCCATTTCATCTTCCATGTCTACTTGTGTACCAAGTAGGGTCTGAAAATAACGCTTCCAGGTTTCCGTGACTTTCTGTTGGTCACTGATTATTGACCACTTTCATCTTTGCATAGACTTGTTTAAGGTCTATACCCACTTTTTATCTTTTTTAGGTATTCGTAAGCCCCTCTAATTTCGTTGTTTTCGAAATTTTCTTCAATTTTTTCTATTTGTCCATTTTAATAGGCTCTTTTTTTATTTCTACATATCTTGTTTGTTTTCCGTCTTGCGACTTCAAATGATGTTCGTCTTTCCCGTGTTTTTCTTGTTATATACATTTTGTGTGCTTAATTTCTTTCCTCTATTGCTTGTCTGCACTCGCCATCGAATCATGTTCCTCTTCTCGCCTTTTTCTTGTTTCCCAGGGTGGACGTTGCCGCTGTCAGTACTGTTGTTGTTTTGATATTATTCCATTTGCCCTCTTTGGAGTGCAGTTCTAATTCATTTGCGACTTCTTCGAACTTCTCTTTACATTCCCGAATCTTCAGTTTTTCCAGGTCAAGTTTGTTTGTTCTTGGTTGTCTTTTGTTTCTTTCTTTGTTAACTCAGCATCTAAATTTGGTTTGCAGTAAAAGATGGTCTTTCGAAAGGGAGCTTTGATGTACCATAGAACCATAATCAAAATTAATCCAATTTTTCGTATAATTTTCAATATAAACGAATGTTTTTAGTTAATCTCTACTCATCGATACTGGATTTGTATATTTGGATGCATGGGATTTAATAACAAATTCATAAATCAGCTTGTACTATTCACAGTATGTTTGTTTTTATTTAATTTCGTGAAAACTTTGAAAACTGTTTATGAAAGTACATAATCTAATTTTTATTATGAAATAACTCTTATGCAGTATCGATGAGTAGAGAATAACTAAAAGCATTCGTTTATATTGAAAATTATACAAAAATTCGATTAATTTTGATTGAAGATCTAGGACGGTAATGTTTTAAAAAATGGTTCAATATTGAGTACTTACTTTCCTCTGGCATATTCATAACTTCTATGGAAAGTAATCGCAAATCATACAAAAAAGTGTAGTCAAATCTCAAAATTAAAAGCAACCAAAACGTGTTAGGAACTGACAGCTGTCAAATTTGTTTGGTTAGGTTATTTGAGGAGGGGACATTGCCAGATAACGTCACATATAACCACCTGCTATGGGGTCAAGAATCGGTTCTAAATGCTATTTTTTGAAATTTTCAATTTGACCAGCTTTTTATGTAAAATACCACTCTGTGCAACGGTTTTACTGTACTTGATACAGGCAATTTAGTAGCTAAATTAGAAAAACTATTTTATTAAAATGTACTATGTGATTATTTATGTTGTATATTTATCTACTATAAATTATAGGTCAAGAAGTTAATTTCGATTCAATTATAACACATCCATTAGTGTAACATTATACCGTTGTTTCTTCCTGTATTAACTAATGATTCAATTTCCAAAGTTTAAAAATAGAAAAAAATCGTAGAAAATAAAATTTATGTCGGAAGCCATTGGCATGTGCGTAATATAGTAGTTGGCTCTGACTTTAATGTCCTCAGCCAATGATCATTACCTAAATCATTAGCATGCGTTATATCCAAGTATTGACAACAGAACGTTGCGTCATGATAATAAATATTCTTCGCATGTTCTAATTAGAATAAAAGCAAACCATGTTTTCCGTTTTTTTTTTACTTCTAGGTGTGTATGATTGTGCATATATCTTGTTTTATTTGCTTATATCACTCTGAAATGTTTTCAGTCTTCATTAAAATCCACAAATCGCCAATAGGACGAAGAGGCATTGGACTGCCTAAAACACTTTGAGAGGGGGGGGGGCTGTCAGAAGCCAGCGGGTAGAAGTAGTAACCTTTTTGCATATTTTGGGATCTCAAAATTAAGATTATCAGCAAAATTACAGCTTGTAAGTACAGCTGATTACTTGCTTGTTGCAGTGGCATTCCTTAAGACTGGAGAACAAATAAATAAATTTATTTGTAACAAAACTAAAGCATCTTTGGGATTTGGTAATGCGTTTTTAGTTGTCTCTAATCGAGTTTCCTTGGATTAAAAAAAAAGAAGGAAATTGCTTCATTGAACTTTGACATTTAATTTTCTTCAACATAGTTTTTTTGTGATATTTTTCATCCGCAAAACCGATCATTTTTTTTATTATTATAATATATTATTATATTATAATATATTTTATTATTATAAATTTTTTATCGAGAAAGAGTTTCAAAAGAAAAAGGTAACGGTTCAAAGATTATCAACCTAGTGTTTATAATTTCGTCGAAAATGCCTGTTAACTTTGACCGATTACACAGGCCGACGTATTTTTTGGTGTTTTGAGTTTGACATGTGTCCTTGTCTAATACGGGTACGCTATATCTAGCGTATATCTTGAAAAACATTCATTCCTATAAAAAAAGGTGTATAACACATGCATACTACCAATTTGCACCTACGGGTTGGAGACCGTAGACCTTACTAGGAAATCTGCTAAAAAACTAGAAACGATGCAAAGGGTAATTAAACGAAACATGCTGAGAATATTGCTGAGTCAAGATTAAAACCCAAAAACAGCCAGAAAACTACAGAGGTATAAACTTGTTAAATACTACCCTAAAATTTACAACTAAAATTTTACAAGTTCTAATAAATCAGAGGATGTTTAGCAGATGAACAACAGGGTTTTCGTAGTGGAAGATCGTGTACAGATGCAATATTCGTTATAAAGCAAATTACTGAGAAATCACTAGAGTATAATAAACCAGCATTTCTGTTTCTGATTGACCTAAAGATAGCGTTTGACAGAGTAAGACTCCAAGACGTAACCCATCTTCTGTATAATAGAGATGTTCCCCTAAATATTATAAAAACTATCAAAAACATCTACCAAAACAACAAAATGGAAGTCAGAATAGATGGACAACTTACAGAACCTACAGAAATAGGCAGCGGAATAAGACAAGGGGATTCTTTGAGCCCCATGCTCTTCAATTTAATCATGGACGAAATCATCAAAAGCGTTAACAACGGAAGAGGATACAGAATGGGAAACAAAGAAATAAAAATACTCTGTTACGCAGACGATGCAATATCGATAGCCCAAGATGAAGATAGTCTGCAAATACTGGTCCACAGATTTAATATAATAGCAAAAGAATTTAATATGACAATCTCATCTCAGAAAACTAAAACAATAGTAGTCAGCAAAGAACCAAGCAGATGTAAAATTGAAATTGATGGCATTAGTATTGAACAAGTAATGGAAATAAAATACCTGGGAATTACACTGTTTAGCTATGGAGACATGGACAAAGAAGTGAGAGATCAAGTACAAAAGCAAATATGAATGCCTAAATAACACTATATGGCGAAACAGACACATTAACTCCACTGATAAGGCCAATAATAACATATGCCTAGAAACAAGACCCGACACAGCCACAACGCAAGGGCTACTGGAAACGGCAGAGGTGAGAGTACTGAGAATTACAGGAAATACGCTGAGAGATCGAAAGTGGAGATATTAGAAGAAAAAGTAACGAACAGTGTATAAATGAATGGACACAAAATAAAAAAAAAAAGAATTTAATAACCGTATAAGCAGAATTGAGGAGACCCGTGTCGTCAAAATAGCAAGAGATAAGTCACCAATCGGCAAAAGAAGTATCTGATGACCGCGCAAAAAATGGAGTAACAACCTTCCATAGAGGTATTAATCCGCCAATGAACAAGCAGAATTGCTTATGAAGAGGAAGAAGAAGAAGAAGAAGATTAGAACCACTGAGATAAGACGTACAACGCAGATGGATGTCATGGAAAAAATTACAAAAATGACATGGTGCAGCCAGATATAATGATAACAGGTGAAAACGAAGAATCCTAGAATGGAGACCAAGGAGGACGCCAAGAAGCATGGAGAAATCATGGAAAAGATATGTTTAAGAGCAATGACAGGCAACAGTGGATTAGATTGTCGCAAGATAGAGAAAGATGGAAGCAATTGGGAGATACCTACATTCAGGAGTGGATGGAAAATGGTTAACGAAGAAGACTATTAGTTGCTCTTTGCAATAAGAATTGCCCAAATGAATTTATTAGATAAGAGGTTAATAGCGTTAAGTCGTTTTAGCCTTCATGTTTTTAAATTCCTGAGAGGAGTGTCACAATAGTACAAAGGTTCACAGTACGAATTGTTAAAGAAAACATTAGGTCATAATCGAGGAATAGCTATTTGACCATCGAATACCAATTTTTACTATAATTAAATAGTTTGAATAGTTAGAATTTATCAACTAAGAATAGCTGCAATAAATCTACAATGAGAATTGCCAATATTATTAGATTAAAGCTAAAAATACTTTTATTGTGTATATACCACGACCCTATAATAGTATATTTTATGTGTTGTTTCGCCGTAAAATGAGAAAATGAAATTTCTTTTCTTTCCCGATTTTCGTTTATTTAAGAACTATTTCTATTTATAGTTTATTTTGGTATTTTTGTTGTCGTTTTTAAATTTGTAATCTGACTATGTTACTCATACCTGCTAATATTTTTTTATTTGAATTGTATTTTATTATACTATAAACTACACTGCGTGTCATTAAAAAGAAGCCACCTAAAATTTTTGGCATTTTTTAATTTTTACGAACCCTACAAAAAATTGGTTGTCATTAGATGTTTGTGTATTGTTTAAGAATATGTTCTAAAGCAGTATGCAACCATTTTTTAAGTAATAAATAATGTCAAAATACTACTTCTCCCAAAATGAAGATTTTTATGAAAAATTTCAAAAAATAACATTGTAATTTTTGCTGTTTTCTTTATAAAAATTACAATAAAGTCGTGATTTTTAATATTCTGTATTATCACCTTTATTTTGAATTAAACTCCTCATTCGAATTGGAATTAAATTGATCAAATTCTGGATGTTGCCTTGAGGAAAAGCTTTCCATTCTTCCATGAGCTCAAACTGAAGCTGCTCACGATTTATTGGAGCAGGTATTCTGTTTCTTACTCTTCGTTTGAGTTGGTCCTAAACATGCACAACCGGGTTCAAATCTGGGCTTTGAGCCGGCAAATTCATTTTTGGCACACCGTCGGTTTCCAGTTATTGCGCATACACCATCATGTGGCCAGCTGTTTGGCATAGTATGTTCTGCATGTACATAGCTTTGAACAACATCAACAATTGGTATACAGTTGCCACCAAATTACTGTAGACTTAATTACCTGCATGTCATTATGAAGTCGATTCGAAATCGGTATTTTAATAAATGTTACACAAAAGTTATTAGTTACTACTTTTATCCCCACGATATTCATGTCACTCACGTGGATATCTGAAAAGCCAGGTATGTGATAGTAATTTAGAAACTGGGTTTAATGTATAATATTATTGAGTCTTCTCACAGGTGGATCAATTCAGATTCAATTTTATTGATAACAACCTCTAAATAAATTTCTGTTACCTTCCACAAGAATCTTTTAATATTTTGATCGGTGACTAAACGAGGTATTGCATTCGTCCTTGTTACACATTTTCGACCGTATTTGGAAACCTCCAAATAAGGAGAGATTTTTTTTTGTGTATAAGCCAGAAGTTATTCGCGGTAATATTGTGATTAAATAATTTGACCTACTTATTTCTCTTATTCTTTTACTACAATCCACGTATATTATTTTAATATATTCATCGTGTAATGATGTATGTTTAACTTTATAATGATCTGTTTTGTATGCTCATCATGACGTTTTTTTACACCTTTTATCTATTGCTATAAATAACAATGAACATTTTATTGAAATACAATCAGTCATCATATAACTTAAAAAATATAAAATAGGATAAGATAACATTTGCATCTAAAAATGTAAATTCGAAGAATGCTATTATAACAGTAATATTTATTTATAATTTATTCGGTATCACTAGGAATGTCATCAATTGAATGGCTTTTTAAATACAAAGTTAAGAACAATTTGGTCTGTTTTGCTATTTGACTGTATAGACCAGTGGTTCTCAAACTTTTTTAGTCGCGGAACCCTTGTTTGTAGGGCTAAAAATATTTCGAGGCATTTCGAGCAACAACCCTTGAAGCGATTTGGGAATCGACAAAAAATGAAAAAAATACAATTCTGAGGCTCATTTGATTTCAATATAAACTTTATTTCAGATTAATAAAATACATTACATTTGATATTTAAATATCCTTACTTAATGTGATGAATGAAACTGTTTCGATGATGTTTTCATTTTATCATTCATAATTATGAGAATCTTTGTTTGACCCTCAAATCCCTTGATGATCTTGAAGTTTGCTTCTGTATTTGTTTTTAATGTAAGCATATGCGGAGAAAGAAGACTAGCAGAGATAAGTCGATGTGAAACACACAAGTTTTTTCACACTTGCCAACAACATTATTTTCTGAATATACCTGCATCCAGAGCTCTTCTTGGCTTCCTTCACGGTATTTGAGTTTTAAACTGCCATCTTCGCTGATCCCAAGTAGATTTTGAAAAACTTTATCATTTATCATTCTGACAGGTTTATTGGAGAGGAAAATAGTTTACAATACTTTCTTCCAAACTTTGCAAATGAGCAATAACAATTTCAAAGATGTTCGTTTGAGGATTGATTTCATTTGTTATAACAAATTCCTGTAATCGAGAGAAATTTGTGAGCTTTCTCTTTTCAACACATGCTTTGAAAAATTAAATTTTTTTACGCAAGGGATTTTATTTAATTGTGCTCATCTTTTGCCTTGAAGCGAAGTGGTGGTTTTATTTATTATTTCGAAGATGTCTGAAAGGTATCTCAATTTTAGCAGCCAATTGACATCTTTTAATTCTTGGATGACAGACTCCTCTGTAAATGTGATAATCAGTGGATCTTTTAGTTCAAATATTCTCCCTAAAATTCTTCCCCTCGATAGCCATGCACTCTGTGTGGAGCAAAAGATTAAAGTGATCCATACCCATATCTTCAGCGGTCAGCTTTAAAAGGCGTGCTTGAAGCGGACGGCTCTTCACATGGGTAATTATTTTCACAGAACTATCCAATATGTCTTTCAAATCTTGCGGCATCT
This sequence comes from Diabrotica undecimpunctata, assembly GCF_040954645.1. Classification (NCBI taxonomy): domain Eukaryota; kingdom Metazoa; phylum Arthropoda; class Insecta; order Coleoptera; family Chrysomelidae; genus Diabrotica; species Diabrotica undecimpunctata. Next base: position 141,611,823 of record NC_092808.1, on the reverse strand, counting down.
TTTTAGTTGCCAAAGAATGGCGATGTAAGATACAATGACTGCTGGAGTTATTTTCTGCCACTACCTTTATTCTAGACACCGCTCCTCTAATTTTACCAACCATTGCAGCCGCTCCATGACTGCAAATATCCACACATTTACTCCACTCTATATCACTTTTTCTTATATACTCTGGATAGCCTTGAAAATTTCTTCACTAGTGGCATAACTTTTAAGCTCTTCACACATAAGGAGTTTTTCTTCTATTTTCATACCGAATGGAAACCTCACAAACAAAAGCAGAACAGCAAGTTCAGCAACGTCGGTACTTTCATCAAGATGTAAACTGAAGAATTCACAAGTTTTTAATCTATTTATAAGCTCTCTCTCTACAAAGTCTGAAATAGTGTGAATTCTCTTGCTTATAGTGCTGTTTGACATATGCACATTATTATGACCTAACATGCATTGTACGATATCCTTCACGCAAGGTTTAACCAGTTCCTCGGCAATGGTATGGGGTTTTCCAGCTTTTGCAATGTGCAAACCAACTCATTTCTCATTTTGGCAGACTCTTTCCATCATGCATGACCCTGCCTGAAGAGATGAAGCACGACGTTTGAAGGTTTCTTCGGCCTTATCGGTTAAACCGGGATGATTACTTTCCAAATGTCTTTTTAATTTAGATGGATTTAGATGTGACAATTAACGCATTGGCCTTCTGGTGCCTGTTCATTGCCAACTTGAATAAAGCCATATAACGTGAGATAGCTAGGATCATACTTTTTTATTTTTGCCCGAATTTCTTTTTGGTAAAGAACCTCCTTTCCACGAATTGAGGGAGAACAACTTGGATGAGCTGGACTCGAATGGATCTCGTGGACATTGCCATCTTCGCCATTTTTGCTAGTTGTCACTGAATCAGTTGATTCAGATGCTTCAGTGACTTCACTACATTTCGTTTTCAAAGACCCAGATTTCAGCCAATTTTCCATTATTCTGGAATAAAAAAAAAGATGTGAAAAAAATGAATGAAAAAAAAATGAAAATCGGAGCAAGTAATCCCTTATTAGAGTTGTCGCTCCAACTTTTCGAGTGAGTATGGGAAGAATGAATGTAGGTTTCATCCATCTATATTACAGGTCGGTTCTCTTCACTGTATTTTTTAATATCTCGAAGAAAGTTTCTTCCCAATTGTTGGATTTCCGGTTTTTTTCATTAAAAGTTTTTAATGATTTTTTACGTTTTATTAATGTGATGAGAATCGTAAAAAATGCAAAAATTGCGCAACGTTTATTTCTTTAACAGCTTTATACACTGACTTCATTTGTGAAAAAATGCAAAAATTGCGTACGAAAGTTGTACTCTTTAACTTTAAAACGCATTTTGACTTTTGTCGATGGGACACTCTGATCAAAAGATATCGAATTTTTACCGTCGTAGTGATATAAATTTTATTTAAAACATAAATCACCGGTCGCTTTAAGCGTTGTTTTTAAGAGAACGGTTTATTCTACACAAAAAGTGTTAATAAACATTTTTCTGTAAAATTATTTTAGCTACATTTTTTATTTGGAACATTTTTTTCTACGACGACGTACAGATTCTTGGGAAATCGATGTTTTCCGTTTCGCCTACGAGAGCGATTTAAGGGGGAAACGGGGGGCTAGTAGTGGCAAACTTTTTTACAACCACAGCAAAATCCAGCTTGCTTCTTTAGTTTTTAGAGGTAAATCTCTGACGACTGGACTATTATTCAAAAGTTTATTAATTTTATGGTTCAGGAAGTACTTTGAGGAGAGATATTTTAAGCGCTGTTTATCTTACATATTGATTTGTATGCTGCTGCTTTAATATAACTATTAATGTAGATTAGAATTATTAAATGACTACATGATAAGTATTACTAAGACCTGGTATTTTTGGCCAACAGGTGCCGGAAGGAATAAACAGCATAAGAAAATTCCTATTTATGTGGTCGAAGGCCATCATGAAGTCATACCATTCATCCATAAGAATATCGGATCGAAGCATCTACCCGTTGAAGGATCTACTTTGATCCATTTCGACTCTCATCCAGACATGCTGATACCTCTTGACATGCCGGCTGAATACGTCTTTGATAAGGAAAAACTGTACGATAGTCTAAGTATAGAAAACTGGATCATGCCTGCCGCGTATGCCGGCCACTTCGAGCATTTGGTGTGGATCAAACCGCCATGGGCACACCAAATTGAAGATTCTAGTCAAATTTTCAATATAGGAAAAGATTCTACTAACGGTACAATACGTTTAGATTGCAAGGAAACTTATTTTGTTTCTGAATGTTTGTATACTAACATTAAGGATCTTGAAAATTCAAGAGCAGTTCACTTAGACGTCGCTACTCTTGGAAAGAAATTAGTAAATGGTAGTGATGATTTGAACCAAATTCGTTCGTTAATATCTAGGTCTGATGCTCCTGTTGTTTTGGATATAGATCTTGACTTTTTTAGCACAGGTAATCCGTTTAAAAGAATGTACGAGAAGGCCAACATGTATGAGCAGCTCAAAGATATTTATTACTATAAAACACCTAGCTCAAAAGACGATGCCGTTATTTCTGAATCTACAGCTACGAGAAAGAAACAGATCGATTCCCTTTACAATATATTTAAAAGTCTTAACGAAACCAAAACAATGCCTGATGTAGAAGAACCAAGCGAGCAGTGGAAGAAAGTAGACAACTTTAGAAAAAATATGCTAGAACAATACGAAGAAGATGACATAGATTGGTTACTAGTACACGACGCTGGTTGTACTTGCGATGATTCAGGACTACCCGATCATATTTCCTCCATGGAAGAACTTGAAGTAATGTTCGACTGCTTTAAGAATTTCTTGGAGATCTTGCCAAAACCTCCTGTAATTGTAACGATTTCCAGATCAACAGAAGATGATTATACTCCATTTGAAAATGTTGAGTTAATTCAAAACAAAGTTATTGAACTTTTGAAGATTAGATTTTCCTGTGATGAACCTGTATTACAATATCTTAATAAGGATTATGATGAGGAGAATTAAGAAATATTAATGTTTAAACGTAAAAGTATTATTACTAAAATCATTTGTAACTTAACAGTTAATATTTTTGGCATTATGCATTTTCAAGTAGTTTAGTACAACATGTATTCATCAATTAATTTATTTATAACTCGTTCGAATCTACAAGTGGTGTCAGTGTGTCTGTCTGTCTGTCTGCGTCAAAAATCGGTCGGTTTTTGTCGATATTCTAGCAGGTGGCGCTGGTGATAAATATAAAAAAAATAATTGGATTATTTTAATATAATAAAAATAAACTGTTTAAAATATATCTATTATTTTATATACCTACCGGATGGTGAATCGTCAATCGGGCCTTAGGAAACTCAATGGGAAGTTCTAAATTGTTGAATTCCTGCTTCCCTAATTATTTTACATCAACAGTCATAAGAAACTATTTGCAGAGGATTGAAATCTGTATTAAAATCAAATGTTAAAATTGTTCTACGAGTTAAACATACTCCAAAATTTTGCAAAAATGCGATACATTTTTTAGGCCACCCCTGAAAGTCAGGCCACTCGTAGTGCAAGAATGTGTATGCCGTGTTGCGTTTGATTATATTGATGTAGGATGTTTGACAATACTTGAATTGTCAATATTTTTATTTTATGATTAAATTATAAACTATGAACAATAAATGTTCGATCGATTGTAAAGAATAAATTATATTGTTTGCAAAGCAATAAAGTTAATGAAATATACTCAGTTGACGAACACTCTTTCAATTCCAGGTTATACAACAATTCAAACAATTTCAATATAGTTTTACTGCGATCCTTATTCCTAAAAATATTTTTTGATAATTTCTAAACATAGAACCTTAACAAATGTTCAAACAATCCGCCATTTTGTACTAAACAGTATCCCAATCGATTGTAAAATTCTCGTCTAACATTAGCCAGAACACGTGGAGTTGTTTTTGCACACTCTTTAATAATTCGCATTTTTATTGTATTCAATATCTGTAAATTTTTAGTCAGAATAGATTTTAGATGCCCCCAGATAAAATAATAGTTTGGAGCTAGATCTCCCGATCTCGGAGGCCACTTAATGTTACAGTTAGGTCCAGTCAAATAATTATTATTAAAGCTGTTTTTAAGGAATTATGTAACCTACCAGTTATTGTGCGGAGGGCATCCATTCATTTGAAACCAAATTTCTTCTTCATCTGAAGCTATTTTTGCAAGTCTCGGTAAAATCTCTTCGTAGCAAGTCTAAAAACTTTTTTGAATTTAAATTTTGCTCATAAAAAAAATGGTCCAATAATATTAGGTCTAAATATTCCTAACCAGACATTTATTTTTTGACGATATTGGGTATGGCTTTCAATAATATCCTCAGGCTTTCTTGTCGACCAAATCCTAGAATTTGGATCATTTGGTTCATTATTTAATGTAAGTATACATTCATCACTAAACAAAATGTTTTTTAAAAATTGTCTGTCTGCATCTCTCTAAAATTTCATAACAAAATTCCGCTCGTCTCTCAGCATCTCCTTCTCTTAGTTCGTGACGACATTAAAATTTATATGAACGGAATTTATTCCTTTTTAACATTTTTAAGGCAGTGGAATTATGAATATTAAACTGACCTGCATGGTCTGAGAACTTATTCTAGGAGTTTCTACTACTGCTGTTAATTCATTTATTTAATTTTGATGTCCTAAATTTCTTAGCAATATTGTTTATACAGGTACAATTAGAAATCACTGAATTTTTTAAAATCCTTAGAATTGTTGAATGACAATTGGAATTGGTCTATTGGAATATCTTACGTTAAATAAAGAAATGACACTTCGCACACTATTGCCTGAATTATTTTTACTATTGTTATTTTCTCTTCAACTGAGCACATTTGTTAATCAACTTCATTGTTTTTTAAACAATAAATCACAAAATAAAAATTTTGGTAATTCAAATATTGTCAAATAGAAACATGAACAGGTCATACACATTCTTGCACTGCGTGCGGTCTGACTTTTAGGGGTGGTCTGAAAAATGTATTATATTTTTGCAAAATTTTGGAATATGTTTAATTTGTAAAACAATTTTAACATTTGTTTTCGATACAGATTTTAGTCTTCTACAAATAGTTTCCCATGACTTTTGGTGTAAAATAATTAGGGAAGCAGGAATTCAACAATTTAGAATTTCCCATTAAGTTTCCTATGGTCTGTTTAATGATTCATCACCCTGTATATCACCTATATATAACACTATAGAAATTACGTACGAAAGAATAGTACTTCGTACCATTTTGAGGTAAACTGTAGATGTACAATCTTTCCACCTATTACAGTAAAGATTACAGCAAACAAACTGTGTTGTAACAAACTTTGGATAAGACACCTTCTTCGATCGCCAATGTAGCAAAATTAGGAGGCACCGTAGTTGGGCGCCAATGTAGCTAGTAGACCGATGTAGCAAATTTTAGATGGTGTTAGTTTATAAATTAAGAGGTATTGAGAATCACTTGCACGTCATACGTCAATTGTAACAAATAAATATCAAGGAGAAACAGAAGCTTATTGCATGGGAATGACCACTAGAAAACTCAAAAATGCAATCGGCCAATTTGCATGTCTGTAAATGACAGTGGAAGATTGAACAAGGTGTAGATCTAACAAACAAATTTAAAGAAATAAAATTAAAAAAGTCTGAAAAATCTTTATCAGAAGTAAAGATTTTGGCGCCAGGTAGGTGTAAAGAATAGACTCCGATAAGTTGTATTCAGTATCTTGAAGAGATATTCCCTAATAGGGTTGTTTATAATTCACCAATTAAAAAAGGGAAGTACCTTGAAAAGGTACTCTCTAAAAGATATTTATTCAATAATAGCACTGATAAATTAAATTTAACTTAAAAAAAAACGAAAAAAAAAGAAGACCTTAACAGAAGAAGACTAATGTACGCACAACTGTTTACTGTATAGGACCAATCTATCCAATAAACAATAGTAGTAATTTTAGAAGTAAAAAATAAAACAATATTAATAAACGGAATGCAAAACACTGTCGATGCAGGAGGATCCTTATGGACCTCAGATTACTGGATGGAATAGTCGGGAAACCCCAAAATGTTCCACCCCAATCTCCTCTAACACTGTGTAATTGTGCTATGAGACAGATGTGGAACTGGTCTCAAAATAAAATTGAATTTAATTAGATCTTCAAATCAAGTTTGATGTGGTTGAAAAGTCTACAAACGCCAAAAACGGAGCAACAATGTCACGATATTAAATTTTCCTAAATTTGATTCTGACCAAGCTAGCGTGGGGGATCTAGTTAAGTACATTTTGGATACTCCAGTTCCAGTAAAGCAACTGATTAGAGTGCGTGAACCTAACCAAATACGTTAGAGATGACCTACTATTATTGCTATTTGCCTAAGGTAAATGAAAAAATGAAATCTCTGACATGCCACATAAACGTTTGTTGATATACAGTTGCCAGATTCATGGCGATATGGTAATATTTATAAAGAAATATGTCTTTCGTAAAGACATATTTCTTTCTTAAAGACATAGAAAAAAAGTTGGTAAATAATGAATGAATGTGCTGAAGATTCTCTACATGATCAATGCCGCATTCTGACGTTATATAGATCACCAGTTGGTGATGTTGAGGTGTTTTTTCGTGTACTTTCTGAAGTTCTAAATAGAATAATATGGCAGCATGCGCAAGTGGTTATTTGTGAAGATTTCAATATAGATGGGTGTCTATACTTCAATATAGGTAAAATGTTTTTTGACTTGCTGGAATGTTTTCTTAATTTGTCACTTAAAACCACAGTGTTCGACCCAGCTCCTTTTGACCAGTCTGCGCAGTTGCTAAAATGGGACCAGTTGCCTAAGCCAGTATTGGTGCGGGATGGGATAATACGTAGATCATCCAGCCAACTGTCCATCTCAGAGTCCAAGTGTTTGCTAGGAAAAGTCAAAATAACCAATTACACTACCGTTGACAAAGATTATGGGAATTTTTGGGATGATTTTATATTGTTGCTTTTAACGCTTTATTTACGACAAGGATGGTCAAAATAAATCCATTAAATTATATATTCAAAATGACTATTTCTCCAGAGCTGAATCAGGAGATAGAAAACGTTAAATATGAAAATTGGATACGATAAAGCTCCAATTTAATTAGTAGTGAATAATATAAAATGACGAAAAGTAATAAAAATTATGCTGATACATATTGAATAACAATGGGCTGAGCGAGTCTCCTTGGCGGATTCCTCCTTTTAGTTCTATGCATTCTGTTTCCCCTGTTGGCATTATAACTCTGGGCTTGTTGTTCTTGTTAATTTCATTAATTGTCCTTATTATCTGATGGTCTATTTGTTCAGCTTGTAATAAATTTAAGATGTCATTTCACTTCACCCTGTCAAAAGCACTTTTTAAATATACAAAGCACATGTATGCTGGTTTTCCATATTCAATAGACTTCTCTATTATTTGTCTGATAATAAAAATTGCGTCTATTGTGCTGCGGTTCTGCCGGAGCCCTTGTTAATCATCTGCCATGTTCGCTTTTTCCTAGATTTTATTTTTTATGACTGCCGTTAACAATTTTAATGTACTATTCATCAGACTAATGCCTCTATAATTTTCAGGATTTTTCGAGTCTCCCTTTTTAAGTATCGGTAGCAGGAGACTTTCCTTCCATTCCGCTGGTACTATTCCGGTATTTATTATATCGACGAATAATTTTAGGAGCCATTTGCGTAGTGTTGTTCCTCCATATTTTAGCAGTTCATTGTTTATCTTATCAGGACCAGGTGCTTTTCTGTTTTTTAATTTTTTTTATTCGTTCTTGTAGCTCTTCCTCTGATATTAGTACTCTATCGTGAGTTTCGTTAATGATTCTTTCTCTGTTCTCTTCTTCTCCTTCTCCATATAATTTCGTGAAATGCTCAGTCCATTTTTACTCCGTAATGTTATCTATGCGTACAAATTCATTAATTTCTGTTTTTTGTCTCTTTATAATCTTCCAGATCTTTTTCTGGGATACATAGAGGTCGTATTTCTTATCTTTGATAAATTTCTCCCAGTGTTCTTTTTTGATGTTATCTATTTCTTGGTTTACTCTATTCCTGATTCTCACGTAGTCTTCTCGTGCCTCCGGTGTCTTCACTCCTTTGTATGTTAGGAATGCTTGTTTCTTTTCATTTGCTAGTGCTTTCACCCTTTCGTCGTACCATGGTGTTTTGTATTCCCGTTTATTTCTGTTAACTTTTCTTTTACCTAAAGCTTCTTCCGCTGTTTGTAGGAATCATTTTTTAATAATTTTCCAGGTTTCTTCTATATTCTTTTTAGTCTCTATTTTGTGGCTGTTTAGCTTTTCTGTTAGTCTGTTTCTAGACAGTTAAAGTTGTTGCAGAAAGTTATGCAAGAAGTATTACTAAGATAGGAGAAAATGGAGGTTGAAAAAGTGGGGGCCTTTAAGAAACACTTCGGAGGAAGCTTGAGAGACAACGTTGAGCTAAATTTTTTTAAACATGGTTTGAATAGACCATAAATTGAAATACGAGAAGTGGACGAGGAAGAATGACACGCTGCCGATTTTCAAATATAGGATTTTATAGTATTAAGTAACTCTCTAAAAGTTTTTTTACATTTTAAATACCTAGGAGCAATAATTGAATCAAACGGTAAACAAGACATGGAAATAAATGAGAGAATGGGACGAACAGGAAGCTTATTTAACACTATGAAAACAACATTTTTGGGGAAAAAAAATACCGGAGAAGGTAAAAACGGCAGTCGTTAAATCAGTAGTTAGACCTACAATCATCTATAATAGCGAGTCATGGACATTGACTGGGAGACAAAAATCTCGAGTCAATGCTATGGAAATGAGGTTCCTGAGGAAAATAGCAAACAGAAAGAGGACAGACAAAATACGAAACGAAACAATCAGACAAAACCTAAAACTAGAACCAATAAACGAAAAAATAGTAGAGGGACAACTAAGATGGTTCGGGGCGTGTGTAGAATGTCGAATGAAAGATTAACAAAACGAGTGTTTGAAACGAGAATGCAAGGGAAAAACAAACGAGGAAGACCAAGAGTTAGGTGGGTAGACGAAATCAGAAAAGAAGTTGAGAAGAAAGGATTGACATGGGAAAGTGCACGAAATCTAACACAAGACCGGAAAGCATGGAGACAACAGTGCAACTCTTAACCCCACCAGCCTTACACCTAACGGTAGAAAGGCTTACGACTAAGTAAATAAGTAAGTAGGTAACTCTCACCTAACTGGACATCTTGTTTTATAAACAAACTTTACTTTTGAATAAAATTACTCAATAAGTGGTTCAATTATTTTAGTATATAACTAGTAATTTATTGTTTGTTTATATTGCTCATTTCCGTTAAAATGGGATATATTTTCATGTTTATAAGGTTCCAAGGTGTATGGTTTCAAAACTAACAATCTCCAATATGCACATTCTAAATAACTTATATAAAATAACAGAAGATAACCAAATTTAAGAATATTCAAACATATTTTTTTAGTTTGCATTTAAGAAAATATACTTAATAAAAACAATGTAAACTGTTGTTTTTTACAGTTTCATAACTTTTTTATTTACTTTCAGTAATATTTCAAAAAGTGTAGAATGCAAATTTTGCAGTTAGAAGCTTTAAATATGGTATCAAATCCTACGAAAATATTAGTGGATCATGTTTTTTCATTAAACGTAATTCAGTCGCATAAAAATATGAGTATTATATAAAAACAACGTAATAACTTCATATTACTTACAAATACGTCGATGGAAACCTAATAATTATTTAGATTTTACATGAAACAAATATCTGAATGCATTACCATAAAATTATCTCAACCTGTAGGAGTAATCCTTGATGTGTTACTATTTGGGAAACGTCTCTTAAGAATTTTTCAATTTAGTTCTGCTTTATGTCTGGCCTCATGCACCTGTTACTATCCAAGTGCAATTAAATTGGTATTTGTTATTGTTATTGCGGGAAACTAATTGGATTTTCTGTGCGATTTTTCAGTTTTTAGTAGTGATTGTGTAAGTGGAATAGTTAGTGGTTGTGTGCGTCGTTTGATTGTGGGCAGTCAAGTATATAATTTACGACGACCTATCTGATCGTCTTTCTAAGTCTATTTTTACTGCAGGATAGATGTGATAATACTATTTATTATAACAAATTAATACAATTTTATTCAGTGTGAAAACAGATTATTTATTGAATAGAATTATTTTTTGCGTTGTTTACAAAAAAGCTCGGACAAGACTTTTGTTTCACCCATTTATCAATTGCTGCTATTTGTGTGTGTTCGCAACCACAAAGTAAGGCTCCGGTCCAAAGCGAACAAGCGAATTTTCGGGCCAGTATATCAGTCTTCTCATTGCATACGTAGCCTTTATGCCCTAGAACCCAGACTAGTGTCAATTCATTCCGATTTCCAATCTGGAAGAGGGCACCAAACAGTTTCATACCAGTTTTGAACCATCCTGCATATAATTGAGGGCTTTAGGTTAGGGCTTTAGGTTAGAAATATCGGTTCTAGCCGTCTGTATATGTCGTGTATCCAGCTTCAACTGTTGACGGTGCTGCTTAAATAAATGCAACTTTTAACTACTTCATATCCAGCAATGTTCTGAATTTCTGTTCTGTTGATGTTTGTTCTACCGACAATCATTATCTCTGGTTTTTAATTATTTGTCCATGTCCTCGCTAACTGTTTTTACTTTGTCAAGTATCATTATAATCTCTTTCTTGATTGGGCAAAGAGAAGATTGATTACCAGTTGATGTAGAGTCTACATTGTCAAGTCTCATTGGTCTCACAAGTCTATATTGTATATAGAACATAGTCACGAATGTTGTTTTATTTCAGGTCCTCTGTTTACTGATATAAACGTCGAAATAATATATGAGTATGGACTTACAACGGTAGGAAATAAAGTAACATATGGGGCGCTGAAAGGAAAAGTGGTGTAAGTCATTTGAGCATCATTTTGAGATACAAAAGGTTTTATTAGAAACATTGTAATTAAATCTACGTAACATTTATAAACATGCTTGTAGTATTTTTTTAATTATCAAGAACAAATGTAACTCTACTAACATTTTTGTACAAATAAAACTATGTTAAGGGTAGTTTTTAAGGGGTGAAATGACTTACACCACTTTTCCTTTAAGAGTTTAAAGATAATGTACAGAAAGCGAAACATGTTTATTGTTTTTACATTAGAAAATCAAAAATAAATTCACTAGTTTATTAGTCATTATTTTCTTCTACATCAGGAAGTGGTCCAGCTTCGCCATCGACTTCATCAGATGATATAAGATTTCTAAAATAAGAATGGTGGACTGGAGAAATGTATGGTAGTAAATCACATATATCCCGTTTTTTGGCTGGCATTACTGTTCGATGTGCTGTGTACAGGCAATTCAGTTGAAGATTTTTCAACAATGTTGGACTTCTCTTCTGCTTGTTTCGAAGGATACCAATTTGTGAAAAGTTAAAATCTTCATTCAGCGTTTCTTTATAGAACAGTGAAAATGGCTAATCTTTTTTGACTCTAATCCACTGCATTTTTAACCATGACACTGATTGGTTATCCGTATTGGTTTTTATTTTTGTAATTGATTTAGTGAGTTGTGTCAGATCTGTAAAGTCTTCTGTAAGCATGTTTGTGAAAATGAAAGCTTTTTTCTTTCTACATCGAACTATGACTGAAAACCAATCTTCATACAAACATAAATCTGTTTACCTTTGGAGTGAGTTTCAATTGAACCAAAGTCTGAGTCGTTTGGTAAGTAAGAGTGTCCGCTTACCATAAACTTGTGATCAACTATTTCGATACTATTATTTTCACTTTGAACTAATTGTAACAAGGTCAAGGCAAAATTCCAGATTCTATTTTGGCCGGTGCAGCTGTCACTGTACAATACAACATATTTTGAATTTGCTGAATTTGCTGCACGTAAGTTTATGTGCTTTGTGACTCACTCACTGATTTCCTGAGATCCTCTCGAATCTGTTATTGCATCCCATCCATACATGTAGGCTAAGCTAGATGATAGCTCATGGCAGCCCAAGTTGTAAATGTACATATTACGTTTATAGTATGCGTTAGATGTGGTTAGTTTTGGAAAGCTAGGACTTTCTCTAGGTCAAAAGTGAATGCATAGTAAGAATCGTCAGTCTGGGCCTTTTCTGTATCATTTTTTATAGGAGTTCGGCCTTTCTAAGATGAAATTCGTGCTCTACTTCAATCTGTCTTGTCTCATTATCATGTGTTGTTGCAGCATTTTTTAATTTGTAAGCATGTCGCTTAGAGCACGTATCTTTTTGTGGCACATGAAAATGAAGGTTGTACCCATTATTAAATGTACGGCGATAAATATCACAGGAAACGGGGACAGTGCCTTGTTCCTGACAGTACTCACTGTACAAGCGATACAGAAGGGTAACATTAAGGTCAGAAGATAGATACCTACGATTGGGATTCTTATTCCTTGTATAGTGCGATTGGTAAGCTGGAAAATTTTCAATATGTTTCCAGACACAGTTCATACGTTCTTCAGATATTTTATTGGTTGGTATACCATGGCCTTGATTATCTGAACCAGGTGGTTCCCCTTGTTTTATCTTATTAATGACCCGTGTCATTCGTCATTAGATATCTGAAAGGTAAATGATTTCAATTTCCAGAATGATTCAAATGTTTTTTTTCTATCTTCACATGATATCTTTTCAAAACATTTTTTATTGCAAACGCAGTTGTTATTTGAAAAAGTTTTACCTGGCACTACTTTTCCTTTAGTTACCTATCTTATACTCACAACCTAAGTTTCGAAGCCACTTTCTTTTTTTCTTTTTTATTTTCAGGCCTATGTCGTTTTTGTGCTCTCTTGGGTTGTTGAACTTTTACTTCTTCTCTATTACTTTTCCTTTCATTGTCTTGGGGAGAGACTTCCTCGTTTGATTCACAGTCTGAAACAAACCTCAAACTTTATTAAAATAAGATTCAAAAACTTTGTTCCATTTATAGGAGTTTATTTATTGTTAGTGTAGAGAATTTAACATTTTGAGGTTAGTTTTGATTTTATACAAACAAAATATAATATACAAGTACTTTTTTAACTTACCAGTACTTTCTTGTTGAGAATCAGAAGGTACTGATTTAGAAATGAAGGAATAGTGGTGTAAGTCTGACTTGCACCACTATTCCCCCTACTACTACAGAGATTTTGTTTTGTGCTGCTATCTGTGAGCAAATACACCGTTGCTTCTGATAAATTTGAATATGGAGATTTTGAATATCTCTATTGTATAAAAAAGTGACTTACACCACTTTTCCTTTCACCGCCTCATATTTAAAACGACATGACTATATTAATTGCCTGAAATTTCTTGTCCAAAATTTAATAGTGGAAGTAATTGAAGAGGAGAGGCTAACGTTGTTGCCAAACTTATTGTTTTTATTTGACCTGTTGTCTTTTTTAGGATTTGAAAAATGTGCTAAGACAATCAAATTTGAGCAAATTGATTTAAATGACAGCCTACTATTTTTATTGGGAATACGCCACAATTTTACTTAAAAATAAGTTTATTTTGACATTTTCACTTCGGCAATCATTCTCAAAATACAAAACATTAATAAATAGCATTCATTAATGTTTTCTATTTATCTGTATATATCATAGCACTGTTGACACTAACGACAGCTGTGAGAGCTGATGAGAATTTCCCCACTCAGTCTGTTCTGTGTTCATTGGAAGCGACCGGCACAGACAGGACCTGTTACTCCGGGAATTTTTCCTCAGTCATCCTTATTATTGATGTATCTGAAATAATGCAGCAATGTATAACTAAAAACACAGTTTGTTTTGTAGAGCAGTGTATTATATATTATTTGACGAAATCATATTCCTAATAATAGATATGCTATATAATTCTTTCATGTGTTTTATGTATAGGTTCTACACGAAATTCATTCACAATTAAAATAAGTTTTATTATAGACATAGAGAATTTCCAGTTTTTTGAATTGAAAAACAGCCACCTGTATTTATGTAATAATCAGGTGGAGTGGAAGAAAATCCGCATTGGTTTATTTTTATCCAGTGTCAGCATCTATCTTGCCAAAAACTAGCACAACGGTTAGTCATAACCGGGATCTTCCGACAGTTTCATTTTATTTGCTTGGATTAATCGACCAAATTCCGCCTTTTGACTTATTTCGAGTGTTGTTTCGGATCGGACAAAACATAAACAACGTGCGACAACGGCAAGTATTGAAAGTGTGAAGTGATCAAATTAGATCGGTGAAAGAAGCTAAATAGTAAGATGAGTGCTAAGTTGCGCATGCGTACTCCGTCTCCAAAAACTGTCACTTTCGATCCTTCTCCACCAACCACCTTGGAGAGACCGAGGAAACTTATATTCAGGAATCGCGCCGAATGGGAACGTTATCTTGGTGAGTTCATACTGTTCCTGTCCGGAAATTTAGGAAAAGTGTTTTGTGTTATTTAGAAAAGTTCTAGAAATAGTCCATAATTTAGTCCACTATTTAGAAATAGTTCATAAAAATATTCATAACTTGTTAATAAAGTGCAAAGCCCAATATTATAAGAACAAGAATTATGAGAGGAATATAAATTTGAAAAAATATATAGGGTGCCCCATTTAAAAAATTGTATGTTTGCTATACCATGTAGTTATTAAGCACCCTGTAGAATTCAACATATTTTCCAAGTATGGAGAATATCATTTCCAAGATTTTTTCTAAATTAAATAAGTTTTTTTGTATATCTTGTACCACAATGGAATTATCCACCGAAGTCGCACCATAAACTCACTTTGTATATTGAATATGTTTGTTATATTATGTGTATATAGGAAAGCCATAATTGGTCATAATGAAAATTACATTTTTAACTAACTAATGTTTGACGTTTCGATTTCCACTCGTTTTCAAAAATAAAAAAAAAAATAAATACGTTATTATATCATAATGTTAGCAGCACTTTTCCTAAAGCGCTTAATATTTTATAAATATTTAATAATTTAATACACTTATTTTTTTTTCTTTTAATAGAATCGTCCTTCAAACATTGCATATTTATAATCTTTAAATAAACCATCAATAGGTAAAATTTATGTTTAGTTAAAAATAAACTTCAAATATGCTTTGAAACTTAAAAAAACAAGATAATTAATTTGAAAAAAATATTTAACATGAAGTAAGGTTTTAAATACATACATAAATATTAGTATAACATATTAAACTAGAGAAATGAACCAACGAGAAGGAAGGACACTTTTCTTTAATAGCGAATTAGATGAACTGCAAATCCAAACTTAGTGGAAGGTATTGGACGATGTAAGGAATAAGTAAGGTTTTAAATACATACATAAATATTAGTATAACATATTAAACTAGAGAAATGAACCAACGAGAAGGAAGGACACTTTTCTTTAATAGCGAATTAGATGAACTGCAAATCCAAACTTAGTGGAAGGTATTGGACGATGTTAGGAATAACCTTTTATTCCAACAATACATCTTCAATTTACGCTTGAAAAGCACCATCTTTTTACTGTATAAAAAAATATGTGAAGAGGTGCGACGATTACCAAAAATATAAGCACTCAATCATGACGAAAGAATTCCTGACTATTACAACGACAGCCACTAGTGCATTTGACACAATATTTATAGATCTGGTAGGCAACATTTGAGGTAGATGAAGATGGGAACAGATATATATGTCCTAGCGTCGTTCAACAGCCTCCAGTAAGAGGCTTTGAATTTGCTGTTTACCTAATTCGCTATCGAAGAGAGGTCTTCCCACTTCTTGTTACGTATAGCTGCTGCTGCTAGCGTACCGTAACGTAGCGTAACGTAAAGATTTCCGCGGTTAGTACAATTAAACCATTGCGCCGAGCTTTCGACATCCTCTCTGATGTCGTCTTCAGAGCTCCCGAGGTCTCAGTCTCCCGAGCCTTCAGACACTACTGCATTTATCACTATTCACTCCACTACACTGTAGTAGGGAAGTCACACAAAAACAAACTATCGGCACACTCCTTTCGATTTTGTTTTCAATCGCTTCCAGTCCAACAGCAGATGATCCTCCTTGCTTTTTCAATCTCATTCCCGTCTGTCTATGCCTTCCATAATTTCTTGTAACCAATCAAAACATTCTTTCTGTGCATTCAACCAAATTCCAAAACCCTCCAAACTCTTAAAACTCAACCAATTTCAAATTACCGTAATTGTGTACAAATCATACAAGACAATAACTTTCGACTTTCTCCTTCACTGTTAATGATCGCTTTTTGAGATAACAGAAATGAATCCCTGAAAACGGCAGGTAGATATAATATTTCAATGCAACCTATTTATTTACAAAATATTCTTAAATCTATTGATGTCCATAATTTAGAAAGTCCCAGTTCAAACATAAATCTAAAATTTACAAAGTCTCTATTTTAGCACTTCACCAACACTAACACTAAAACCGTATATCTAGAATATAACTATAATATAATTTTACAAATTGTTTGCTTTCTTCTTCTTTTTCTCTATACATTTTTCTCTACATACAATTTCGGATCATATTAATGTATACAGTAATACCCCGAACTTACGCGACAGATGGGACCGAGCGATAATCGCGTAAGTCGAATTCGCGTAAGTCGGGTTAAAATTTCGTATATGTATGTATAAAAATTATTTTAATTGGGACCGGAAGATAAGAAAAAATAGCAATTTACACAAAAAAATTTGATTAAAATCTTAGGATATACAAATATAAAATTGGCAATTCAATTTATTTTGATGTAGAAGGCTTTATAGAAGGCAAAATTTCTTCATAACAAGCTAATAATTTTTTATCCCTAGTTTGTTAGAAGAAATGCGCTCTTCCTTGTGGTCTATATTTTCTAAAATTTTTAATCCCTTTTCAATTAAACTGAGGCCTTAATCAAGTTTCCAATCGTCATTTGATCCTCAGATTGAACTGTATCCAGACACTCAAGCTCTTCAATACCTTGTTCTTCCTCGTGCATTTCTATGAGGCCATCTATTGTGAGCTCCTGATTGTGGGAATTCAACAGTTCTTCAACGTCATCACTATCAACTTCTAAATTTATTTGCTGGGCGATATCAACAACTTCTTTAATAACATTACTAACTTGTCAGTATCAGTGATAAAAAAAGGACACATTTTTTTCCAGACGCCATTCAACGTTTTTTGTGAAACTTCATTCCAAGACTATCCAATGATTTTCAATGCATCTAACACGTTGAATTATTTCCAAAAGTCTTTAACAGAGAGCTTGTCGTTTTTTTCTTATAACATCATAGAGATGTGCAAATGATCGTCTGGTGTAACAAGCCTTGAATGATTTAATGACTCCCTGATCCATCGGCTGAAGTAAACTGGTTGTATTAGGTCGCAAAAATTCAACTTTCACACGTCAAAACTAGTTAAAGTTGCAGGAGGATGACCTGGAGCGTTGTCGATAATTAGAATTACTTTTAATGGAATTTGTTTAGATTGATAATAACGTTCGACTTCAGGTATGAAATGATGACTAAACCAATCCTCAATAAGGGAAGCTGTCACCCAAGCTTTACGATTAAACATCCAAATTACAGTCAAGCCAGATTTAGATTTATTTTTTAGTGCTCTTGGATTTTCTGAGCAATAAACTAAGAATAGTTTTAACTTGCAATTACCAGCTGCATTTGACCCCACCATCACTGTCAATCGATCTTTGGCAGCCTTAAAACCTGGAAAGGTTTTCTCTTCACGTGCGATGAAAGTTCTGTTAGGCATCTTCTTCCAAAACAGGCCAGTCTCAACTACATTGAATATGGTTTGTTTGGTGTAGCTACATTCATCTATTATGGCTTTTAATTTCTGTGGATAACAAGACGCAGCCTCTTTATTAGCAGTTGCCGGTTTCTGCAATGCTATGCCAATTACAGCGACTCTTGAATCGGCTGAACCAACCGTTACTAACTGTTCATCCTTAGAGATTTCTCCAGCATCCTCTTTCAATCTCCCAAAAATTACCTTAGCTTGGGAGCACACTGTATTCCGATTAATTGGTCAATTTTTCACATTTACCTCATTATCACACCATAATTTTAACATTGTCTCCATTTCGGCGATTATACCATGACGTTTACATACGATGGTGGAATATAAAGATTGTGCACTTTTCACAGCTTCGAGAATTGTTTCGTTGCCCTTTATAATTGTTCTGACCGTTGATTCTGATAGATCAAACTTCTTTGATAGTTCACAGAATTTCATTTTTGATTGAAAATATGTAATTACGTTACGTTTACTGTAACCCGGAAGACTGTTGAGTTTAATATTAATTCTTGTAATAGTATTAATCTTAGCTCTAGGTTTAATATACAGTAAGTAATACCTCGACTTACGCTACCCCGACTTACGCGAATCCAGAGTTACACGACTTTCAAATCTTGTTGATTCGTCATCTGAGTGCCACACAATCGTTCGATTATCGATTAGCTAGAATTACCTTCTACACATTATTGTTCATCCAAAGTACATGTTTTGACTTTTCGCACGAAATCAGCACATTTATTTTGTATTAGGTACTTCTTATGTACAGTTTTGAGCAATGACGTCATCCAAACGAAGTAAAACTGATCTTTCTGTAGCAAATAAGAAAAGAAAAACATTGTCTTTGGAATGAGAAGGAGGACTTTTTCTGGAATTTCCTTTCTGGGGTGTTTAATATATTTTTACCACTAATCCTTAACTCTTTCGCAATCCATCGTTTCCATTCATTTTTGTTTCCTTTCCACAGCGACGTTTTTTTGGTGTTTCATTCAGTGTCCCATCTTTTAGCTTGTCTTTATCAACATCTTCATATTCACTACTGTTATCGCTTTCTTTTATAATGCTGCAACATTGTCAATTGTGACCTGGAGATCTGTTTGGTTAGATCTCATCAGCAAGTTAATTGATGTTCGCTTTAGTCCACGCTGTCTACTAGTAGTAGTACTAGTGGTAGTAATTTCATAACAAAGAGTGCTGATAATCATCCTGAGGACTTTAAACTGGATATTTCTAGTATATCAATAATAATAGACCCTGATGCAATCTTCTACAGTTCGATACCATACCATTTTATTTCTTCTAATTGTTTAAGGGGCAATATATTGTGTAGACAAGATCAACCTGGTCTAAAAACAGTCGTATTATTTCCCGAGAAAACCGGAAAAAACATGGTATTATGATATTTAAATACACCTGAACCATTTTTTCTCTGAGCGGAATTTTATATAAACCCATAGGCTACGATCTTTTAATATTAACTAAATTGCTTTTTAAACTACAATCGATATCTAATACTTGATTTTCTTTACAGATGCTCTGCTTGCCGATCTCCAAAATACAGTTTCAGGATCATCAGGAATAGGATCAAATTATTCTGGATATGGCCAAAGAAATGTTCGGTATTCGCCCGACAGCGATGGCCATTATTCAAAAACAGAAAGCTATTCAGTAAAATCTGTAAGTACTATCATACAGTAAATATTAATCAAATAGAATAAATCATTAAAAATATTTTTTTATTTTATAAAATTGATTTAATGATTATTGGTATTAAAATCCACAAGGAAACTAAGTTCCTGTAGCTGGCTGTATACCATGTATCACAAAAAAAGTGTTAAAATCCTTTATAAAAGGTATATCAATTAAAACCCCAATCCGGCTATGTCATGAAGACAAAAGGTTTTCGGAATCCATATTCCATCATCAGTGTCTAGGTGTACATGTTTTGAGCCACTAAATTTATGGGTAAACCCCCGTTAAAAGTTATTGATTACAATTTGGTTAACATTATTTACTCTTTAACATCCTAATATATAAGATTTAAGTCTAGTAGTCTTCTCTCAAAAATTTAATTCTTTTGTGAACCATACTACTCCTTTCGCATAAAATAAGCCTATTATTTTCTTTTTGAATTTAAATCCTAAATCTCTTAACACTTTCCAAAGGCTAGTCCTCTTAATTTCAGAAACTTGTCTTTCCCTTATTTTATCCCGTAAAGTATCTAAACTGACATGTTGATTGTTTTCACGCATTCGATACAAAATATTGCGAATTTCAAATTGTTCTCCATCAGGTAAGTCAATGCTCCTAGAATGTTTACAAGTTGTTTTCTTGTCTTCGTTATACTCAGTCACAGTAAGATCTTCTTGAGAATCTCTGACAGTTTTCATTACAGTTTTTAGCTTACTTTCACTTATCCCGAGTGCGTCACAAACGCGTTGATTTATACATAATAATGACTTTAAAGGTCCACCATTGTATTTTTCCATGTTAAAGTATCTATGCACATTTGCAATTAATTCATCAATATCCAACTTACGTCTAGGTATGATGGTCACTTGAAACTACACGTTTGAATTACAATATACTGAGTTTATAAGACAGATACTTTTTAACTGTTGTGCTTAAGAGGTAAATAAATGATTCCTAATGATCATTAGGAATGCAGATTGTAATTTAATTATGTTTGATAA
This sequence comes from Diabrotica undecimpunctata, assembly GCF_040954645.1. Lineage (NCBI taxonomy): Eukaryota > Metazoa > Arthropoda > Insecta > Coleoptera > Chrysomelidae > Diabrotica > Diabrotica undecimpunctata. The sequence goes on along the minus strand of NC_092808.1, from coordinate 141,591,187 downwards.
AAATTTTGAAATGGTTATAAACCGTACATAATCATATTAAAATGTTTCCCACAATTATTTTATTTTTAGTACAAGTATTTTCATTTGAAAATAAAAAGTTAAATATATTTACCAAAACCCTAATTTTATCCCGTAATCGCAGACGTCTCAAAAAAGGTACACTCTAACAGACATATGGCCAGTCTAACCACCACTATTTAAATTGACAAAATGTTCTATTTTACTCCGAAGTATTTGTTAACAAAAATTAAAAGTGATATTTTAGTACTTTATATATCTACTTTAAATATAAATTATCCTTAGCACGATAGTATTTGTTTTAGAAAAAAATTATTAAACAAGTAGGTGAAAGAAACTTACGTTAAATAATATTATGCAAGAATACTATTTAATAAAAAATATTCAACAAAATATGCAAAACTATGAATAACGGGTTAATGACACATACGCATAACACAAAGTGTTAAACATTATGGAGAACTCCAGTGCAGTTTACCGTGCCTTTTACTACAACGAAAAGTTTTCTGCGAATTCCATCGTTTAGAGGTGTAAGTTGGTTGAATGTACTATACCAAACCTACGAATACTTAAAACACACGGGTAGTCCATATTGTGAGACCACTTCCGTAGAAAAATGTTTCTAATTCGGGTTGTTTGCGGTTTCTTGTTCAAAAATGTCCCCTTTAAATAAATCTGAAGGGTGCCGGGCTAAATTTTTGGGCAGAGATTATTTAAATAATTTTTTTAACAAATTCCAAAAATTACCTTTTTTTTACTGGGAAAATAGGTTTTTTTGTGTTATTTTGAACAAAAAGGTCTCTTTTTTTGTCTAATTTTGACAGTTTTCGAATTATGAGCGATTTAAAATCTGAAAAATATGTTAATTATTATTTTTAAAGTTGTTAACTGTCTAAATTGAAGTTTAAACATTCAGTTTCAAGATTCTGACGAGCAATAAGAGTTTATTTCAATTTAGACTGTCTGAGGCACCCCTCAGATTTGTTTAAAGGGGACATTTTTAAACGAAAATCCGCAAAGAATCCGAATCAAAAACATTTTTCCTACGGGAACGGTCTTACAATATGGACTAGGGAGAGTATGCTTATATACAATATCACTTCTGTAGACTTTGTTCTGATTTTTTTACGTTTTCGTTTTACCGTATAAAAACAATATATAAGTACATTATCCTAAAGTCAATACTTTTTACCTAAATTTATTTTATTAAAATATATATACTGTACTGACCTCTATCATCAAACATTTAAACTGCTTTCATAAAAAAAAACAAACTTATAATACATACTTTATTTATAGAATAAGTTCCTACAGTTTTCAGTAGATGTCGCTATAGGTTTTAGTATGTCAAAGTATTTTATTTTCGATAAAACTGTATTTCAGCTTTCAACAGTTTCACCACATACTCAAGTCATTTCGAAGTATTTATTTTGGGATTTATCCTCTTTGAATAACCCTGAAAATTCTATAAATACATGTATTTTGTTTTCTGCATACAGGGTGTGTCTTAAAAACAATATGTGGAAATAGTGAGTCATTTATTATCTTGAATTTATAATTTTTTATCACAATAGTTTCTAATATTATGTGTGATAGATCAACGCTTGACCACAGTATATTGCTCATAAACAATTAGCTCTTTAGCAATATACTGTGGCTTAACTGTTAATGTATCATTGAATTCTGGTTTATGTGCCCAAGTATTGGTTTCAAGGACTGGTTTTAATTCTTGCTTATTTATCCATGGTTCTTCAGTGAATCCGCATAAATGAATTCTAACGTTTTTGTTAGATACTTTCAATAGGATCTCTTACTATAAATGACACAACTGGTGCAAAAACGCCAAGCCGGTCATAAAAATATTAAATTTGACATTTTAATGATAATCAAGGTATAGATTTGTGCCAACAAAGTGGATTAATAATATAAATAGTAATCTATGCTACAAGTACTTTAAGCGGTATTTTTTTTACGAATGGAAAGATTGCCCCAGGCGAACGCGGTGATTCCATGAGTGAAAAAAGATACTTTATACATGTGTTAAATATAATATTTTTCTATAGCCCTATACAAATAAATTCAAAATCGATATTTGGAACATTTTAAACTCCTTCAGTAAATTATACGTAGTGACGAAAATGATTGAATTGGAAAATATAGACAATAATATATGTATGTATATTAAAAAAATCGCCAACTGCATTATGAATATTTGTTTCATTTCGCAATGTGGATATTGAAAACGCAATTTTTTTATTGTCTAATGTGAATTTTTGTTAGTCACATTTGTTTCTATAATTCATGGATCGAGCTTTCTGTAAATTTTGAACATTTGAAAGATTTAAATTCGTCTTTTATTCTCATAATAGGATGTTGAAGATTGGCTAAATGATGTTGTCTTCTTCTTAAAGTGCCGTCTCCTTAATGGAGGTTGGCTACTGCAATTTCAAACTCCTCTCTGTTTCCAGCTGTTCAAAATTTAGTCCCTTCCATTGTCGAATGTTTCTTAGCCACAATAGCCTTCCTAGTCCTCTCTTTCCCTCGACATTTCCTTTCACTATTGGTTGAGCATATCGGTACTTATTATTTCCGTATTTTCTTCGCTGATTAATTTTAACGTTTCTCGGTATATCCCATCAGGACCTTTTTTTGTGGGAGGAGGAAATCAGTGGGAAATTCAGTCTTCTGTCACTATCTCATCTCCCATTTTGTCTCGCTCTTTCTCGTGCTTCATTTTTTTTATTATTTCTGTTATTAGGTCTACCATCACGTTAAAGTTCTCTGAATTTTGCATGGCTAGTCATTATATTCTCTGGTGTTCTCTCCTAGCCTTGTTCCTATGCATTGTTTATCGTGAAAAACGCTGCAATGGAATACGCAATACTTTGCGTCGTCGCGCACTCCGCATTCTATACATAAATCGTTTTCAGTTTTTCGTATGCGATATCTATAAGATCTAAATGAGCCGTGTCCGCTCAGGAATTGTGTAAAAAGTAATTTGTTCTTTTAAATCTTTATTTATACCACTCTTTCACATCTGGAATTAGTTGCTTTATCCATTGTGCTTTTTCTGTCTGTGCCTTCCATTCTTGTTGCCATTCGTTTAGCAATTGTTCTCTTATCTCGGCTTTCACTCGTGTTAGGTGGCCGTTATCATTGTCGTATAAGATCTTACGTTCTTTCACTAGGAGATGAATGGGAAGCGTACCCGCAATCACCTTTAGAACTATCGTCGATGTAGTCCGGTACGCACTTATTACATTGAGGATTTATTCTATTTTTATTTGGCTTCTTGTTAATATTTCTTTATATTTTTAAATCTTAACACGTCAAGGTGCCTCATATAGGACGGTCGACTGTACCACCTGGAGATATATTTTCCTTTTATAGGTACTCGGCCCACATATATTTGGCATAATCTTTGTCATGGCAGCTGTTCTCTGTTCAGCCTTCTGAATTACATTTATCAGGTGTTTCGTGTACCTCAAACCTGAATCGAGATGTATGCTCAAATATTTAGCACAGTTATTCGGCTCTATAGTACTACTATATCTGTTTTGCTACTTTCCAACTCTAGGTCATTCTCTATCATCCACCTGACTTTTTTGTAACAACTTGTCACCTTATTTTCAATATCCCAATTTATACCAGTCCCTATTAGAATTGCGAAGTCGTCTGCATATGCTATGGCGTACATGTCTTGACCATAGTCTATTTCTAATACCCCGTTATACAGTACGTTCCATAGCGTAGGTCCCAAAACGGACTCTTGCGGTACTCCTGATGATAATCTCATATCTTCATTATATATTACATTAAAATATCTGTTTGTCAGGTATTTCCTTATGATATTTATGTGATGCCAATTTGCAGAATTGGCTCCCCAGAAAATCCCAGCAGGACCTGGGCTCTTATTTTTTTGAGTTGTTTGACGGCATTTATAAATTCAGTTTTCAAGATTTCTTGTCTTTCGTTGTTGTTTTCTAATCTTCTTTTCGTATACCGTTAACAAGTATTTTAATATAGTTTTCCCATTCTTTTGGTTTGTCTTCGGTTGATTCAAGCGGTTTGTAATCCATTTTCGCCATGGTGTCTGTGGTTGTCTAATTAGTTGATGTGAACTCTCAACTTTTTTTTTAATTAAAGAAATTGTGCCTTTATTGCAGTTCTTCTATTTTGTATCTAGCCATTTTTCCTTTGCCTCGGCAATTTTTTTTTTCGAATTATTCTATTTGTCCTCTTTTCATTTGGATTCTCTTCGTTTGTTCATAAATTGTTAAATCTCTTCTATTATCCATTCCTGTTTGATTTTTCTGGGCCTTATTTTTAGGTGTTTTTCTATTACGTTGTTTATCTGCTCTTTAATAGTTTTCCACAAGACGTTCACATAATAGACGGTGATTTTATGTTTGTCAATATTACCTAAATTTCCTAAATTCCTAAATTTTTGATTAATTTTTTGTCTACTGTCTGTTGCGTCGTTTTTCAATAATTGGATGTCTAGTTTGTGTTGAGATTTTTATTTCTTTATTAGTTTCCATCTTGCGCGCACTTTTTCAACAACAGGATTATGAATGGAATTGCTGTCAGTTCCTGGATATGGTTTTGCGTTGATGATAGCGTTGTGATATCTCTTGTTGATCAATACATAATCTATGTGGTTACGAATGACTCTGTTTTCTTTATGTTGTGGTAAAGTCCAAGTTTGTAGTCTAAGGCTATATCATATACACCATGTATTTGTCGCTATTATGTTGTGTTGTTAGTTGTTAGCAGAATTCGATCAGTCTTTCTCCTCTGTTGTTCTTTACATCCGATCCAAAGTCTACAATCAATCCAGAAACTTTCCTTTAGACGCATAGCGTTAAAGTTCCCTAAGATAAAAATTAAATCTCGTTTTTTGGTCATCTTTAAAAGTTTAAGCTCTACCATGGACTTATCGGCCGTAAGGACATTAAGTCTGAATTCTGAATGATGTTAATATTTACTGGTTTTCCGGATAGTTAAATAAGTAGACGTCGGCCAACTGCGTTCCGATGAACTGGATTATTATTACGAGTGTAATAGAAAGTTTTGTTCATGGTTCTAACTTCCTGAATATGGCTGTCTAACTTTGCTCTAACCCAATATATGTATTTCTAAACATATCATCCCGTGACACGGGTTTGTTAGGTTTTCCTTTCGAACAGACTTCTGTCGTTTCATGTTGCAAACTTAAAGTTCATGTTTAAAATATTTAGACTATTACTTCAGGAGATTCTTCGCCCCATTGATCATCTAAGATCTGCAAGAGACTAGGAACTGTTTCTGTTTGTCTTTTCATTGCAGTTTCCTTTGGAAATATTTTCAAAATGGTTTCCCATTGTCTTCTCTGGTTTGCATTTTAAAACCTAAAAAAATTGTTCGGGCCGAAAAAATTTATTGTTACAATTTGTTTAAAAGAATTTGAACAACTTTTGGCCTGAGATACCTTTTGAACCTTATCTCATGGGAATATTTTTCTATGTGAAAAATCGGTACTTTAAAGATAGCCTGTAGAAAAAAAATGGTTTAATCTTTTTATTACTTTTATTTCAACTATATACTTATAACGTCCGAATGCGAATACTTTGTCAGTAACTGTGTGTGTAGACCATGTATAAAGGTAAGTAAATTATTTTATCCAAAAGTATTTAGTAAGGGTGTTAAAGATGATTAAAGTAAGATTAAAGTTTAATTAAATGACTCTGTGTATATAACAAAACCATAAATACATAACATAACTATAAATACTTAGGAACATGGATAACATCAGATGTAGACCAAACCAAAGAAATTAAGACACGCATTGAAATACACGTGCATCATTAATTAAACTCAAAAAGTTTCTTTGTTGTCGGGATATAAGGTTAGAACTACGCCTGAGAATGCTTCGATGTTACGTGTTCTGTACTCTTCTATATGGCTTGGAAGTGTGGACACTAAAACAAGTCCATCTGAATAAGTTGGCCGCCTTTGAATTTTGGTGTTACAGAAGAATCCTACTAATATCATGGATTCAAAGAATGCCAAACGTAGAAGTAACTAGAAGGATAGGAAATGAGGCGGAAATAATATTAACAATCAAAAGACGAAAACTTGAGTACTTAGGACATGTGATGAGAGGGCAAAAATACGCATTACTACAACTTATTATGCAAGGCAAAATCCGAGGAAACCGAAATGTGGGAAGATGAAAAATATCCTGGCTTAGGAACTTAAGGGAATGGTTTGAATGCAGTAGTGCAGAACTTTTTAGAGCGGCAGTCAACAGGTCTGCATAGCCATGATGATTTCCAACCTTCGATAGAAGATTAAAGAAGAAGATTAAAGAAGAAGAATATAACAAAAAAACTTTTTAAAGAAATCGCCAAAGTTTTGAATTAAACTGTAATGATAATAATCATGTCCTCAGTGACTAAAGTTTGTATTTGTTTCGTTGTTATGAATTGAACTGGATTTGAGAATGGAACTAAAACTTTAGTAACGCATTTATTTTTAAGTTACCTTTAAAAATATTAACCTATTCACATATTTCCTGTGCTGTTAAAAGAGTTGTGTATAAAGACTCGTGATATTGTATTCACCGTTTGACAATTTGATAACAGATTTGTGAGAATGTGCCAAATGTAAGGGACAATTACGCGTCAAACAGCCATGAATATAAACAGCTGCTTAAAATTAAGTAAAAAATATTGTTGATATTTTAGCAGTATTTTTTTAAACGATGTTAACAGTACGACAGGAAATAGTTAATCAAGATTTTTTTTTGTTAATAGTTGATCTGATGCCATATTAGTTTCATTTCAAGATCATATAGAATAAGTTCAGACTTGATAATAGGAACTATAAAATAAATTTGTTAGTTTCTCAATCATATCCAGCACATTAAGTTCTGATTTTTTATACCGAGAATCGTCTACATAATCATAAGAGAAAAATCAAAAGCTATAACACAAGACTGTAGAGTAAACCGTGGAACTAAATGTGGTTTAAAAATTTTCATGTCATTTGGATATATATAATGTCGGTTTACAACGTTCTTCGATGTCTTCCGATTTCCAATCTCCATCTCATTCTATCGTTCCATAGATCGTCCTCCAGTTCTCTTTCTCTGATTTCTTTATCAACTCCTTCTCTCCAACTTCTTCTAGGCCTTCCTGGTCTTCGCCTACCTCTTGGTTGCCATTCAAGAATTTGTCTTGGTATTCTATTCTCCGGCATTCTCCTTACGTGTCCGTACCATCTGAGTTGTGTCGTTTTGATGTCATCAACAATATTATGTGTAACCCCCATGATTTCTCGGACTCTCTCGTTTGTTATTCTGTCGCGTCTGGAGATTCCCGCCGAGCGGCGCCAGAAGTCCATTTCTGTTGCTCTAAGCATTTTCTCTGATCTGTCTTTTAGGGGCCACACTTCGCATCCATATGTTGTGATACTTTTTATTATGGTGTTGTATATTCTTCTTTTATTGTCTTTAGAGATGTTTTTATCCCACAGTACGCTGTTTAGTAAGGCTATGCCTTTCCTTCCCTGTGTATTTCGTTCCTTAATGGATGCATCTAATTTTCCGTCTTGAGTGATCTTTACTCCTAGGTATTTGTAGTTATCACATAATTTGATCTCTTGATTTTCCTCTACGAGAAGGTTATGTTGATCTCCTCCGATACTCATGTACTCAGTTTTTTCCATATTCACTTCCAAACCCCACTCTGTAAACTCTTCTAATAGTTTTCGCATCATGTAACTAAGGTCTTCAGAGTCCTGTGCGATGATGACCTGGTCATCCGCAAAGCACAGAGTGTACAAAGTTAAGTCTATTAGTGGTATGCCCATATTCGTACATTTTTTCTTCCATTTGTTGAGTGCTGCTTCGAGGTATATTTTGAATAATGTTGGGGATATACAGCATCCTTGTCTTAGTCCTTTAGTCACTTTGAATCCCGGTGTTATCAGATTTCCTGTTTTAATTCTTGTTGTTTGTTGGTAGTACAACGTTTTTACTGCTTCAATCAATCATGTCATGTCATGTCATGTCATATCATGTCATTTGGACAGCTGTAGAATATCACATTGTAAGAAATACCTAGGTCTAGTTTTAAATAGGCACTTCTTGGTTAAGTTTTGTTCAGGTGGTTTTCATTGCCTAAATAGCAGCTGATCCTCCTCTATTACATTAAAAGGACATCTGGCTTGACTAAAAATGTTCATCTATTTATTTGGCTGCTCTACTTTAGATTTTTGGTTAATTGGGCCCATATTCCTATCTGTTTCAAGATAGGAATGCCTCCGCATGAATCACGGAACATGGAAATACGTTGGACATTTATATCAAGATGATTGTATACGAAATCGTGCAACATTGGACACACATCATCACTACCTTTTTCCGACTGTTTCAGGATAAGTATAAAATGTACTGGCTCCAGTTGATAAAGTGTGGACTTTAAAAGTATACAAAGAAAGTTGGCGTCTGTAACAGACGTCATTTGTAGAGATGTTAGGTGTTGGCAGGTTTTTCTGAAAATTAAAACAAATTGCTTCTTCATTGCTGCTTTTCCTGCTTCTTTTTGTAGCGTCTCGTTTCCGAGAAGTGGATATCGAAGTGGACAACGGCACACTCAAGAGGTACCAATTTTTATCAAGGTTGGAGTGTAAATATTACAGCAAGTACAGTTATTAATGATAAACAGATGTTTTACATTAGATAAGATCAAAGCGGTTTTAAATTAAATCGATCCTACATAACAACAGATTATTTGTTATTTTGTGACCATGAATGTTGTAGAAATCCGTAAAAGTTCTTAATATATGGTTGTAACGTATCAAAAATCCAGTTTTTATAATATTTTGTGTAATCTAATGTAGTACAATAAAACCCACAACTTTCTTTTGGAGTCAATTGTAAGGCCTTGTCTAGCTGAGACTGTCAGGTGAAAACGTCTTATCTTAGAAGTAAATCTGAAAAATGAAACAATAAGTCACCGGGAATCGATAACATTGCTGCTGAAATACTTAAAGCTGATCCGCATCTAATTGCTGAACTTTTGCTCCCCATAATCCGAGAGGTGTGGGAAACAAACCACATTCCAGCGGGCTGGAAAAAAGGTAACATTATCAAGCTTCCAAAAAAAGGCAACCTCACACTGTCCAAAAATTAGAGAGGAATAACCTTGCTTACTGTCATAAATAAAATTTTCACGACCATCATACTGAAAAGAATAACAAACAAGGTTGAGTTTCGAGCTAATCAAGCAGGCTTTAGACCAGAATCCTCCTGCATAAACCACATTAATACTGTGAGGGTAATAATGGAACAATAGGTTGAATGGAACACACCCCTATACATGGTTTTTGTTGATTTTGAACGTGCCTTTGATAGCTTGTCTCACGCTGCTGTATGGAAAATTTTAGAGCTAAGAAACATCCCGCAAAAAATAATATCTATTATAAAGTCATTATATACTGATGCGAAATGCAGCGTGACACACAATGGGATCAACAGTGACGAATTCGACGTACTTACTGGAGTTAGACAGGGATGCGTGCTTTCTCCGTTTCTTTTTAACATAGCTATAGACTATGTTCTCTCCAAACTAGACTCCGACACAAGAGGGATACAATCGACGTTAACCACACGCCTAAGCGATCTAGAATACGCGGACGATATCTGCCTATTAGGTCAAAGGTTCCAAGATCTGGCTTACCAATTGGAAACACTTTCCACTGAAGCCAATAAAATAGGTTTGAAAATCAATATTAGTAGAAACAAGTCCATGAGAATAAATGCAAGGAACAACACGCTATTTACTATCGACAATATGTAGATTGAAAATGTGGAAAACTTTACGTATCTTGGAAGTCTCATAACAGAAAACGGAGGTACAGAAGACGATATTCGTATGAGGATACGAAAAGCCCAACAAGCTTTCAGCACGCTTAACCCTGTTTGGAGATCTGGCGAGTATACTACAAGGACAAAGATCCGAATATTTCGATCAAATGTCATGTCTGTTCTACTCTACGGATGTGAAACCTGGAAAGTGACAAACACCCTCACAGACAAACTGCAGGTCTTTGTTAACAAATGTCTACGAAGAATTGTTCGTATATTCTGGCATAACACCATCAGAAACGAAGATCTGCTACACCTAACCGAACAAAAGAGGGTACAAAATGAAATTAAGTCCAGAAAGTGGGGTTGGATCGGTCACACACTCCGAAAAAATAGTTCCAGTATCGCAAAGACTGCCCTAGAGTGGAATCCCCAAGGGAAAAGAAAAAGAGGTCGCCCAGTACAAACTTAGAGAAGATCCATCATGGACGAGATAAGAGGCCAAGGAAAGTCTTGGAATGAGGTGAAGGCATTAGCGCAAAATAGAACCCGAAAATCCCCGATTTTGAAAGAACCCGAGAATCTGAAAAATGAGTTTGGCTGGGAAAAATAAACCAAGATATTAACTAATCATATTTATTGTACATAAATAAAATTTAAATTTTAATATTACATTAAAAAAAAACAGGAGCAAATCTTGCCTCCAGCAAAAATTTTACAATGATACTTATGGCAAATATTGTTGTCTTCAAATCTCGCTGTTTTGACTAAAGTTGGTGGTTTTTGTTTGAAAATATAGTAACTAATCCCCAAGGAAGCACCAAAAGATGTTCGTTAGATAACGTTCATTTTTGATCACCCACAAAGTTACGGTATCTCCCTATTCTCTATATTTCTCTATAAAAAGGCATATCTTTACAATTTTATTTCATTTTCCGCTGTGTACAATGTAGATAGATAGATAGATAGATAGTTTATTTGACTGTAATTTACAACAAGGTTTACAGCAAGTCAAACTAAAATTATAAATATTAATCATTACAACAAAATGAAAACAATACATTAAAAATATTTAAAAAAATAAAATACATATAAAACGTACAATATGGACATCATAATATAATTAAAATAACATTAAATTTGGTTATGTTACAGCTTGGGCATTCACAGATACACTCTGGTAATATTCACCTAATGTATAAGGACACAATGGTCACTAGGTACTCTTTGACTTGGTTTTTAAAAGCTGTAGTTGAATGAATGTTTTTAAATTTTTGAGGAAGTTGATTATACAATAGTAAACCAAAGACAGTAGATGACTTCCTACTTATTTCTAAATGTCGATAGGGTACTACAAACTGTCTTTTATTTCTTGTGTTGTGTGGGTGAATATCATTGTTACATAAAAAAGTTCTTTTATTTTTATGAATTAGTATCAATAATTCCAAAATGTAAATTCCATATACTGTTAATATATTCAAATCTCTAAATAGGTTTTTACAAGACCAACCATACGGAACACCTGCAATACATCTGACAATGCGCTTTTGGGCCTTGAAAACGTCCTTTATACTAGAAGAGCCACCCCAGACAGTTATAGCGTAACTCATTGTCGATTGTACCTCAGCAAAATAAAAAAGGCGAAGGTGTTGGAGACTAAGTATTCTACCCAAATTTCTCAATTGAAAACATTTAAAATTGAGTTTTTTACATACATTCCAACAATGAGGCTTAAAAGATAAATGAGAGTCAAAAGTCACTCCTAAAAACTTCACATCACTACAACTCAAAAGTGTAAGTGTAGTTCGACTTGTGTTTTGAGACCCCTTAATGGGTAAGCTATTTTTGGTAGCTTTTTGTATTCTTTATATTTTTATTTTTTGTTTATTCGCTTGTTACACTTTGTATTTTCCCCATTCCCCGCTGTAAAAGTGGTATCGAGTTAATTCCCAGTAGTCTCAGATTGTCTTAAGTTGGGAATATAACTTTCCCTTAATTTAGCGGCCATCTTTTTCCCTGTTCAGACAGAGCCCCTGGACTTAAGAGTTAACTTCATCGTAGGTTAGCGTCCAGTGATCTGCTTTACAGCTCGATTTAAGTTATTGTATGTTTCTATTCTTTTCTTCTTCTAGTTTCGTAATGGTTATCGATCGTTATATATCATATTGGCTACCATATTCGCTATTTTTCGATTTTTCGATGGCGATTTTTCAGCTGTGATGTTTTTCTTCTACCAGGACCACGTTTACCTTGGATCTTTCCCTGAATGGTCAGATGTAAAACTTTATATTTTTCAGGTTTTCTCATAATGTGACCGAAGTATTCCAGCTTGCGTCTATTTATTATATTGAAAAGTTGTGTTGTTTGGTTCAGCCGTCTAAGGACCTCCACTTTCTAACTTTGTGTTCACGCTTCCATTGCATACAGTAGCACTGGAAATATCTAGAAATATGTCATTCGAACGCGCAGGTCAATACTAAGGTGCAATACTACAAATGCGGCTCGGGCTAGTTCCATTTTGCTTTTAATTTCTACGGTTGTTTATGATGCTACTATGTCCTAATGTAACCATTACAAAGCTTTGGTTTTCTATCTGTCTATAATATCACGTGGTTCTATTGTTCTTACGATATTACCTTTTTGTTTGATATTCCTTATAAATTGGTCCACTACGATAATAATGGGCTTAAGGTCCCGACTAAACCGCTCAACTGTCGTGACCGACAACGTTGGGCCCGACGATTGGTGTGTGTAGGCTTGTTGACCGTCAAAAAAAAATTGTATTTACCCGTCTGTCGCGTTGACCGCTCTGATTATGCAACCGTGACAGCCGACTTCTCCTTACCTAACCTGTCGTCCTGTCGAGTCGGGACGTGTGTAGCGTTGTTGGCCATCCTCCGACCCCAACACGAGTCCGTTAACTCCTGGTAACTGTTCGGAGTGTTCAGTCCACAAAAATTTCTCAAATACCGACGAATTAGAAAATTGAGGAATTACTGGAAAGCTAAAAAACTTCCTGCAGTTTGTGTGATGTTCAGTATGATACGTATTTAAACCGAGATCGGAGGAATTAATCATACAATTCTCTTCTGGAAATCTTTAAAACAGTTTAACCAGATGCATCGTCGGCAATTTTGAAAAAAAAACTGAAGAATCTAAGAACTGCAACAGTAGTAATGGTCAGAATGTGTGTAGCAACAGGGATAGTCGGGAAGTTCAGTCGTGTCAGATGGCACGATCGGGACGTGTCTAGCCCGTTTAATTCTGTATTTGTATTTTATACCCAATCCAAAAGTCTAGATATTTATCAAACCAATTAAACCTACTACATATAATTGATTTAGATAAGAATAACTAGCGTAACTGGTTTCTTTAGATTCCTTTTAGGAGTAGTCCTTATATTCGCAGAATAATTATTGACTATTTAATTCAGTCTCGTTTCAAATGATGTGTTTTGACCGAAACACAATATCGGCAATCCTTTCTTCTGTAACCGAGGTTATCAGAGATACACCTAAAAATAAGCGTTATTACAGAATAAATAGGTTATATATAGTATGCATGTAAATCTACTCAGTATTTTAGTGTACTACATACAGAATTTTGTTATTTAACAACCAAGAATTTGTAAGTATTCTTATACTGATTAATTATTGTAGATTAAATTTTGTTTGAGCTGTAAAAATCTTCAAAAAACTTTAATTACTATTTATCTTGCTTCGTTCATAAGTTTGTCTATTTTTACAAATACCTACTTTGAGCTAAATTTTTAGCATCCGCTTTCATTTATGAACATTCTCTTTAATATTTTGAACTTTTCCTAACTTCCTAAATATTGCTTACATATAAGCAATAGTTATAGAGAAGAATATAAGGATTATTCTCCATTTGTCATCCATGTTATTTTTGTAATGAATGTACTAGTGCTTGTATTATGAAAACTTCGCTATACAAACGTTAGATCGGAAAATTTTACTTTTAAACTATGTATGTGCTCAAAATTTTGCCAATAGTGCAATAAAAACAGATTTTGACAGATCCGTGATATGCAAACATGCCTGGGATAATGAGCAGACAGTTCAATGAAAAGATTCATTCAAGAAGCAGCCTTCATATTACCGAATGACGAAAAAGGTGTAGCAAAGTCTTCAATAGAATGTAGCAGACTCTAATTAGCAATACTATATTTTCTTCGTGAATTTTTAAGACTCCATATAGGTGTAGTGTTCTGCTGTAGTGAGGTGTTGGTGTTTTTCTTTGGTATTTCTTAAATTTGTGCAGTGTTTTATATATTTTGTTTGCGAATAACAGTCCTGTTTCAGTTTTGTGTAAGGTCTATTAGTGATCAATTCTTGAATTTTTAAATTATAGATGCATTGCCCTTATGAGCTGATACTATTAGTGAGGACTCTACTTCTTTTAGGGATTTGAGTTCCTTTTCAATAACATTTGCTTTTGATTTTGTAGTTTTCTCCAGTTTCTTTTTCACAGTAGTCTAAATTCTTCCTCTTCGTGTATTGGTAGTACTTGATAGACTTTTCAACTGCACTAATTATGTCTAGTTTAGGAAATGATGGGAATGTTACAGCATAATTTAGACCTTTTGGGAGCATCAGGTTCTATGTTGCGTTCAACTGTCTTTTACATAGGTTGACAACTGTTATGCTGTTTGTGTTGTGTCTTATACGGTTGTTAAATTTGTGATGTGTGTTGTTTTTTGTCTGTTCTATGTGTTCTTGTATACTATGTGTGTGCAATATGTAATTCTATTAATTCCGTATAAACAGAATATTTAACTTAGACCGATGAAATACCAAACTTTGCTGTATTGTTGTTTGAATTGACTTCTACAGTAGTATTGTCATATCTCAAGTAAAAATACTTACTAATGTGCTCTTCTTAAATCATGGACAGAATAATACATAAACCTAGTTTAATTTTAGAAGAAAAAATGCTCGATGCTTAGAAAACCAATAGATGCGTAATCCAAAATTATGATAACCGTGAAACATATTTTGGCAAAACTAATGTCTTATAATAAAAATATATAGTTATACAATAATGTTTGAGTCCACGGTATTTTAATATAACAGAATTAAATTATCAACTCCTACCTGCTACCTACTCGTTTTGTTAATAATTTCGGACAATACTTTAGACCAATAATTTACTATTCAAACTACTAAATCTGTACTAATGCAGCTGTTATATAAAATATATATAAACTAGTATGATTTATGGGAAAATCAGTTCATAATTTAAAGGATTGAGAAATTAGTTAATATTGAAGATGTTATAGTTTTATATTTTTAGATTGTTAATTTTTTAAAAGAATAATAATGACCTGGAGAGTCACAGATTTATAGTCCAGCTTTGATAGACATAAATCAATTTTTTGACAATGCATGGCACTTCGGAAAAATTTGCCTATTATTTATTCCCAAGTGATGTGTTAATATTTTCTTATAAATAGTGCATTGGCGAATTATGTTAAGGCCAGACGTATGTTTTTCCAGTTCCACTCAGTTCCTGCCCAGTTCCACTCCTGCCCTTAATCTTTTCTTGGAGAATTAGTTGAGGGATTACGTATTTTTTACTTCTCAGAATATGGCCCAGATATCCAATTTGTCTTACCTCTCTCAATAATTTTCCTTCCTAAGGCCTTTTCTTTTCTCATGTATAAAACACCAAGTATTGAAATTGAGATGTCAGGACATTAAAACAACGTAGCCGGATCTATTCCTTGTTTTGTTTTACGAGACTAACGACGAATGCCACGTACTCCTGGCATGATTATTATTTTCTGTTTCTTTAGATATGGATATTTCGCCACATGCTCAAGATTCAGTGGACAGACCACCTCAGAAACGAAGAAGTTCTAAGACAGATGAACATGGATCGAGAATTGCTAGATATAGTGAAAAAGCGAAAAACAACTTATCTTGGGCACTTACTTTGGCACGAGAGATATAACCTCTTACAACTGATAATGGAAGGCAAAATTGAGGACAAGCGCGGTCCTGGTAGACCAAAAATGACGTGGCTAAGAAACATCAAAAAATGGACTAGGATAGACTTCCAGTCACTAATAAGAAAATCCCACGATAGAGAAGAATTTGCAGTAGTTATCGCCTAGAAGAGGGCATCTGAAGAAGAAATTTCTTCAGGTCTATCCGGGATCGGTTTACTTAATTACATTTTTCCAAAAGTTTTTGTCTTGGGTCATACCAATGTTAATCTTCACACACATGTTTTGTTTAAGCGCGTCTATCATCAGGTGTCCTTCGATTTTCCCCTCCAACTCCTTCCAGGATGGCTGTCATTTAGGTGTTAAATATTTCGTAATTGCGTCTGCATTCAGCCAAAATTTAGTACCATAAATAATAGCTGATCTTTGTATTAACAGTTGATCGCCATGTGAGGCAAGTGTGCCTCGCACGAACGTAACACACATATATCTCGCATGTTCTGTTTTACTCCAAACCACCGTACACCGTATAATTGCTTCAAGTTTGAGTAGAAATTCTGTGAGAAATAAAAGGACATGGCCCAATTATCAAATTAACTTAATTGGTCCGGGCCAGGCCTGTATATATATATATATATATATATATATATATATATATATATATATATATATATATATATATATATATATATATTTATATATATGATTTTATAAAGGATTGTCACAATATCATTCACAACATAATATTTTTGTTTTATGTATAGTATAGTACTGTTTTTATTGTTCTAATGTATTTTGTTAGATAACTAAAAAATCAATAAATTGAGACAACCAATTATTATTTTATTTGAAAAATGAACAGAATAAATTTGAAAATTTATAAAATAAAATACATTCGTTTAGATTTATAAACATAAAATTCGTATTTAAACAATAAAATAAAAAATAAAATGTAAGAAATTAATATTTTGCAATCTTTAATCTGTGTATATATGAACAGAAGTAAAGCGAGGTTTACAATAAAATTTGTCGCACTTTAGAGATTTATAACGTGACATGGTGGCCTTAGATGTTGCGTATTTTCTAACGTGTTGTTAGATCACGTTCTTGTAGCAATTTGAGCATCTACGTCTTGTAATATTGTTCCCTTCCCCAATGTGATGTCCCTCTACCAATGAAGGATTTTCCCTTGAGGTTATATTTAGCAAGTTTTTGGCAGTATCTTCTCTAAAATGAATAATTGCGATATTTTTACCAGTAACCTGTTTGTATCGGATAAACCTAATTGAACCTAGAAGAAGGTCTGTTGCCAATTTGCGATACCAATTGATGCTACGTCTGGGGCAAAAAGAATACGCTTTTAATTGATCAGAGAAATCAATAAAACTTTTCTTTTGGATATAGGCTCTCTCTTGGGTGTCTTTCGCTTTTTATATATTGCAGAAAACTATCCTCGAAAGGGCACGAGGGTTTCGTCGACGCAAACATTACGTAAGAGATCACTGCGTTTTGAAATTTTTGACTGATATGATTTAAAACATTTATCATGCAACTAATTTTGCTTCACATAGAGTGTCGATTAAACGTAGCTACAACAAAACATTCAAAATTAATTGAAATATTCATTAATTTGTGAAATGAGTGGAAGAGTATGTGTATTTTATATTTTATATATTTCGGTATGTGCATAGTTCCCTCCAGTTTCTCACTTCCAGAATTTTTATAGCTCTCATGACCTGATCCTTCCATCTCTCTCTGGGTCTTCCCCTTGGTCTTTCAGCTGCTGGTTTCTATCTGGTGATCTTCTTAATCAGTAGGTCGTTTTTCCTTCTCTCTATGTGTCCAAGCCATCTCAGCCTCTGTGCTTGAATAAATCTAACTATATCTTTTCCCTTTATTGTGTCTCTTAGTTCATGGTTCATTTTTCTTCTCATTTCTCCGTTGTCCATTCTTATCGGGCCCATAATCCGTCTGAGGATTTTCCTTTCGAAAATTCTCAATTTTTCTTCATCTTTTTTCGTGAGGCACATTGTCTCAACTGCGTACGCAACTACTGGTCTGATTGCAACTCTGTATATTTTCAGTTTTGTATTTCTGGATAAGTTCTTGTCCTTCATGAACCTATAATATCTCCAGTATGTTTTGTTGCTTGCTAGTATTCGTTCCGTTACTTCTTCACTTCTCGTATTTAAGGGCATTCACTATTACTCCCAAATATTTAAATTGTTGGACTCTTTCAAAAGTGTAGTTTTCTATTTTGATTTCTCTCGCCCTGTTATCTTCTCTTCTAGAGCAGAGTAGATATTTTGTTTTTCCATCGTTAATTTCTAGACCTGTTTTCCGTGCTTATTTTGCCAGGATTGTTACTGCTTCTTTTAACCTTTCCTTGTCTCTTCCCATAAGAACTAAATCATCTGCATATGCAACTATTTGTGTTGAGGAGTTAGTTCCTTTAATTTTGCTGGCCTTGACTGTTCCTTCTACTGCTATGTTGAATAATGTGGTTGACAAGGAATCGCCTTGCCGTACTCTTGTTTCTATTGCAATTGATTTTATGCTACCTTCTTCTGTTGTTACTTTAGCTCGAGCTCCATCCGTAGTCATTTTTGTTAATCTGATGCTGGTATATCTTGATTTTTCATTTCAATAAATAATTGATTTCTTCCAATACAGTCAAAGGCTTGTCTGAAGTCTACGAAGAGGATGTGGAGTTCTATGTTCTGTTCGTGGCATTTTTCGATTGTTTGTGTAACTATGTGGATCACATCTGTAGTGGATCTGACTTCTCTAAATCCTTGCTGGTAGTTCCCAATTTTTTTCTCTGTGAATTGAGTGATTTTTGCTTGATGAGGGCTGTTAGAATTTTATATGTTGTGCTCAGTAGAGATATTGCTCTATAGTTGTTACAGTTTGTTACTTCTCCTTTTTTAAATATTGGTATAATTCTGCCTTCTTCCCAATCCTCGGGTATTTCTTCTGCTTCGCATATTCTAAATATTAGGGTATAGATACTTGTTAATAACTTTTTCCCTCCGTTTTTAATCAGCTCATTGGGAATTTCATCTAGGCCGGGTGTTCTTTTCTGTTTCATCTCTATTTCATTATCTCCAATGTCTTCCATTGCGCCTACTTCCTCTTCCGGGCTTTCTTTGCGTCGATATAGTTCTGTAAATTTTCTAAATCCTTTAACAGCTCTTCCATCCACAGTTTCTTTTCTTGCAACAATTATCCGCTGCTTTCTTTTTTTCTTTATATTCGTTTCGATGATGTTCTTCTTTAGTTGATATTCATTTATCTCTTGCTTGGTTTTTCTGTTTGATTTTGATTTCGCATGCTGCATCAAACCACTCTTTCCTTCTTTTTATTTCCCTCTGTCCTAGCACCCTCTTCCCCTCTTCAGCTGAATTCAAAATGGATTCTTTTGTTGACAATTTCTTCTTTAAAATCTTCTTTAAAATTGATATTTAACTGATTTGTCATTAGGCATATAAACTAAAACGATTAGAAGAATGTTTTCTAATTTTAATTGGTATTTTAAGAACGATTTCCGAGGTGGTAATCGAAAAATGTAGAAAGCTAACTAGAACAACAGATCTTACATAGAAATAAATATAAAAGTAGATGATAAATCATCCTTGTTAAGTAGATTTAATGAATATTTCAATTAATTTTGAATGTTTTGTTGTAGCTACGTTTAATCGACACTCTAGGTGAAGCAAAATTAGTTGCATGATAAATGTTTGTGTATTAGACAAAATTACTGGCCACTTACCTACACCTACTCTCCAACTATCGATTAGAATATTAATCGCCCTGAAAAATTTAATTTGTTATGCTCAGTAATAAGAGAATACGATTAATAACAAATTTTTCAACAAAATTAGTTTATCATCGACGGATATTAGTCACTTAAAACTCTTAAATTTCTTAAATCTACAAACGATCTCGCGCCAAATGTGGGATGTTGAAATATTTTACGCAGCTGCGGGTTATTTTTGCTATCCAAAATATATTTTTATGTTTTCCGATTCTAATCTCATAGATATTTTTGATGCGCGAATCCTAAAAAACAACGATCTAGGAATGTGGAAAATTGTACCCATACTACAATTTCGATATACAGACACCTGTTAGATGGATTCAACAGGTTGCAATTTTATGAACACTTGACAATTACTTCCAAAAATACTTTATATAAAAAATAAAAATAAATATTATTTTAAAGGGTTAAAGAATGGGTGTAAATTCATTGCGATGGTATTGTAAACTAGAAAAAATAAGTTTAATCGATTTACCCTTTTTATATTTTATTTTTCTGTATTTTCGCCTTATTCTGTTTTACAAAAGAATCTGGATTTAACACAGCTATAATATCACTTTGATATATTCAATTTACTCCTATAGTGTATTTTTATGTATGAGAGAGTAATTAAACAATAAATTATGTATGCAAATCCCTAAACTGTTGATACGGGTGACTCAATGAAAAACAGATATTTGTCAACAAGTTTACAGAAGTATATAGGAAAACAATTTTAAATTGAGTATGACCACCAGGTATAAAGGTTGGAGC